>NC_086445.1:1012158947-1012499572 GCF_028390025.1 Pseudophryne corroboree | reverse complement strand
TCCATAATTGTATATACCACCTAACCGTGTTTTTTTTTTTCTTTCTTTATAGTCATACTAGTTACGAGTATACTATCTCTTTATCAACCAGTCTATATTAGCAGCAGACACAGTACAGTGCGGTAGTTCACGGCTGTGGCTACCTCTGTGTCGGCACTCGGCAGCCCGTCCATAATTGTATATACCACCTAACCGTGGTTTTTTTTTCTTTCTTTATACATACATACTAATTACGAGTATACTATCTCTTTATCAACCAGTCTATATATTAGCAGCAGACACAGTACAGTGCGGTAGTTCACGGCTGTGGCTACCTCTGTGTCGGCACTCGGCAGCCCGTCCATAATTGTATATACCACCTAACCGTGGTTTTTTTTCTTTCTTTATACATACATACTAGTTACGAGTATACTATCTCTTTATCAACCAGTCTATATATTAGCAGCAGACACAGTACAGTGCGGTAGTTCACGGCTGTGGCTACCTCTGTGTCGGCACTCGGCAGCCCGTCCATAATTGTATATACCACCTAACCGTGGTTTTTTTTTCTTTCTTTATACATACATACTAGTTACGAGTATACTATCTCTTTATCAACCAGTCTATATATTAGCAGCAGACACAGTACAGTGCGGTAGTTCACGGCTGTGGCTACCTCTGTGTCGGCACTCGGCAGCCCGTCCATAATTGTATACTAGTATCCAATCCATCCATCTCCATTGTTTACCTGAGGTGCCTTTTAGTTGTGCCTATTAAAATATGGAGAACAAAAATGTTGAGGTTCCAAAATTAGGGAAAGATCAAGATCCACTTCCACCTCGTGCTGAAGCTGCTGCCACTAGTCATGGCCGAGACGATGAAATGCCAGCAACGTCGTCTGCCAAGGCCGATGCCCAATGTCATAGTACAGAGCATGTCAAATACAAAACACCAAATATCAGTAAAAAAAGGACTCCAAAACCTAAAATAAAATTGTCGGAGGAGAAGCGTAAACTTGCCAATATGCCATTTACCACACGGAGTGGCAAGGAACGGCTGAGGCCCTGGCCTATGTTCATGGCTAGTGGTTCAGCTTCACATGAGGATGGAAGCACTCAGCCTCTCGCTAGAAAAATGAAAAGACTAAAGCTGGCAAAAGCAGTAGCACCGCAAAGAACTGTGCGTTCTTCGAAATCCCAAATCCACAAGGAGAGTCCGACTCCAATTGTGTCGGTTGCGATGCCTGACCTTCCCAACACTGGACGTGAAGAGCATGCGCCTTCCACCTTTTGCACGCCCCCTGCAAGTGATGGAAGGAGCACCCGCAGTCCAGTTCCTGATAGTCAGATTGAAGATGTCAGTGTTGAAGTACACCAGGATGAGGAGGATATGGGTGTTGCTGGCGCTGGGGAGGAAATTGACCAGGAGGATTCTGATGGTGAGGTGGTTTGTTTAAGTCAGGCACCCGGGGAGACACCTGTTGTCCGTGGTAGGAATATGGCCGTTGACATGCCTGGTGAAAATACCAAAAAAATCAGCTCTTCGGTGTGGAAGTATTTCACCAGAAATGCGGACAACAGGTGTCAAGCCGTGTGTTCCCTTTGTCAAGCTGTAATAAGTAGGGGTAAGGACGTTAACCACCTCGGAACATCCTCCCTTATACGTCACCTGCAGCGCATTCATAATAAGTCAGTGACAAGTTCAAAAACTTTGGGTGACAGCGGAAGCAGTCCACTGACCAGTAAATCCCTTCCTCTTGTAACCAAGCTCACGCAAACCACCCCACCAACTCCCTCAGTGTCAATTTCCTCCTTCCCCAGGAATGCCAATAGTCCTGCAGGCAATGTCACTGGCAATTCTGACGAGTCCTCTCCTGCCTGGGATTCCTCCGATGCATCCTTGCGTGTAACGCCTACTGCTGCTGGCGCTGCTGTTGTTGCTGCTGGGAGTCGATGGTCATCCCAGAGGGGAAGTCGTAAGCCCACTTGTACTACTTCCAGTAAGCAATTGACTGTTCAACAGTCCTTTGCGAGGAAGATGAAATATCACAGCAGTCATCCTGCTGCAAAGCGGATAACTGAGGCCTTGACAACTATGTTGGTGTTAGACGTGCGTCCGGTATCCGCCGTTAGTTCACAGGGAACTAGACAATTTATTGAGGCAGTGTGCCCCCGTTACCAAATACCATCTAGGTTCCACTTCTCTAGGCAGGCGATACCGAGAATGTACACGGACGTCAGAAAAAGACTCACCAGTGTCCTAAAAAATGCAGTTGTACCCAATGTCCACTTAACCACGGACATGTGGACAAGTGGAGCAGGGCAGGGTCAGGACTATATGACTGTGACAGCCCACTGGGTAGATGTATGGACTCCCGCCGCAAGAACAGCAGCGGCGGCACCAGTAGCAGCATCTCGCAAACGCCAACTCTTTCCTAGGCAGGCTACGCTTTGTATCACCGCTTTCCAGAATACGCACACAGCTGAAAACCTCTTACGGCAACTGAGGAAGATCATCGCGGAATGGCTTACCCCAATTGGACTCTCCTGTGGATTTGTGGCATCGGACAACGCCAGCAATATTGTGTGTGCATTAAATATGGGCAAATTCCAGCACGTCCCATGTTTTGCACATACCTTGAATTTGGTGGTGCAGAATTTTTTAAAAAACGACAGGGGCGTGCAAGAGATGCTGTCGGTGGCCAGAAGAATTGCGGGACACTTTCGGCGTACAGGCACCACGTACAGAAGACTGGAGCACCACCAAAAACTACTGAACCTGCCCTGCCATCATCTGAAGCAAGAAGTGGTAACGAGGTGGAATTCAACCCTCTATATGCTTCAGAGGTTGGAGGAGCAGCAAAAGGCCATTCAAGCCTATACAATTGAGCACGATATAGTAGGTGGAATGCACCTGTCTCAAGCGCAGTGGAGAATGATTTCAACGTTGTGCAAGGTTCTGATGCCCTTTGAACTTGCCACACGTGAAGTCAGTTCAGACACTGCCAGCCTGAGTCAGGTCATTCCCCTCATCAGGCTTTTGCAGAAGAAGCTGGAGACATTGAAGGAGGAGCTAACACGGAGCGATTCCGCTAGGCATGTGGGACTTGTGGATGGAGCCCTTAATTCGCTTAACAAGGATTCACGGGTGGTCAATCTGTTGAAATCAGAGCACTACATTTTGGCCACCGTGCTCGATCCTAGATTTAAAGCCTACCTTGGATCTCTCTTTCCGGCAGACACAAGTCTGCTGGGGTTGAAAGACCTGCTGGTGACAAAATTGTCAAGTCAAGCGGAACGCGACCTGTCAACATCTCCTCCTTCACATTCTCCCGCAACTGGGGGTGCGAGGAAAAGGCTCAGAATTCCGAGCCCACCCGCTGGCGGTGATGCAGGGCAGTCTGGAGCGACTGCTGATGCTGACATCTGGTCCGGACTGAAGGACCTGACAACGATTACGGACATGTCGTCTACTGTCACTGCATATGATTCTCTCAACATTGATAGAATGGTGGAGGATTATATGAGTGACCGCATCCAAGTAGGCACGTCACACAGTCCGTACTTATACTGGCAGGAAAAAGAGGCAATTTGGAGGCCCTTGCACAAACTGGCTTTATTCTACCTAAGTTGCCCTCCCACAAGTGTGTACTCCGAAAGAGTGTTTAGTGCCGCCGCTCACCTTGTCAGCAATCGGCGTACGAGGTTACATCCAGAAAATGTGGAGAAGATGATGTTCATTAAAATGAATTATAATCAATTCCTCCGCGGAGACATTGACCAGCAGCAATTGCCTCCACAAAGTACACAGGGAGCTGAGATGGTGGATTCCAGTGGGGACGAATTGATAATCTGTGAGGAGGGGGATGTACACGGTGATATATCGGAGGGTGATGATGAGGTGGACATCTTGCCTCTGTAGAGCCAGTTTGTGCAAGGAGAGATTAATTGCTTCTTTTTTGGGGGGGGTCCAAACCAACCCGTCATATCAGTCACAGTCGTGTGGCAGACCCTGTCACTGAAATGATGGGTTGGTTAAAGTGTGCATGTCCTGTTTTGTTTATACAACATAAGGGTGGGTGGGAGGGCCCAAGGACAATTCCATCTTGCACCTCTTTTTTCTTTTCTTTTTCTTTGCATCATGTGCTGATTGGGGAGGGTTTTTTGGAAGGGACATCCTGCGTGACACTGCAGTGCCACTCCTAAATGGGCCCGGTGTTTGTGTCGGCCACTAGGGTCGCTAATCTTACTCACACAGTCAGCTACCTCATTGCGCCTCTTTTTTTCTTTGCGTCATGTGCTGTTTGGGGAGGGTTTTTTGGAAGGGACATCCTGCGTGACACTGCAGTGCCACTCCTAGATGGGCCCGGTGTTTGTGTCGGCCACTAGGGTCGCTAATCTTACTCACACAGCTACCTCATTGCGCCTCTTTTTTTCTTTGCGTCATGTGCTGTTTGGGGAGGGTTTTTTGGAAGGGACATCCTGCGTGACACTGCAGTGCCACTCCTAGATGGGCCCGGTGTTTGTGTCGGCCACTAGGGTCGCTAATCTTACTCACACAGCTACCTCATTGCGCCTCTTTTTTTCTTTGCGTCATGTGCTGTTTGGGGAGGGTTTTTTGGAAGGGCCATCCTGCGTGACACTGCAGTGCCACTCCTAGATGGGCCCGGTGTTTGTGTCGGCCACTAGGGTCGCTAATCTTACTCACACAGCTACCTCATTGCGCCTCTTTTTTTCTTTGCGTCATGTGCTGTTTGGGGAGGGTTTTTTGGAAGGGACATCCTGCGTGACACTGCAGTGCCACTCCTAGATGGGCCCGGTGTTTGTGTCGGCCACTAGGGTCGCTTATCTTACTCACACAGCGACCTCGGTGCAAATTTTAGGACTAAAAATAATATTGTGAGGTGTGAGGTATTCAGAATAGACTGAAAATGAGTGTAAATTATGGTTTTTGAGGTTAATAATACTTTGGGATCAAAATGACCCCCAAATTCTATGATTTAAGCTGTTTTTTAGTGTTTTTTGAAAAAAACACCCGAATCCAAAACACACCCGAATCCGACAAAAAAAATTCGGTGAGGTTTTGCCAAAACGCGTTCGAACCCAAAACACGGCCGCGGAACCGAACCCAAAACCAAAACACAAAACCCGAAAAATTTCAGGCGCTCATCTCTAGTCTCCACTCAGCAAGACACCCCCGGTAAGAGAGTTACGGGAGGGAGGAGAACTTTTTAACACTCGGCAAGGAGTGAACAGTGATAAGACAAAGCAATAAGGAATAATAGTCCCCGTTTTGAAAAGCCCCCGTTAATTGCTACTACGGGTGGTAGGAGGACATTTAATATTGTTCTTAAGGAGCACCTGCATTCTCTGGACCCAGTAATTAAGGGACTGCCATTTGGCTATATGAATATAACCTGAGTGGATGACTAACCACATAAGTGAACAAGACTGCATGCCCTAGATTTTTGAGCAATACTAATTGACTAACAATTGATTTGCAATTTTAACGATCCATCTGTGATTACTGTGCTAAAGTTTTATGAATTGATATTTTATGTCAGTATATGGCCATATATGTTGTTTGTGGAATTAAAGTGATTTGTTTAATTGATTTGTGACTGGACAGCGCTTCCTATTGAAACTCTGGTTTTAATATTCTAGTTTAGTTTCACATTAGCTGGAGAAAAACACCAGTTACCAGCCTCGGTTCTAGCTCCATCTCAGATGTAAAATATCCTTAATATATATAAGACAGAGAAACAGCGACACCTGCTGGCTAAGGTGACTCTCTGCCCATACTTCAGGAGAGGACAGCAATTATGCTTATGGGATGTTGGTAACAGGGCTGTTTCTAGCCAATCTGGTTCCCAGTGCGAGATTTCAAATGCGCCCCCCCCCCCCCCTTGACATAAAAAAATGCACCCCCCCCCCCCCCCTCCCCCAGATATAAAAAGAAAAAGCATGCGTTCCCGGGAAAGGGGGCGTGTCCTCATTAACATGGGCGTGCCCTCATTAAAATCGGCGTGGCCTCATCTGAAAAGACTACCTAAACCCCAGGTTTTGACCTTGTACCAACAGATCACGGCCACCACAGGAAAAAAAAATAACAAAAACATATATATATATATATATATATATAATATTTATTTATTTTATGCCATACACCGCAATGTCCTTGATACTTTAAATCCCCATTTTACACATTACGCAGGCAAGTGTCCCCATTTTACACATTACAACAGGCAAGTGTCCCCATTTTACACATTACAACAGGCAAGTGTCCCCATTTTACACATTACGGCAGGCAGGTGTCCCCATTTTACACATTGCGGCAGGCACGTGCCCCCATTTTACACAGCATGGCAGGCAAGTGTCCCCATTTTACACATTGCGGCAGGCAAGTGTCCCCATTTTACACTTTGCAGCAAGCAAGAGTCCCCATTTTACACAGTGCGGCAGGCAAGAGTCCCCATTTTACACATTGCGGCAGGCAAGTGTCCCCATTTTACACATTGCGGCAGGCAAGTGTCCCCATTTTACACAGTACGGCAGGCAAGAGTCCCCATTTTACACATCCTTTTCTCATGGCAACCAATCAGTGTTGAGGTAACAGTTTATAAAGTGCATTCTGTAAAATTATATGTAGCAGCTGATTGGTTGCCATGGGCAACATCTCCACTGGCTCACTTCTCCACAGTTTTCACTGCTTCATGAATAGACCCCTAAGTGACATCCTCCATCACTCCTTATCACAGTGATGCGGTATGCGTTAGGGCTGTCATGGTGTTATGGTAAGTCGGTAATTCAACCCTCCTGTGGTCTCTGCCCTGTCTGTATCGCAATAGCCCAGTGCTGATGCCATACGGAATGACTCCAGGTAGCCGCACCGCTCTTGTGTGCAATCCAGCAAAGCTGCGCGATCTCATTCAGAATGAACAGCGCTTGCACAAGCACCCTCAGATGGCGAGATGCTTTGCAGCCTTGATTGGCAGTGTAATGGCGATATTAACAGAAGACAAAGGCGCTTCTGGAAAAAGCTTTCATTGTTTCACAGCCTGCCTTTTCATATAGTATAAAGCAGTTTTTTGGCTGGAAAACTGAGAAAAGAGATTATTACTGCTTCATAATTAGGGGACCATTTATCAATGAGTTTTAGTTATTTAAAATGATATGGTAAATGGTGCCCAAGATAATCAGCTCCTACAATAACTCTCGTATGTTTGAAAAATGACAGTTGGGAACTGATTGGTTGGGGCACCATTTATCATATGCAGTGAGTGCTGAAACTCGTTGATAAATCAGCCTCTGCTGCAGTCATTGTACGTTACTTGTTGCTGTAGAAATGCACATCTGCATAACATGGTGATCTTCTTTTTTCTTCAAGTACGACTATATGGGCCTAATTTTATACTGCAAGCCTATTCTCCAACCAAGTCCTCATGGCAAACTGTGTGTTTCGATGACTGGAACAGCATTTACGGAAGTATGACCTGTGAAGCCATGGGATACAAGACGTAAGTGTCCCCTTTTTGAATTTACAATGAACTTTGGGATCTGGGACTCAGGATTGACAGCAAAAAGGTCGACAAACCTTAGGTCGCCGCCAATTGGTCGACACACATTAGGTCGACATGGGCAAAAGGTCGACAGGAACAAGGTCGACATGGAAAAAGGTCGACATGAGTTTTTTTTTTTGTGTGTCATTTTCTTCGTAGAGTGACCGGGAACCCCAATTAGTGCACCGCTTCGCTCGCCATGCTTCGGGCATGGTGCCTTCGCTCCGCTACCGCTTCGCTCGGCACAGATTACCGTTCCAATCGTAGTCCACGTGGATCGTTAAGTATGAAAAGGTTCCAAAAAATAAAAAAATCGTGAAACTCATGTCGACCTTTTTCCATGTAGACCTTGTTCCTGTCGACCTTTTGTCCATGTCGACCTAAGGTTTGTCGACCTAAGGTTTGACGACCTTTTTGCTGTCGATCTGGAGTCCGGATACCGAACTTTGTGTAGCGTTAAGCTGGCCATACGGGATGTAGTCAGGATACCGGTTGTTGGTATCCCCTCAGTCAGAATACTGACGCCGGAATACCGACCCTATTCTGAATGCCGACACCGGCATCTAGAAAGGGTACACCATCCCGGTGCCGGTTTACCGACAGCCGGAATCCCGAACAAGGAATGACCGTGCCGTAACCCACAGGGGGAAGGTTTAGGGCTAGGATGCGTCCTAGGGGTTAGGGTTAGGCTGCGTCCCGGGGGGTTAGGGTTAGACTGCGTTCCGGGGGTTAGGGTTAGGCCCCCCTCTCGGAGGGTTAGGGTTAGGCTGTGGGTTGGGAGGGTTAGGGTTAGGCAGCGGGGACACGGGGTTAGGTTTAGGCACCTATGGGGGGTGGTTAGGGTTAGGCTGCTGTTAGGGAGGGTAAGGGTTAGGGGGTTGGGGAAAGGGGAGAACACCCCTTACCCCTGTCGGCTTCTCAAACATCCGGATCCCGGAGTCGGTTTTATGCCGAGATCCCGTGGGCTGGCAAATCATACTGATCCTGGCCATACACCTAAAGATTTATTGTCCAATCTGGCAGGTTGGAACAAAAACCTGGTAATGTATGGGAGCAAATGGTCAATTGTCATTTGCTCCCATACATTACCAAGTTTTCATTCCAACCTGCCAGATTGGACAATTAATCTGTAGGTGTATGACCAGCTTTAGGAACAAATCCAGATAAAGGATGTCAATTTGCACCTGGACAGACAGCACACAGCAGATGTATTAAGTCTGGAGAAGGCATAAGGAAGTGATAAACCAGTGATAAGTGCAAGGTTATAAACGCACCAGCCAATCAGCTCCTAACTGTTAATTTACATATTGGAGCTGATTGGTTGGTGCGTTTATCACCTTGCACTTATCACTGGTTTATCACTTCCTTATGCCTTCTCCAGGTTAATACATCTGCCCCACTACTGTGACATAAGGAGTACAATTTACAAATGTACTTTTTACAGGCAATAAAGTCACTGCTTGGTTTCAAATGTTGCGGACCAATACTGGGCAGCTGTATTTTTACTCTACATCCTATAAAATGGTCATAGTGTTACACAATACAGCCAATCATAGCCACGTGGTAACTCTCCCTTGGCGTTATCTCCATGGGCCAAATTTAATAGGCCGCAATCTGCAGGAGACGGCGTGATTGCGACAATAAAGTCACTAAATTGAAAGCAGCAATTAGTTTAAAGGCAAAACGACCCTCTGTATCTTAGAGGGGAGTGTATAGTGGTTGCAAGTGAATGAAGTGTGTGAAGCGCTTATGCTAGTTTAGAGACCTTTCAGAAATTGCGGGTCCTGTAACAGGGCTGCAGGTTTATGTGTCTTGAGCATAATAATATGAGCAAAATTCCAATGCTTTTTTGTTAGATACACACAAAATTACAGGCAATGGTCAGTTCAGCTTTCTGACACACACACACACACACACACACACACACACACACACTCAGTCATGTGTTTCATATGATTGATTCACTATAAACCTTAATTTGTTTTATTAAAATAGTTGTCCTCCTTTTTCAGGTCCAGTTATAATAATTTCGAACTACTAGATGTCTCATCCGGCATGACCGGATTTTCCAGTGTGAACACCAGTCTCTCATTTGTCAAGTTGTATACTAGCCTCAGGAGCAGGTATGGTATATAGCCTTCTCCTTGTCTTTCCTGAAACAAATGAATTTATTTCCAGGTTCAGTGTCCCAGCAGCGACCCCTTTTTTACATTCATTTGCTGTGCCATTTTTTTATTCTTTTAAACTGAGTGTTATAATTCAGGCTGGGGAGGGAGAACGTACAGAAGAGAGGTAGAGATGGATGGAGGCATATTCAGTTAAATGCGGTAAATTTTATTTCCCCCCACAGTGCACAAAGTTTCAGGCATCCAGTGGTTTTTGGTATCTAGATGCGAGAATCATAGCCGTGAAAGTTTTCAATTTTTGGGGTGAAATTCTGCAAAAAGCACAATAATGGGTTAAAAGATGAGGGACAGGTACAGTATATAAATGGTGCTGTTGTATGCATGGGACAGGTGTTATAAACGCTGTAGGTGGGAGTTACAGTTTTATATAAAAAAAAAAGTGTCTTCAAATTAAAAATAAAAATGTTTTTGCACTTTTATGCTCCCCAAATGTAACTAAAGTGTTTCTTTAAATGGAAAAAAAATAATAATTATAATTTTAAAACAAAGCTGAAAAAATAATAATATTTGGACACTAATAGACACCTATAGAGTTACCCAATATTTACTTGTATTTTTTTTGGGATTAGATGTTTTCCTCACCTTTTTTTTTTATTATTTCCCGTGGATTTTTGCAGGAAAAATTCTTGTGGCCAATTTCTCTTTCCATTAAGATTTCCGCTGTAATGAAAAATTGAAGAGAGTAGCGCTAATTTTTGCAGAAAAAACTTGCATTGAATGAATATAGGGTAGGAGAGAGACAGTTCAGCATAAGCGATGCAATCAATTTGATGGCTATCGGGCTCCCGGAATCCCGACAGCCGACAATGCCGGGAGCCGGAATCCCGGTGCACAGGGGCTATTCCCACTCGTGGCTGTCCACCACACCCACAGAGTGAGAATAGAACTTGTGGTGAGCGCAGCGCGAGCACGCAAGGGGACTCTTTGCGCTTGCCTCGCTGCCGGCATTCTGGCGAGCGGGATGCCGCTGTCGGGGTCTTGACAGCCGGCATCCCACTTGCCAGTAAATAGTATATAATCCCAGCATAATACTGTACCATCCAATGCATATAACATGCTCAAGTCCATCCAGCAGCCATGAATAGTGACTATCATTATCACAAATTCCATTTCTACTGAGAGCCATGAAACCAAGGCCGGGATGCTCCTTCTCCAGACAAGACCACCAAGCGACATTAAACAAGGTTTAGAGGGGAGAAGGCTCCATGGTAATCCATACAAAGGAATTTAGGCCCTGATTTATCAAGCCTTGAAGAGTGATACATTGCACGGTGATAAAGTACCAGCCAATTAGCTCCTAATTGTAATTTTTCAAACACAGCCTGTAACATGACCATTAGGAGCTGGTTGGTTGGTACTTTATCACCAGGCAATTTATCACTCTCCAAGGCTTGATAAATCTGGGCAATTTATTTTTGTTTTCCAGTTATATCAACTGTTGAACATGAGACACTATCTTTGGATAGTCAATATTAACTTGGCCTTTGAACTCTCGCTAACTAAACTGCAATTAGCCTTCATACCAGACTCCCTGGAGAGTGGACTCTTCTGCTAGTGAAGAATTGACCTGCCTGCTGTCTGGGTCGGGACATGGCACACTCGTGTTATCAAGCCACACCCACCTCAGTGATCACTAAGTGTACAGTTAGCATCACAGTAGCTTTCCCCACCCACTACATTCTGCAAACAGTGCCCATCTTTTCTTTTCATGTTTCGCCTCCATGTCTCACGGAGACTATATACACTGCACACACTGGAAGCATCCATTTTGTTGAGGGGAGTCCATATTTGTGAGATTGTAGTCTGATTAGCAAGAGATATCACAGCTTGAGGCAATTCTATTATCGGGAGTCTGATTTTGAGCCTGATTCATGTTTCTAAGTAAAGCAAAAAAGCACGTAAGTGGGCAAAACCATGTTTCACTGCAGGTGGGGCAGATGTAACATGTGCAGAGGGAGTTAGATTTAGATTTGGATGGGGTATCTTCAAACTGAAATCTAAATTGCAGTGTTAAAATCTGTCTAACATTTGTGGGCTACATGCAAAAGCAGAGAGTACTTAACCTGCACAGAAACAATATAAATGTATTTGCTCCCCTTGCATGGCAACACGGTTTGTTCCAGACACAGTTACGTACTTTTTTTTTTGCTTTACTTACAAACATGAATCAGTCACTTTGTTCCACCGTGTATTTGAAACGTATAATTTAGCAATTGTTCTCTTTCATGAGACTTTCTGTACAGAGAACCTGTTTGTATATAACGCCACCATTTGATTATTTTGCAGAGATTACTGTCCGTCTAGAAAGGTGATCTCACTCAAATGCATAGGTACGTGTTTCTCTGCAAGTCATTTGCTGACACTGGATTGTATTTTGCAATGTATCCATAGTGATTTAACTGTATTCATCATAGATACGCTGACTGACCTACTGACACAATCAAACTTCCAATATCACCAACTCAACGAGCTACAGCTTTAACTGTCACACAGTGATTCTCATAGACTGTGGTACCTGTCCCTGGGGGCTCTAGGTTACCATAAGTAGGAGCTAAGAGGCAAGGGTGACTGAGATGGATGATCATGCAGAGATATTCCTAACCCTTAGTTAGTCAATTGAGTGTTGCTGCGAATCAGATGCAGACCCTAATCAGATGCACCCCGAACAAGGTCTGCTTAAATGAAAGTGCAAACACATGTATTTGTTTTTTCTAATACATTTATACATGTAAATAATGACTGTATGCATACTAATTATCTTATGCTGAACAATATGCCACAGTTAGATTTTATGGAGTTAACCTAAATCCCTGGAGATTTTATAGAGTTAACCTTATTCCTCATCCTAATTTTTTATTGGACTTATTTTATAAAATCGGGGTATGGGAAAAAATAGGGGTAATGAAGAAGGGGTGCATTCAAGGTAATAGGACACATGTCATAACTGATAAGTTATCATTACAAATGACCATTCATTGTAAATTGTTGCCATCATGCCCCAAGTGTATGGATCTTAGGAGAACCATGACTGACTGACTGAATAGAAATGGTTGAGTACCAAGTGTTTGAGAAGGGATATATGGAATGTGTTGGGAATTCTGAGAAAAGGAGGTAACTGAAGCTTTTAGGAACCTGGGTTAATGACTCGAGAAATACTGAAGGAACAAATGTAGTGTGGTGCAAACTTCATGGAAGGTACTCCAAAGCAAATGTTATGTGTTGATAACCAGACCATATCCCCAGGCTGCAAACCATTTTTTGTCCACATAAAACTTACAGCATTGTGAGTTTAAGGAGAGACGATTTTACTCGCTACCAGTTCTTGCAGAAATTTTGGAAAAGCAATTAGGTTGAAGGAACAGATGCAGAAAGCATAGGACACAATGACTGAACTCGGGGGTGTAAACCATATGGAATGGCATTGATACAGAAAACTCACGATAGTGATTATTGTGGGCAAATTCTGACCATGGAGGAAGGTCGGGCCAGTCATCTTGAGACAATGAGATGTATAGTCATAGGAAAGTTTCAAGGTCCTGGTTGACCCACTCAGTCTGGCCATTAGAACGGGGGTGATGCACTCAGAAGAAATTTGATATCACTTGTAATGCTTTCTAAGGGGCTCTCAAAAATGTAGCCACAAACTGTAAACCACAATCAGACAGGACAACCATGGAGACGGAAGATTTCCCATATAGATAGTTGGGCAAACACTGAAGCAGAAGGAAGTCCTCAGAGTGGTATAAAATGTGCCATTTTGAAGAACCGATACACTACTACCCAGGTGGTGTACTTGTTTAAAGGGTGTAGCCGCTGCCACACACTGAGGGTCAAGAATGGGATCTTTCTCAAAGGCTCTTCATCCTCTATCATAGAACAGGAGACAGCGACCGCTTTACAGCTTTTGTGTACAGGGAGGGAAATCTGAAGGTCAAATGAATGAAGAACAGTGATCATCAAGCCTGGTAGAGGTTTGTATACTGAGCAGATATAGGGTAGAGGAGATGCTTGCGGTCAGTGTAGATGATTACAGGAAAGCACACTCCTTCCAAGAGATTTCTCCATTCCTTTAAAGCTGACTTTATTGCCACCAACTCTGTCGCCAGTGGAGTAATTCCTTTCAGCAGGCTGGAATTTCCTGGAGAAGAACCCCCAGGGGTGCTTTCTGGCAGAGTTACACCCCACTTCAACCTCCAGGAAGAATGGGAGCGTGAATCGGGTTGATACAGAATACGTGCAAATATGAAGGCCATGTGTTCGTTTTTGGAAGCCTATTTTTGCGTCTTCAGGACAATCCATAAAATTGAGACCTTTCTTGGTGGGAGCCATGATAACTTTGTATGATTTTGCATTAATAGTTAGCAAAGCTAGGGAACCTTTGTATAGCTTTCAGTCTGATGGGTTGTGGCTAATTGATAATAGCCTGAATTTTTTCTGTAATCTGTAATCCTGAGCTGGATATGATATACCCTAGGAAGGAAATGGAGCTGACCTTGGAAATCATTTCTCCAACTTGCAGAACAGATTGGTTTATTTCAAGTGAATAAATACTTCTTTTACTTGTCTGTGCTGACTGGGATGTTGTCAAGATACACGACAATGGTGATATATAACAAGTCTTGAAGATCTTGTTTACAAGGTTTTGAAAAATGACAGGATCTTTTCCCAAACCATTAAGAACCAGTAATTCCCATCCTGTGTATTAAAATCCATCTTCCACTTGTCGCCCTGGTGAATTCTGATGAGGTTGTACACACCTCCTGAGTTCTAGTTTTGTAAAGTCAGAAGAGTAACTGTCAAATAACTCTGAGATCTGTTAGTGGGTATCGAGTTTTAATCATGATATCATTCAGTCCTCAATAATCAATACACAGGTGTAGGTCACCCATTTTTTTTCTTGACAAAAATATCTTTACACCTGCAGAAGAGGTATAAGGTCGATGGAAAAATCTTTCCAGGTTCTCTTTAATATACTCGGACATAGACTGGGTTTGAGAGTATAAACCCTTCCCCGAGAGAAGTTTTCCCTGCTGTTAAATTTATGGGTCAATCCCAATTACGATGTGAGGTTAGAGTCTCTTCGACTTGTTCATTAAATACATCCTGAACGTCTCTGTAGACTGAAGGCATGGCAGGATTCTCAGATGCCACTGACCTTTACAAGATGGCCCCCAAGCCAGGATCTGAGGAGTCATCCAATCAACATGATTGCTATGCTGGCGTAACCAAGGAAATCCGAGGATAAATTGACTAGAAGCCTTTGGAATAACAACAAAGGAGATTGGTAGATTGGAATGGATGTAAGGATTAATTGTATGGCTAACTTCTTTGCCAAAGCAGCTGTCATGAAATTTCCAGATGCTCCAGAGTCAAGAAGGACTGTTAGGTATACAGACCCCACAGGGTGTTTGAGAGTCACATGAATGACACAGTCCTGTTTGTTCGGAGAGTTGGTGGACATTATTAAACTGACGTCTCCACCATCAGTTAGGAGCGGGCATTTAACTACCTTTTGGGATAGGACCCAAGTTTATGGCTGGGACCAGCACAGTAAAGACACAGGTTTTCCTAAAATTGTCGTTCACGTTCATCTCAAGTGAGGCAAGAGCAGCCTACTTACAGGGGTTCCTCTGATCTGGGCGGTGAAGTTTGAAAGCATGTAGTGGGGCAAGCAATAGGGACACTCCGCCATACCACTTTCCTGGGCTCTTTCATGGAAGCAGATATCTACCCTGTTGCAAAGGGATATCAGGTCATCTAAACTTATGTGTAATTTACAACCTGCTTGTTCATTAATTCTGTCTGAGGGGCCTGGCCAGAAGATAGCAACAAGCACCTCAATAGTCCACTGGCGTTCAGTGAGTGTGATGTAGTGCGAGTGAAGCTGGATAGTCTAATAATAATACTCTTCACATGGGCCACTGGTAGTGATCAGTGGGAGACTGATGCTGCAGAAGTCGTCATCAGTACAGATATTGAGACCTGATGCAGGCTAGTAGGATAGCCCATGGCTGTAACAGGTTAGCAAGATTTGCCAATAGCTAGAAGATAGGCAAGTGCAGGTTTACAATTATATACTGAAGCAGTATGCTCGGGTATTTGGAGCAGATGGCAGATTATACTAGAACTGGGTGCTGAAGCACAACTGGAGCAGGCTGCAGGAATATACTGGATGTTGGAGCACAAATGGAACAGGCTGCGGAAATATACTGGAACTGGGTGCTTGAGCACAACTGGAGCAGGCTGAAGGAATATACAGGAACTGGATGCTGGACCTCAACTGGAGCAGGCTGCAGGAAAATACTGCTACTGGGTGCTGGAGCACAACTGGAGCAGGCTGCAAGAATATACTGAAACTGGATGCTGGAGCAGGCAGTAGGAATATACTGGAACTAGGCACTAGAGAACAGCTGAAGCAGGCTGTAGGAATATACTAGAGCTGGGTGCTGGAGCACAACTGGGGCAGGCTGCAGGAATATACTGGAATGGGGTGCTGGAGCACAGCTGAACCAGGCTGCAGAAATGTACTGGAATTTGCTGCTGGAGCACAACTGCAGCAGGCCACAGGAATATAATAGAACTGGTTGCTGGAAGCACAACTGAAACAAACTGCAGATTATACTAGAACTGGGTGCTGAAGCACAACTGGAGCAGGCTGCAGTGCAGGGATATACTGAAATTGGCTGCTGGAACCACAAGTGAAGCAGGCTGCCAGAATGTACAGGAATAGAAAGCAGTGAAGAAATATTTAAGCCCCTTGTCAGATTGTACTGGAAGAGAATGCTGGAAGCAATGCAGAACCAGGAGCCAGGGGTACTAGATACCCTGGGGGAGATGTACTAAGCCTGAAAAGTGATAAATATCACTGTGATAAAGCACCAGCCAATCGGCTCCTAACTGCCATGTCACGGGCTGTGTTTGAAAAATGACAGTTAGGAGACGATTGGCTGGTGCTTTATCACAGTGATATTTATCACTTTTCAAGCTTAGTACATCTGGCCCCCTATGAGATAATTTGTACTGGCACTGCACTGCTAGTTCTTCCTGGCTTAATGAACTTAGGATGTGCCCTGATCCCCAGTAGGTCAGGGAACATGGAAACATCAATTATTTTTGCTGGGAGCAAAAGGATTTGTGCCTTCCTTAAACCAGTGAACATTCTCCTAATGTGACTCTTCTGCCCTTTGTTGGCGTGATATATAATTATTGATTTCATTTACCCACAGACTGCGGCAAATCGTCCAAGAACACGGAAAGCAGAATTGTAGGTGGGTCCCAAGCTCAGAGCGGAGACTGGCCCTGGCAAGTGAGTCTCCAGATCAGGCAGAAGCATGTATGCGGCGGATCCATCATTACCCCAGACTGGATACTTACCGCAGCTCACTGTGTGGAGGGGTAGGTACAGTATCCATATCTGTTGTTTCAGGATTGTGTTTAGTGCCAGATTTGGGGCGGCATGTAATGCCGTCCGAGTTGGCCGGAGGTGTGGGATGCCGGCCGAAATCAGACTTTTTTTTTAAAAGCGGCAATCATTTACAAGGGAAAGCTATGCTCTGTAAATGACTGCTGCTTTAAAAAAACTTCCGAGTTCGGCTGGCAACCCGCATCTCCGGCCAACTCGGATGGTTTTACACCCAGCCCCTTAGAGTTTACTTCCCAGCGATAGTGTATTGAGCCGTTCATTGGCTAAGCATTGCGCAGCGGGGTTTTTTGAAATCTAAATAGACCATTCATTTATTTGCCATGGTAGCGTTCACCTGGGGTGTGGCACAAAATGTTGACATGTTCTGAATTTCAACATTCAGCGTGTTGACCTGGACAGGTGGTCACCATGTTAAATCTCTAACCCTATCCCCAGCTGACCCTGTTCCCAAACCAAACTGCAGCCTATCCCTAAAATCAGTAAAAGAACGGCTGTCAACATTCACAATTATTATTATTATCATTTATTTATATGGCACCACATGGGATGCACAGCGCTCAGTTACAGAGTAAAGAAATAAGCACAACATGAAGACTGACTTACAGTTCAATACAATATAGGACAAGTACAGGGTATATAAACATACTGTAGTTGCATCAGTAAACAGCACTGAAATAAGTATCAGGGTGGCAAAAAACCGAAGGATTTGGTGCCATCAAAGGGAGTATTGAAAAGAAGATAGGTTAAGTAAGAGACGTACAGTAAAAGCACATGAGGGAAGAGGGCCCTGCTCGTGAGAGCTTACATTCTAAAGGGGAGGTGCACACAGACAGGGGTGACACAGACGGGGAAGAAAGTGAGCGTGGGCCACAGAAGGCTTAGAATGAGAGACGGCTGGGTTTGGTGAAGAAGTGGGTCTTGAGAGCCCGTTTGAAGTTTTGTAGAGAGGTGGAGAGTCTGAGGGGGAGAGGTAGAGAATTCCAGAGAAGTGGTGCAGCACGTGCAAAATCTTGGAGTTAGGAGTGGGAGGAAGTAATCAGAAGACAGGAGAGTCGGCATGCACTAGCAGAGTGAAGAGGACGGGCGGGAGCGTAAAGGGAGATAAGGTCAGAGATGTAGATGGGAGAGGAGTGGGTGAGGGCTTTGTAAGTGAGTGTGAGAGGCTTGAAATGGATTCTGAAGGGGAAGAGGAGCCAGTGAAGGGCTAGTAAGGGAGGGGAGGTGAATGTAGTGCATTTGGTGAGGAAGATGATCCGGGCAGCAGCATTGAGGATAGATTGGAGTGGAAAGATGTATGTGTTAGGGATGCCAGTCAGGAGGAGATTACAGTAGTATAGTCGGGAGATGACCAGTGAGTGGATAAGAGTCTTAGTAGCATCCTGGGTCAGAAAGGGTCTGATCTTGGAAATATTTTTAAGACGGAAACGGCTGGTATGTGAGAGGTGCTGAATGTGTGGTTTGAAGGAGAGGGAGGAGTCAAGGATTACTCCAAGACAGTGCACTTGGGGGCTAGAGGAGATAGTAGTGCCGTCAAGATTGTGGGAGGTGAGGTTATGCAGGAGGGTGGGATGATGATCAGCTCAGTCTTAGAATGTTGACATTGTCACGTCCACACTCTGAATGCTGACATTCTGAACATATATACCTACAGTATTAACTGTTCTATTTTTTTTTGACAGATTTCTTTTTTATTGTTGTGATAAAGAAAAAAATAATGACCGTATGGAACAATTCCTTGTCTTGTAGAAGCAATGCGTACGCCGGTCAGTGGAATGTCAATGTTGGATCGATTGATAAGGCCAGTGGTTCCATGTATTATGTGGATAGAGTCATTTCGCACCCAAACTACGACACGGAGACAAAGAATAACGATATCGCACTTATGAAGCTAAAACAAAGTATAAAATTTAACTGTAAGTATGGCTGTTCTCTCATTTTCATCAGCTCGCTGCAGTATATGCCTGATATGTTTACTGTCCCCAGCTCACAGTCCTGGGTCTTGAAGATTTGTCTTTGGTTCTGAAACGGAGGGTACTTTTCAAACTTGGGTGGTCATTCCGAGTTGTTCGCTCGCTAACAGTTTTTAGCAACCGTGCAAACGCAATGCCGCGACCCACTGGGAGTGTATTTTAGCTTAGCAGAAGTGCGAACGAAAGGATCGCAGAGCGGCGGCAAAATAATTTTGTGCAGTTTCTGAGTAGTTTCAGACCTACTCGCTTGCGATCGCTTCAGACTATTCAGTTCCTGTTTTGACGTCGCAAACACGCCTTGCGTTCGCCCAGCCACGCCTGCGTTTTTCCTGGCCACGCCTCCGTTTTTCCTGGCACTCCTGTGTTTGTACGAACACTCCCTGAAAACGGTCAGTTGCCACCCAGAAACGCCCACTTCATGTCAATCACTCTGCGGCCAGCAGTGCGACTGAAAAGCTTCGCTAGACCCTCTGTGAAACTACATCGGCCGTTGTAATAGTACGTCGCGCGTGCGCATTGCGCTGCATATGCATGCGCAGAAGTTACTTTTTTTGCCTCATCGCTGCACAGCGAATGAACGCAGCTAGCGATCAACTCGAAATGACCCCCTCGGTACATCCCTAGTTTAGGGCTTGAGCATGCATTAGGAATGTAATTGTAATGCTACTGGCACACACAGGTTTCTTTCAATATACGGTTTGCCTGTCAGGAGAAGAGACGTTTCATTAGTGCAACCAACCACCTTATTATTATCTTCAGTCCAGTACTTCTGGGAGTTTGTTCCTCCGAACTGTCCTAATTTATGTGGAACAGTTAGGACAGTGCTAGTAGCCAAAACTGATCTAAAGAGACGTGCGATTCGGTTCATTAGAATTTCTAACCCACCCGAATTTTGCAGATCCGAGTTGAGCAGAGTACCAGTTTGGATCTTCCTGTGGTTCGGAATTCAGATTTAAAATCTGAATTTCTGGTTTTGGATTGCAAAAATTACATGATTTTAGCCGTTTTTATCCATTTTCAAGAAATCCCAAACCCAAGATTTGGATTTTAAGTCCGTATTCCCGAACCAAAATACAATGACGAAATTAGAACCAAAACCAAAACAAAAGACTTCTCTACTCCAGTTACACAGTGACACAAGATGTACAGTTTCCTCCATACTTTGCTGTTCAGATACTTATACCCCTTTCACACAGAAAGTCAAATTACCTGGTTAAGAAGTTCTACCCGGTAATTTGCCGATAAACACGGGTCCTTTTTCTGTGTGAAAATGTCAACCTGGCTTGATATTCCCGGGACTTCGACCCAAGAATTTTGACCTGGGTTGACCCTTTCACGCAGAAGAAATAGCCGTGTTAATCTGCAAATTACCGGCTAGAACTGCTTCACCCATAACCTGCTTCCCTATGTGAAAGGGGGGTCAGACAGGGACCGGCAAAACTACCGGGGTTTTTCAGACATTTCTGTCTATAAAGGGTATTATTTTATTCATTTTTACATGATATCACTGATTTCTTCCTCTCTCTTATTAGCACCGCTGGTACAAGATTATTAGGAGAACGCACAGTTAAACAATCAATACAATGCAGTTTATAAATGAAACAGAAAAACAGGCAACATGACCCCTATCTCCACAACTTCCAGAACTAGCGCTGACCCTCTCTGGGACTGCTTCAGCTTTCCCGTCCTGTGTGGTCCATACACAGTGGACATGTCCTCTACAGTCTGCTATTTGTAGCTCCAAAAAATTGGGAAATATAATAATCTGTTATTTAACTAAATGCTGGAGACAGCACCGTTGGGGTAATGGTTAGCATTACTGCCTCACAGCACTGATGGCTTGTGTTCAATTCCCACCATGGTCAGAACTGTGTGGAGTTTGTATATTCCACCTGTACTTGTGTGGGTTTCCTCCCACAATCCAAAAATATACTAGCTCCTGAAAAATATAAACCCAGGTAATGTAGATTGTAAGCTCCACTGGTGCAGGTATTGATGCGAATGGTCAAATATGCTCTGTAAAGCGCTGCAGAATATGTTTGCGCTATATAAATGACTGGTAATTACTAATCCATACAGTCAGCCTTTGGGGAATTGCACGGATCGTTAAATCATGCGGAAACTGCTGTTGGCGACACGTTGCCCCCTTCCTCACTTAATAGCGGCTTTACGAGACATGTAAGGAGCAAAAAAAAAAAACAAGTGTGAGTTTTCCAAATGTCTTGGGTTGCATCAAAATAAAATAAAGACCTGTGGGGGTTTTTTTATTCATGATCAGATTGAGATGGAGAGAAATCAGATGACATTAAATAAAATATATATATTCTTGCAGCAAGGACCGTAAAGCCTGTGTGCTTGCCCAACGCTGGGATGACGTGGACAGAAACGCAGTCATGCTGGATCTCAGGCTGGGGATATACATATCAAGGAGGTGAGAAATGAGACCTGGAACGCAGTGGGATTACACTATTGCTGTAATCTTGTACCAGATAGAAGTGATTACAGATTAATAAAGTTGCCGGGATATTTTGTGGAGCAGAGTTCCAGTTTCACATCACACTATGGGGCAGATTTATTAAGCTCGGTGAAGTGATAAAGTGGACGGAGATAAAGACCCAGCCAATCAGCTCCTAACTACCATGTCACAGGCTGGGTTTGAAAAGTGACAGAAGCTGACTGGCTGGTCCTTTATCACCTTCCAATTTATCACTTCACCGAGCTTAGTAAATCTGACCCTGTATTTGTACATTTGTATTTTTTCCCAATTTATAGCCATGAGTACAGTTGGGATGACGGTGGGAAGGTTACCGAACCTGGGGGGTCTATTCATGAAGCAGTGAAAATAGTGGAGAAGTGAGCCTGTGGAGAAGTTGCCCATGGCAACCAATCAGCTGCTCCGTACAATTTGTCTAGTATGCAAATTATAAACGTTACTTCACTGCTGATTGGTTGCCATGGGCAACTTCTCCACTGGCTCACTTCTCCACACTTTTCACTGCTTCATGAATAGGGGTGTGGTATTGAAGATCGACAGTAACTAGGTTGACAATGTCTAGGTCGACCACTATTGGTCGACAGTAACTAGGTCGACAGGGTGTCTAGGTCGACAGGGTCTTTAGGTCGACATGTTCTAGGTCAACAGGTCAAAAGGTCGACATGATTTTTTTATGTTATTTTGGTGTCGTTTTCTCTGTAGAGTGACCGGGAACCCCAATTAGTGCTCCGCGTCCCCTCGCATGGCTCGCTTCGCTCGCCATGCTTTGGGCATGGTGCCTTCCCTTCGCTCGGCAAAGATTACCGTTCTAATCGTAGTCCACGTGGATCGTTAAGTATGAAAAGGTTAAAAAAAAGAAAAAAATTGTGTAAAACTCATGTCGACCTTTTGACCTGTCGACCTAGAACATGTCGACTTAAAGACCCTGTCGACCTAGACACCCTGTTGTCCTAGTTACTGTCGACCAATAGTGGTTGACCTAGACATTGTCGACTTAGAGACCGGATCCCCATGAATAGACCCCAAGATTTTGTTGACATGTGCAGAATGAGAGCCATGGTTAATTGGAGAAATTGCTGGCCAGATATGTAACTTTATGATCACAGTGGTATGAATTGTGTATAGCAAACTGAAAACCGGATAGTGGATTACTATTTTTTGTCGTCATTTATATATTTTTTATATATTTTTATAATTGTACCGGCCGATGTGGTTCGTAATCAGAAACGATGTCCTGTATGGTTCTTCCTTTAAGGGTTCATCAGTGCCGGTTGTGTACAAGTTGCAAAGTTTACACGTGGAAGTTGTGTTGTGCGCAATTTTGTGTAAAGTAGTGTTGCGGTATGTTGGTTATTAATGTGTATTTTCCCCCTTAGGATCATCATCCCCGTACCTGAGGGCAGCTAATGTCCCTTTGATCGACTCTGCAACCTGCAATAAACAGAACGTTTACAACGGGGCCATCACTTCCACCATGCTATGTGCCGGCTTCCTGTCCGGAGGCGTTGATGCCTGTCAGGTGAGTGGTGTACATCTCGTTGCTAGTCCTGTGTAGGTTAGCTAATCCATAAGAAGTAGTGGGGGCTCTTCCATATAAAGCTTCTCACCTGAAACTCCTCAGATTGTTGTTCTATACGCTTTTTTTTTTTCTTTTTTCTTAACCTTGGGATGAAAGTTACATTTAAAAGAAAGTGACTGCTTTCCGTCTATCCACTCTCGTGTCTCTGTTTTTCTGCCATCTCCTTTGGGAATTCCAAGCGCTTTCTCAAACTCCGTATGTCTAAAAAAAATAGGATTTTAATTATCTACCGGTAAATCCTTTTCTCGTAGTCCGTAGAGGATGCTGGGGTCCACGTTAGTACTATGGGGTATGGACGGGTCCACTAGGAGCAATTGGCACTTTAAGAGTTTAATAGTGTGGACTGGCTCCTCCCTCTATGCCCCTCCTACCAGACTCAGTCTAGAAACTGTGCCCGAGGAGACAGACATACTTCGAGAGAAGGAAATACACAGATAGTGGCGAGATTCATACCAGCTCACACAAACAAGGCAAACCAAGCTAACTAGCCTTAAAACTCAGCAACAGCTGAAACATTACTGAACCCAGTAAAGAAACACAGCACTTAACTAAGAACAAAGCAGTACTGAACCAAAGAACCACTGCAGGATAACGAAGCGCTGGGCGGGCGCCCAGCATCCTCTACGGCAGGGGTGGGGAACCTTTGGCCCTCCATCTGCTGTTAAACTACACATACCAGCATGCCCTGCAACAGTTTTGCTATTTGGCCATGCTAAGACTGTTGCAGGGCATGCTGGAATCTGTAGTTCAATAACAGCAGGAGGGCCACAGGTTCCCCACCCCTGCTCTACGGACTACGAGAAAAGGATTTACCGGTAGGTAATTAAAATCCTATTTTCTCTTACGTCCAAGAGGATGCTGGGGTCCACATTAGTACCATTGGGATGTACCAAAGCTCCCAGAACGGTAGGGAGAGCGCGGAGGCTCATGCAGAACTGATTGACCAAACTTTAGATCTTCAGAGGCCAAAGTATCGAACTTGAAGAACTTAGTAAACGTGTTCGATCTAGACCAAGTAGCCGCTCGGCAAAGCTGCAAAGCCGATACACCCCGGGCAGCCTCCCAGGAAGACCCCACTTTACGAGTGGAGTGGGCCTTAACAGATGTTGGATACGGCAATCCTGCCATAGAATACGCATGCTGGATAGTGAACCTGACGAGAAATCGTCTGCTTAGAAACACCCAATTTTCTTGGGATCATAAAGGACAAACAGAGAGTCCGATTTCTGTGGCGAGCAGTCCTCTTCACATAAATCTTCAAAGCCCTCACAACATCCAAGAACTTTGATACAATTAAGGAGTCAGTAGCCACTGGCACCACAATAGGTTGGTTGATATGAAAAGCCGACACAACCTTTGGAAGAAACTGTTGACGCGTCCTGAGCTCAGCTCTATCTTCATGGAAGAATAAGTAGGGACTTTTACAGGACAAAGCCCCTAATTCCGACACACGTCGAGCAGAAGCTAATGCCAACAAAGTGATAGCCTTCCAAGTGAGAAACTTGACCTCAGCCTCCTGTAATGGCTTAAACCAATCCGATTGCAGGAACTGGCACACCACGTTAAGATTCGAGGGTGTCGTCGGCGCCACAAAGGGAGGCTGGATGTGCAGAACCCCTTTCAAAAAGGTCTGAACCCCAGGGAGGGCAGCCAATTTTTTCTGGAAGAAAAGGGATAAAGCCGAAATCTGGACCTTTATGGATCCCAAACGCAGGCCCATATCCACACCTGCTTGCAGGAAGAGGAGAAACTGACCAAGTTGAAACTCCACCGCAGGAAGCTTCTTGAATTCACACCAAGACACATACTTTTTCCAAATGCGATGGTAGTGTATAGACGTAATCCCTTTCCTAGCCTGTATCAGGGTAGGAATAACCTTGTTCAGAATGCCCTTCCGAGCTAATATCTGGCGTTCAACCTCCATGCCGTCAAACGTAGCCGTGGTAAGTCTTGATAAGCGATCGGCCCCTGTTGTAGAAGATCCTCCCAAAGAGGAAGAGGCCTTGGATCTTCCAGCAATAGATCCAGCAGATCCGCGTACCAAGCCCTCCTTGGCCAGTCCGGAGCAATGAGGATCGCCTAAAATTTTGTTCTTTTTACAAGCTTTAGAATAATTGGAATGAGTGGAAGTGGAGGGAACACATACACTGACTTGAACACCCACGGCGTTACCAGGGCATCCACCGCCACTGCTTGTGGATCTCTCGACCTGGAACAGTACCTCTGAAGTTTCTTGTTGAGACGCGAGGCCATAATGTCTATTTGAGGTACACCTCAACGACTGGTCACCTCCGTGAACACCTCCGGATGGAGGCCCCATTCTCCTTGATGGAGATCGAGCCTGCTGAGGAAGTCCGCTTCCCAGTTTTCCACTCCCAGAATGAAGATTGCTGACAGCGCCACTGCGTGCCTTTCTGCCCAGAGGAGGGTTTTTGTTACCTCTGACATTGCAGCTCTGCTATTCGTACCGTCCTGTCATTTTATGTAGGCCACCGTTGTTACTAGAGATGAGCGGGTTCGGTTCGCTTCGTATCCTCTGGTGCATGTTTAGGTGAGATCCCGACCACTTGTCTAGGAGATCCAGTTGGAATGACCGAGCATGAAATCTTCCGTACTGTAGAGCCTCGTAAGAGGCAACCATCTTCCCCAGAAGGCAAATGCACTGATGAACCGATACCCGGGCTGGTTTCAGGACATCCCGGACCATTGTTTGACTCACCAACGCTTTCTCCTCCAGTAAAGAAAAAACCACCCTCTGCACCTCTGTGTCGAGGATCATTCCCAGGAATGAAAACCTCCTTGAAGGCTCCAAATGTGACTTTGGAAGGTTCAGGATCCAACCGTGCTCCATGAGTAGATGAGTCGTGAGAGCAATGGACTGTAACAACTTCTCAATAGATGATGCCTTTATCAGCAGGTCGTCCAGATATGGAATTATGTTTACCCCCTGTCTGTGGAGTAGAACCATCATCTCTGCCATCACCTTGGTGAACACCCTCGGTGCCGTGGAGAGGCCAAATGGAGGCGCCTGGAACTGATATTGAAAGTCCAACAGTGCAAATCTGAGATAAGCCTGGATTGGCGGCCAAATCGGAATGTGGAGGTAAGCATCCTTGATATCCAGGGATACCAGAAACTCTCCCTCCTCCAAACCTGAGATCACCGCTCTCAGAGACTCCATTTTGAATCTGAACTCCCTCGGATAAGGGTTTAATGATTTCATGTTCAAAATCGGTCTGACCGAACCATCTGGTTTCAGTACCACGAAAAGGTTTGAATAATACCCCTTTGTTTGCATATGAGGTGGAACAGGGACAATGACCTGTGACTTTTCCAATTTTTGGATGGCTTCCTGTAGGATAGCCCTGTCTGCCAGCAAAACTGGCAAGCCTGATTTGAAGAATCGGTGCTGCGGAAGGTCTTGAAACTCCAGTTTGTACCCCTGGGACACAATATTCTGTACCCAGGGATCCAGGCCGGACGACACCCAGATTTGGCTGAAACGTCTGAGCCTCGCACCCACCAGCCCATCTTCCAGGCTTCGCGGACCACCATCATGCTGAGGATTTTGAGGACCCAGAAGCCGGTTTCTGGTCCTGGGAGCCTGCGGGTGCAGGCTTTTTGGATTTTGCACGACCACCTTTAAAAAAGGTGGTAGAAGGCTTGGACTTTTTTGTCTTAAAGGTCCGAAAGGACTGCGATGCAGTTGAAGAAAAGGGTTTCTTCGTACAAGGTGTGGCTGAGGGAAGAAAAGGTGACTTACACACGGTTGCCGTGGAAATCTACGCATCCAATGCTTCCCCAAATAGAGCCTGACATGTGTCGGGTAGGTTCTCCACACTTCTCCTGGATTCCGCGTCTGCCATCCATTGGCGTAGCCAGAGACCCCTGCGAGCTGAGACAGACATGGAAGATACCCTTGCAGTCAGCGTACCCAGGTCCTTCATGGATTCCACCATGAACCCCGCAGAATCCTGTATGTTACGTAAAAATATTTCAATGTCACTTCTATCCATTGAATCCAAATCCTCTAGTAACGTGCCTGACCACTTTACCATAGCTTTAGAAATCCATGCACAGGCAATAGTGGGCCTCAACGCCACCTCTGAAGCAGTGTATATGGATTTGAGCGTAGTGTCAGTCTTACTATCAGTCGGTTCTTTTAACGCGGTAGACCCAGGGACAGGTAAAACCACCTTCTTTGACAGTCTGGAAATAGATGCGTCAACTATGGGTGGATTTCCCCATTTTGGTCTGTCCTCCTCAGGGAAAGGAAAGGCAACCAAAACCCTTTTTGGGATCTGGAATTTTTTCTCCGGGTTCTCCCAGGATTTTTCAAATAAAGCGTTTAATTCTTTAGATGCAGGGAAAGTTAGCAAGGCTTTCTTATTATCTGTGAAGTAAGCCTCCTCAACCTGCTCTGTTCTGTCAGAAATGTTTAACACATCTCTAATAGCCTCAATCATGATTTGCACCCCCTTAGCCAGGGATGCCGCCACCCTCAGCACATCCCCATCACCGTCAGCAGTGTCAGAGTCGGTATCAGTGTCATCTTGCATAATCTGGGCAAGTGCATGCTTTTTCTGGGTATATGCTAGGGGATTTTGCAGGAATAGGGACAGAACCCAACCAAACTGCCATAGACTTCTTTAATACCTGAGTTTCAGTCTCAGTATGAGCTACCCTAGTAGAGACCTGAGAGATCATTCCCTTAATAGAGGTCAACCACTCAGGCTCAGTAATAGGGATCTGAGACAAAACATTACATTCCTGGGTACATGGAATAGATTCCTCCTGAGAGGAAATGTCCTCTGCAGCATAAAACACAGAGTCCCTAGACATGGCTATGTGAGAAACAAACACCCACACACACAGAGGAAAACATCAGACACAGTTTCCCCCCAAGAATGCCACAGAGAAACACAGAGTTTGGATCCAACCCACAAACAGCGCATCCCTAGGTAGATATAATACAACTACCTGGCACTGACTGTGTACCTTAATAGACTATACAGCATTTACACAGCCTCCCCCCCCTTCTACAACCCCCTGGTACTGCACAGGATAGCTGGAGTTGTGTGGAGGGACAGCTCTCCTTGTCAGCGTCTCTGTACTGGATCTGCAGGCAGGAAAATTGCGCTGAATGCTGCTTGGTCCGCTCTGAGAAGCTCCGCCCTTTGAACATGGCGCTGCTTCCCGCTCTTCACTTCTTTGTACTGGCCTGAGGAATGGTGCTGGCAGCCCCTCAACGCGCCGCACTGTGTACCGCTGAGCCTCTGGAGCGCAGTTAGTACTGCGCTCCCACCCTGTTGCCACCATCTTCACACCGGCTCCCCGCTTGCTGTGGGGGCGGTGACTCACTCACCACCAGAATCTTCTGGCTCTTTTAGGGGGTGGCGGCATGCTGTGGGAGTGAGCGGTCGCCTGGGGCGGCTAACAATCATCAACCTCAGGAGCTCAGTGTCCTGTCAGTGGAGACAGTGGCTTGAACCCCTCAGGGTGGACACTACTTCCCTCCTAAGTCCCACAAAGCAGGGAGGCTGTTGCCAGCAGCCTCCCTGTGCCTAACTAATGCTTAGAAAAAAATAAAACTAAAGAAGCTCTAGGTGCTCCCTTGCTGTGACCGGCTCCTCCAGGCACATTTCCAGGCGCATTTTCTAAACTGAGTCTGGTAGGAGGGGCATAGAGGGAGGAGCCAGCCCACACTATTAAACTCTAAAAGTGCCAATGGCTCCTAGTGGACCCGTCTATACCCCATGGTACTAATGTGGACCCCAGCATCCTCTAGGACGTAAGAGAAACTGAGCTTATTGTATTCCTCCCACCCAGAAATAAACTCTCATTTTCTGTTGACAGCACCATGCTCATCTCTGTCCCTCAAGTCCACTGCCTGGGCGTAATCCTCAATGCCTTCCTCCTCTTCACTTCCCACTGTCACTCTATGAGGGGAATAAAATAGGTTGCAAGTTTCAAGTCGCCATATGTCATAGATTGAGACTAAAAAGCAGATTTGCACATCTGTGCCATCACAACGCATTTCGCTGTCACAATATTTCTGATGTGCGTGACAGAAGTTGGCAATAAACAGTGAGTTAAAAACTCACCAAAAATGCACCAGATTAAATCGGTTTCAATTGCCAAATGGAGGCAGAGATTGAGACCAAAGTACTGTTAATTACAATCAATTTAAATAGCAATCTGGTTATTTGGCTAGATGGAAACTGGGCAGTATGGCCACCAATTATTCATTCAGCAATCCTACAGTACATAAATAACCAATCATCGGCTGTTCTAGGAAGGTCAAGAGAACACACATAAAGCAAGGACGCCCTTCACTATGATTGTGTGCAGCACTGAGAATGTGTTCCTGCTAAGACATTTTGTAATCAACATTTACTGTAAATACTTACCATGCCGTTTCTTCCTTGGCTTTGTATTGGATAC
This sequence comes from Pseudophryne corroboree, assembly GCF_028390025.1. Lineage (NCBI taxonomy): Eukaryota > Metazoa > Chordata > Amphibia > Anura > Myobatrachidae > Pseudophryne > Pseudophryne corroboree. The sequence goes on along the minus strand of NC_086445.1, from coordinate 1,012,469,939 downwards.
TGCCAATCTGTCCATGTTGTTGTTGTATATTCTAGTGCTTAGTGATAACATACATTATTCTGCACCTATCTTCGCAGGGTGACAGTGGAGGCCCACTGGTCACAAAGACAAACTCTTTGTGGTGGCTTGTTGGTGACACGAGCTGGGGAACTGGTTGTGCCAATATCAATAAGCCCGGAGTCTATGGGAATGTGACAGTGTTCTTGGAGTGGATCTATAAACAGATGCAGGTAATGTTTTTATGTTATGAATCTGTCCCTTTCTCTGTCAATGGAAGGGACTAGATGAACTGGAGGCTGATGATATAATTTACGGTCCACAGGGAAAATTCTGGTGGGCTGGGCGTAGCTAGCCTTGATACAGTATCTGTGTCCTAATGACTGGCATTCCTACAGTACCTGTCCAGGGGAGAGTCCACTGTCTGTATGGATCCAGCAACCCTCCCCTGTTTTTCCTCCAGTTTCCTATTCAAACCAACATCTCTGTTGTCAGAGACCCTCATTCGTGAACTTCCCTGTCATAAGAAGGTCACAAGGGAGGGGCAGTGACAACCTGCTGGCATTCCTACAGTACCTGTCCAGGGGAGAGTCCACTGTCTGTATGGATCCAGCAACCCTCCCCTGTTTTTCCTCCAGTTTCCTATTCAAACCAACAGCTCTGTTGTCAGAGACCCTCATTCGTGAACTTCCCTGTCATAAGAAGGTCACAAGGGAGGGGCAGTGACAACCTGCTGTGTATTGAGGCAATAAGAAATAAAGTAAGGATCCCTGGGATGTTAGAAGTGAAGTGTTCCCTAATGCAGTCACTTCACCTTTCCTTCTGGACCCATATGCTCCAGCTACTATCAAATCCCCCCCTCCATCCAGACTCTCCCCAACCTTGCATAGCTTCAAACCGGATCTAAAGATCCACTTGTTTATCATAGCATACCTCTCCAGCACATAACATACTGTAATTCTTCCAGTGGCTCGCTTCACCCTACTGACCCAGCCATCTCAATCTCACTTCCTTCCTTCTTCCTCAGTCATCGCTATCTCTCTAACTTCCTACTTCCCCAGCCATTGCTATCTCTCTAACTTCCTACTTCCCCAGCCATTGCAATCTCTCTACCTTCCTCCTTCCCCAGCCATCGCTATCTCTCTTCCTACTTCCCCAGCCATTGCTATCTCTCTACCTTACTCCTTCACCAGCCATCGCTATCACTCCACCTTCCTCCTTCACCAGCCATTGCTAGCTCTACCTTCCTCCTTCCTCAGCCATTGCTATCTCTCTAAGTTCCCACTTCCCCAGCCATTGCTATTTCTCTACCTTCCTCCTTCCGCAGCCATCACTATCTCTCTTACCTTCCTCCTTCCCCAGCCATCACTATCTCTCTACCTTCCCCAGCCATCGCCATCTCTCTAACTTCCCCAGCCATCGCTATCTCTCTACCTTCCCCAGCCATCGCTATCTCTACCTTCCCCAGCCATCGCTAACTCTCTACCTTCCCCAGTCATCTCTATCTCTCTACCTTCCCCAGCCATCGCTATCTCTCTACCTTCCCCAGTCATCTCTATCTCTCTACCTTCCCCAGCCATCGCTATCTCTCTACCTTCCCCAGCAAGTGCTATCTCTCTGCCTTCCTCCTTCCCCAGCTATCACCATCGTTCTACCTTCCTCCTTTCCCAGGCATCGCTATCTTTCTACCTTCCTCCTTCCCCATCCATAGCTATCTCTCTACCTTCCTCCTTCCCCAGCCATCGCTATCTCTCTACCTTCCTCCTTCCCCAGCCATCGCTATCTCTCTACCTTCCTCCTTCGCCAGCCATCGCTATCTCTCTACCTTCCTCCTTCGCCGGCCATCGCTATCTCTCTACCTTCCTCCATCCCCAGCCATCGCTATCTCTCTACCTTCCTCCTTCCCCAGCCATCGCTATCTCTCTACTTCCCTCTTTCCCCAGCCATCGCTATCTCTTTACCTTCCTCCTTCCCCAGCCATTGCTAGCTCTCTACCTTCCTCCTTCCTCAGCCATCGCTATCTCTCTAACTTCCCCAGCCATTGCTATCTCTCTACCTTCCTCCTTCCGCAGCCATCACTATCTCTCTTACCTTCCTCCTTTCGCAGCCATCATTATCTTTCTAACTTCCCCAGCCATCGCTATCTCTCTAACTTCCCCAGCCATCGCTATCTCTCTACCTTCCCCAGCCATCGCTATCTCTCTACCTTCCTCAGCCATCACTATCTCTCTACCTTCCTCCTTCACCAGCCATCGCTATCTCTCTACCTTCCTCCTTCACCAGCCATCACTATCTCTCTACCTTCCTCCTTCCCCAGCCATCGCTATCTCTCTACCTTCCTCCTTCCCCAGCCATCACTATCTCTCTACCTTCCTCCTTCCGCAGCCATCACTATCTCTCTATCTTCCTCCTTCACCAGCCATCGCTATCTCTCTGCCTTCCTCCTTCCCCAGCCACCGCTATCTCTCTACCTTCCTCCTTCACCAGCCATCGCTATCTCTCTGCTTCCTCCTTCAGCAGCCATCGCTATCTCTCTACCTTCCTCCTTCAGCAGCCATCGCTATCTCTCTACCTTCCTCCTTCCCCAGCCACCGCTATCTCTCTACCTTCCTCCTTCACCAGCCATCGCTATCTCTCTACCTTCCTCCTTCAGCAGCCATCGCTATCTCTCTACCTTCCTCCTTCAGCAGCCATCGCTATCTCTCTACCTTCCGCCATCCCCAGCCATCGCTATCTCTTTACCTTCCTCCTTCCCCAGCCACCGCTATCTCTCTACCTTCCTCCTTCACCAGCCATCGCTATCTCTCTACCTTCCTCCTTCACCAGCCATCGCTATCTCTCTTCCCTCCTCCTTCACCAGCCATCGCTATCTCTCTACCTTCATCCTTCACCAGCCATCGCTATCTCTCTACCTTCCTCCTTCCCCAGCCATCGCTATCTCTCTACCTTCCTCCTTCACCAGCCATCGCTATCTCTCTACCTCCCTCCTTTACCAGCCATCGCTATCTCTCTACCTTCCTCATTCACCAGCCATCGCTATCTCTCTACCTTCCTCCTTCACCAGCCATCGCTATCTCTCTACCTTCCCCCTTCACCAGCCATCGCTATCTCAGTTCCTCACTGACTTGTCTTCTGTCTGTCTCTTGTCCCCTTAGATATTAAGCTCATAGGAGCAGGGTCCACCTCCGTCCTGTTCTTAGTCCTCTTCTTTTGCACTTCAATTACAGGCCTCACCCATGCACTGACCATCTGCCGGATTTCCACCCACTTGTAGCCTCTCATCCCATCCGCCAGCTCTTAAGTGTTGCCTTCACTTTTGAGAAGCTCACCTGCTTACCAGCTGTATTGTGTACTGAGATCTATGTTGCTAGTTGTTACTTGTGTCCTGTTTATGTTTTGGCTACTGTAATGTTCTGTTTTACCCTGATCTATCTTACTTTCTGCCTGTATACAGCGCAGCGGACCACTTGTGGCACCATATATATATATATATATATATATATATAAAGTGTAATAATAAGGGCCCTCATTCCGAGTTGATCGGTCGCAAGGCGATTTTAGCAGAGTTACACACGCTAAGCCGCCGCCTACTGGGAGTGTATCTTAGCTTCTTAAAATTGCGACCGAAGTATTCGCAATATTGCGATCACAAACTACTTAGCAGTTTTAGAGTAGCTTCAGACTTACTCTGCCTGTGCGATCAGTTCAGTGCTTGTCGTTCCTGGTTTGACGTCACAAACACACCCAGCGTTCGCTCAGACACTCCCCCGTTTCTCCGGCCACTCCTGCGTTTTTTCCGGAAACGGTAGCGTTTTCAACCACACGCCCCTAAAACGCCGTGTTTCCGCCCAGTAACACCCATTTCCTTTCAATCACACTACGATCGCCGGAGCGAAGAAAAAGCCGTGAGTAAAAATCCTATCTTCATTGTAAAAATACTTGGCGCAGTCGCAGTGCGATTATTGCGCATGCGTACTAAGCGGAATTTCACTGCGATGCAATGAAAAATACCGAGCGATCAACTCGGAATGAGGGCCAATAATAGTAGTTAATATGAATACTAGAAGTCAGACATCCCTGGTGACTTCTAATATCCCTGCATACAGTCGGGAGAACATGTTTCTATATTTCTGTATACAATGTAGCAATGAGTGACAAAGATGATCTTTCTCTTTCAGACCTATAGATGATGAAGTAATCCAGTGTTATACAATGAGGACCTGAAACATTTCCATTGGAGGAGAACACTGGACCTTTTATCAGTGACTGTAACTTCTGTAGCGCACTTTACTTACGTTATACGGGTACTTTAGAAGTAATCGCTCATCTGGCCTGATTTACAGGTTGCAGCTTTTGTATTTCATAGGCACAGTCTAACCGCTGATATCAGAATAACGTTGTGTTCTTTTACCACAAGCGGTAAAGCAATAGGGCCATCTAGTGGACTGCCTATATATTTTTCTAAATGATACTAAGGTTTCTTTTATCAATGTCATTGATTATAAGGATAGTGATTGGACGATTAATCATCAATGGTGCCATCAGTGCTTAGCATCGATGGCATGAAATTATTGACGCAAAGCCATGGATTTCTTCACCCAATGGAGGACATCCCTGCTTGTGCTACACATGGATGACTGGCCAATGTGAAGGAGGTGGGGTTTAGCCATGCTTAGGAGGGTGAGGCTCAGCTGATGACCCTCCCTAATTGATTAATTGTAAATAGTTGTAAAATACTGTCAAATTTACTGTTTTTGTTCCATATGCCATTTGTAAAAAAAAAAAGTTTTTACAGTATGTGTTTTCATCATGTGACTTGAATCAGAATGTCTGTATGCAAAAGTTTGACAATTTACAAGTCTTTGTATTAACGAAGGACATATTTAAAATTTTTCATCCATATACGCCTTTTGGCCCAGGCCATTCTGAGGCTTTGCAACTGGCGCTGCCTCCTGGCTTGAGTGCAAAGCTGAGGTGCCGGTACAGTCACTGCCTCGGTGGTTCCTGTCTTTGTCTTGTGGGGTGCTTTGAGGGACTCCTGCCTGTCTGCTCTGTGCCTCCTCTTATGCTGCAGGTCAGGGATGAAGGTCAGGGGCTGTCCGTCACTGCTTTGGATGGCCACTGTATGTGGCTGAAGAAGGAGTTGTGGCAGAGCGAGGGTCAGTGCTGGATTAAAACAAGGTGCCCCCACGCAAAGCTATATCACCAGCGTTAGGGCACTGTGACATGTGAACTTGACACGACAGTATGTTTAACACATGTGGGACTATGTACACATTACACTTTTTAATAACATCGCCAACACGCCATCGACAATTTTATTGATAGGGGTCCCCATAAGTTCATTGCCCAGGGGTCCCCACAAACCTTGATCCAGCCCTGGCTGCCCCGTAGGTTATGGAGCGTTATCATTACCTTGCGCAATGAAGCACTACTCTCTCCCTTATCCCTGCACCAAAATCCTCTATCACCTCTCGGATAGCTGAGCTTGGCTCTACACAAAGCAGAGCTTTGTTATATGTAATGACTAACCTACTACATACGGGCCCTCATTCAGGGGTGGTCGGTCCTGCGTCCCATGCCGCAAAATACAGATGTTTGTTACTTTGCACATGCACGGGACTTGGCAACAGACTGTCAGTGATTGAGAGTCTGATGACGTTTGGGGTTGGGAGGGGGCAATTACATTTTTTGGGGAGGACAGAGGCTAGGATCTCTGTCATTGGATGGAGATTTCCAGACCTCTTACAAGCATCTGTTATGGGTGGCTTGCTCAACCCCTATGGTGTCGCAGTGATCCTAGGGCACAGTTCGGATTACTGCTGCAGCAGAAGGTGTCTGCATGTAATAGATGCTTCCTGCTATCATTGCTGCTTCCAAGGAAGTGAGAGCAACGTCAACGAATGCCCTTATTTATCAATGAGTGATAAATTTCACTGTGAGTGATAAAATTCACCAGCCAATCAGCTCCTAGCTTCCATGTCACAGGCTGGGTTTGAAAAACGACAGGAGCGGATTGGCTGGTGCAATTTATCACTCACAGTGAAATTTATCACTCATTGATAAATAAGAGCATACATTTAGCCCCACAGCGTCATATTGCTCCAAAAGCAGAGCACTGGGGTACAGTGTACATTACTATCTAAAGCCCTGCGGTCAAATGAATGAAGATACTGTAGGTATTTAAATGTAATATTTGGAAATTTACTATGGAACGTTTTACGTTTGTGCAAAACTAAAAGCAATGAAGAGATGTGGCAGCTGGGAGATACTGTATGTAAATGGTGGTTGCTACAGTGCACTGAAAGAACAGAATGCCATTCCGATCGGGTCAGATTATATCAGAAATGGCACAGCAAAGTGATGAGCGTTCCTGGGCGCTGACTGGGAGGTGGCCTGAAGCGAACGCAAAAAAAGTCCATCTTGGGGGCTTGTTATGGAAGTGTTGTGGGCGTGTCTCTGCAAACGTGCACAGATGCTGCCACAGCGGCCATGTTTAAATGGAGAAACTATACCTGTCTGTGTCGATGGAGCGCCAATTGTGGTGTGTATAGAACCGCCGACACTGTTACGCCGCACACATGATGCGACGGCCGACATTGAACCTCCGATATAGTCAATATAGACCCTGCCTGCACACACTATTTATCCTTGTGACGCCGATCCCGCGGGACCACGCATCGGCATCGTAAGGTGTTTCCACGCGGTGCGATATGCACTATGTTTTCTATAGATATGGACTATATAGTTCAGTGATGGCTAACCTTGACACTCCACCTGTTGTTGAACTACACATCCCAGTATGCCCAGTTTTAGCATGGCCAAATAGCAAAACTGATGCAGGGCATGCTGGGATGTGTAGTTCAACAACAGCTGGAGTGTCAAGGTAAGCCATCACTGATATAGTCCATATTGGTAGAAATATCGCACCATGGCCCTCATTCCGAGTTGTTCGCTCGCTAGCCGCTTATCGCAGCAGTGCACACGCTAAGCCGCCGCACCCTGGGAGTGTATCTTAGCTTAGCAGAATTGCGAACGAAAGATTAGCAGAATTGCGAATAGACATTTCTTAGCAGTTTCAGAGTAGCTCCAGACTTACTCTTCCAGTGCGATCAGTTCAGTGCTTGTCGTTCCTGGTTTGACGTCACAAACACACCCAGCGTTCGCCCAGACACTCCCCCGTTTCTCCAGCCACTCCCGCGTTTTTCCCAGAAACGGCAACGTTTTTTCACACACACCCATAAAACGGCCAGTTTCCGCCCAAAAACACCCACTTCCTGTCAATCACACTCCGATCACCAGAGCGACGAAAAAGCCTCGTAATGCCGTGAGTAAAATACCAAACTTCTTAGCAAATTTACTTGACGCAGCCGCAGTGCGAACATTGCGCATGCGCAATTAGCGGAAAATCGCACCGATGCGAAGGAAAATAACGAGCGAACAACTCGGAATGAGGGCCCATGTGTATGCCCCTTTATTGCGTGCAGGGGCGCTGAAAGTGGGCGTCTCAGTGTTTGCACATTTAGGCGCACACTAGTACACAAGGGAAAGGCTGAAAGTGGCGTTTACCTATTATAACACCCATAACCCCGGCAACAGACGTTAGAGTGGATGAATCAGGGGGGGTGTAGTTAATATCCCAACAGTCAGAATACCGACGCCAGGATCCCGACTGGTGAGAATGCCGCCAGCTGCGCCAGGGTTATTCCCACTCATGGGTGTCCACGACACCCATAGAGTGGGAATAGAATCTGTGGCAAGCGCAACAAGCTCGCAGCATGGCGAGCGCAGTAAGCCAGCAAGGGCCTTTCTAGCGCTCGCCCCGCTGCCGGCATACTGACGGCCAGGAACCCGGTGTCGGTATTCTGACCTCCGGGATCCTGGCCGCTGGGATTCCATCCCCAATCCAAAACAGGGATATGTCTAAATTTTATCGAAAATGCTGTGATTACTGTATAATGAGCAAACTGGATCCGGTTCATTTTAAAACCACCAATTTTGGGGAGAAATGTGGTAAATCTATTAATGCAGGAACCTTTTTAAATGTAATAAATATTTGTCATTTTTAAAATGTGTGGATGTTTATGGCAATTTGTGGGATGAGATAGGCGGCATTTCAGCCAGCGGACTGACTGGGTGCTACGATCTGGGGAGTATATCTGCATACAAAGAATTTTTCCCAGCGCAAAGAACCAGAATATGAAAAAAGAGATTATAAATAAATAGAAAAATTAAAAAAAATCTGTAAACACTTTATTTCAAAAAGTCTTGCTCTTTTATTGTTTTTAAAAAAATATTTGAATTAATAATGATGTAAAAATCAAGGACGGTGAAATATATAGTGTGACTACCTATTACCGGTAAACGGGGACATGATATGATAAACAAACATATAACATATAGGGATGGATTGGAGAAGTTCTTATACCCCACTAAATTGTGGTGGTCTCCAGTACATAAAAGTCGCTATGGATAATATGAATAGAATAGGGGAGTATATCTGTACTGAGAGGGTCATTCCGACCCGATCGCACGCTGCAGTTGTTCACAGCGCAGTGATCGGGTCGGAACTGCACATGCCAGACAGCCGAAGGCTGTCGTTACCTATCGATAGCCTCTGCCTGATTGACAGGCAGAGGCGGGAGGGGGCGGCACGGCAGCATTTGGCCGCCGTTTTCGGGGCACGGTCCGGCCAACGCGGAGTCCTGAGAGAGAGACTGTAGTGGAATGGAACTAACAGTCTCTCACAAGAACCACACAATGCACTCACAAACACATAAAACAGGGACATAAACAATGGACTGATTGCAGGGACAAACAAAAAAGGATTCTGCAGAACTATCACTAAGAAGCAGTGTTCCAACAGGACTGGGACTAGATACTGAGGACCAAAGGCTCACGCAACAACCCAATTCTATGACCAGCATAGAATAATGGGCAGACTGGTAATATAACGGGAGCACTAACCAATGTCAAGGGCCCTCTTTCCGAGTTGTTCGCTCGTTATTTTTTTCTCGCAACGGAGCGATTAGTCGCTAATGCGCATGCGCAATGTCCGCAGTGCGACTGCGCCAAGTAAATTTGCTATGCAGTTAGGTATTTTACTCACGGCATTACGAGGTTTTTTCATCGTTCTGGCGATCGTAATGTGATTGACAGGAAGTGGGTGTTTCTGGGCGGAAACTGGCCGTTTTATGGGAGTGTGTGAAAAAACGTTAGCGTTTCTGGGAAAAACGCGGGAGTGGCCGGAGAAACGGAGGAGTGTCTGGGCGAACGCTGGGTGTGTTTGTGACGTCAAACCAGGAACGACAAGCACTGAACTGATCGCAGATGCCGAGTAAGTGTGGAGCTACTCAGAAACTGCTAAGAAGTGTCTATTCGCAATTTTGCTAATCTTTCGTTCGCAATTTTGATAAGCTAAGATTCACTCCCAGTAGGCGGCGGCTTAGCGTGTGCAAGGCTGCTAAAAGCAGCTTGCGAGCGAACAACTCGGAATGAGGGCCAAGGTTCAGTACAGACAAGCCCCCTATAATTACTATGAGGAAAAGAGAAATAGAACGGCTGCGCAATGTGTCAGGGCAATATAAAAACAAGAGCTGACGTGTAAATATTAAAAATTGTTTATTATGCTAATGACAATTAATTATCACATTAAAAGTCAATTCTAGATTTATAGTATATAAAATGATGCCAAAATATAGGTACTAAAACACCTTGATATTGAGGGTATATGAGCTGGAAGACTACACCTTTGATAAAGTCACGTGGTACGTGACGAAACGCGTCAGGACCTCCTTGTACACCATGATCCCGGTATTTGCAAAGGTAGCAAGCTATCCATCGAACTATCTCCATATCGGTCTCACCCTCCGGTCCTCCTCCACTGCCGCCAGGAGCATTCACCAGCACGCTGCTGATTACCTGACATACCCAGCCGGCGGCACCACGATCACCTCTCCGCTGCATAGCAATCAGTGGGCACTGCAGGACCTTACAACCGAGTACGCTCGGTTCGGATCAGCCCACGGAGAGGTACACACTTATGTGTTAGGCAACAACCACTGGGACTGTTAATCACGGCATTCCTTTATCAGCTATCAATTGACCGGCCACTTATCTGATTGAGGACATACTTTATGGAGATTGAAACTGGACATATTGTCTCAATATTACAGAAGGCGTCAACTTCCAGCTCATATACCCTCAATATCAAGATGTTTTAGTACATATATATTTTGGCATAATTTTATCTCCTATACATTAGCCCAGATCTGTGACTTTGTGCCTCATTTGCTAACGCTGGGCAGAGTCACAATGCTGGGCGGAGTCAGAGTCACAGATCTGGCCTAAAATATAGGAGGAAAAAGCAGACACGTGGCTGATCTGGGCGTGTCTCCTGGCCCTTTAAGTGTGTCATTTGCTGAGGGAGGTGCCTGTGTCATAGAGAAGAACCAATGGTTAGGGCGGGCCTGTATGACCCCAGTCGTGTGATTGGCGGAGTGTCTGAGAAGGGGTTATGATCACTCAGAGCTGTTAGCCAATCACCGGTTGGTGAGACGTGGCGACAGTCAACTGGCCACTGTGTGATTGCCTGGAGGAGGAGGACGGGTAACAGGCAGCGGCTGCGGGAGGCTCAACCAGTCACTGTGAGGCGGCAGCGGAGGACGGAGCTGCCCGGGTCGGATGAGAGCGGGGAGCCGGCGCCGGAAGAAGGAGACAAGCAAGTGACCCGCAGTACACAGCTGCTGCAGCAGCACCTCCTCCCCTCCCCGGCACCCACTATGTGTATATACCTGTACCTGCCCCAAGTACTCCCTCCATACACACATACAGTATATACCTGCTGTACACACACCCACCCCACACACACATATATATATATACCTGCTGTACACACATGTACCCCCCCCACACACACACACACATATATATACCTGCTGTACACACATGTACCCCCCCCCCCACACACACACACACACACACACACATATATATACTAGAGATGAGCGCCTGAAATTTTTCGGGTTTTGCGTTTTGGTTTTGGGTTCGGTTCCGCGGCCGTGTTTTGGGTTCGAACGCGTTTTGGCAAAACCTCACCGAATTTTTTTTGTCGGATTCGGGTGTGTTTTGGATTCGGGTGTTTTTTTCCAAAAACACTAAAAAACAGCTTAAATCATAGAATTTGGGGGTCATTTTGATCCCAAAGTATTATTAACCTCAAAAACCATAATTTACACTCATTTTCAGTCTATTCTGAATACCTCACACCTCACAATATTATTTTTAGTCCTAAAATTTGCACCGAGGTCGCTGTGTGAGTAAGATAAGCGACCCTAGTGGCCGACACAAACACCGGGCCCATCTAGGAGTGGCACTGCAGTGTCACGCAGGATGTCCCTTCCAAAAAACCCTCCCCAAACAGCACATGACGCAAAGAAAAAAAGAGGCGCAATGAGGTAGCTGTGTGAGTAAGATTAGCGACCCTAGTGGCCGACACAAACACCGGGCCCATCTAGGAGTGGCACTGCAGTGTCACGCAGGATGTCCCTTCCAAAAAACCCTCCCCAAACAGCACATGACGCAAAGAAAAAAAGAGGCGCAATGAGGTAGCTGTGTGAGTAAGATTAGCGACCCTAGTGGCCGACACAAACACCGGGCCCATCTAGGAGTGGCACTGCAGTGTCACGCAGGATGGCCCTTCCAAAAAACCCTCCCCAAACAGCACATGACGCAAAGAAAAAAAGAGGCGCAATGAGGTAGCTGTGTGAGTAAGATTAGCGACCCTAGTGGCCGACACAAACACCGGGCCCATCTAGGAGTGGCACTGCAGTGTCACGCAGGATGTCCCTTCCAAAAAACCCTCCCCAAACAGCACATGACGCAAAGAAAAAAAGAGGCGCAATGAGGTAGCTGTGTGAGTAAGATTAGCGACCCTAGTGGCCGACACAAACACCGGGCCCATCTAGGAGTGGCACTGCAGTGTCACGCAGGATGTCCCTTCCAAAAAACCCTCCCCAAACAGCACATGACGCAAAGAAAAAAAGAGGCGCAATGAGGTAGCTGACTGTGTGAGTAAGATTAGCGACCCTAGTGGCCGACACAAACACCGGGCCCATCTAGGAGTGGCACTGCAGTGTCACGCAGGATGTCCCTTCCAAAAAACCCTCCCCAAACAGCACATGACGCAAAGAAAAAAAGAGGCGCAATGAGGTAGCTGTGTGAGTAAGATTAGCGACCCTAGTGGCCGACACAAACACCGGGCTCATCTAGGAGTGGCACTGCAGTGTCACGCAGGATGTCCCTTCCAAAAAACCCTCCCCAAACAGCACATGATGCAAAGAAAAAAAGAGGCGCAATGAGGTAGCTGACTGTGTGAGTAAGATTAGCGACCCTAGTGGCCGACACAAACACCGGGCCCATCTAGGAGTGGCACTGCAGTGTCACGCAGGATGTCCCTTCCAAAAAACCCTCCCCAATCAGCACATGATGCAAAGAAAAAGAAAAGAAAAAAGAGGTGCAAGATGGAATTGTCCTTGGGCCCTCCCACCCACCCTTATGTTGTATAAACAAAACAGGACATGCACACTTTAACCAACCCATCATTTCAGTGACAGAGTCTGCCACACGACTGTGACTGATATGACGGGTTGGTTTGGACCCCCCCCAAAAAAAGAAGCAATTAATCTCTCCTTGCACAAACTGGCTCTACAGAGGCAAGATGTCCACCTCATCTTCACCCTCCGATATATCACCGTGTACATCCCCCTCCTCACAGATTATCAATTCGTCCCCACTGGAATCCACCATCTCAGCTCCCTGTGTACTTTGTGGAGGCAATTGCTGCTGGTCAATGTCTCCGCGGAGGAATTGATTATAATTCATTTTAATGAACATCATCTTCTCCACATTTTCTGGATGTAACCTCGTACGCCGATTGCTGACAAGGTGAGCGGCGGCACTAAACACTCTTTCGGAGTACACACTTGTGGGAGGGCAACTTAGGTAGAATAAAGCCAGTTTGTGCAAGGGCCTCCAAATTGCCTCTTTTTCCTGCCAGTATAAGTACGGACTGTGTGACGTGCCTACTTGGATGCGGTCACTCATATAATCCTCCACCATTCTATCAATGTTGAGAGAATCATATGCAGTGACAGTAGACGACATGTCCGTAATCGTTGTCAGGTCCTTCAGTCCGGACCAGATGTCAGCATCAGCAGTCGCTCCAGACTGCCCTGCATCACCGCCAGCGGGTGGGCTCGGAATTCTGAGCCTTTTCCTCGCACCCCCAGTTGCGGGAGAATGTGAAGGAGGAGATGTTGACAGGTCGCGTTCCGCTTGACTTGACAATTTTGTCACCAGCAGGTCTTTCAACCCCAGCAGACCTGTGTCTGCCGGAAAGAGAGATCCAAGGTAGGCTTTAAATCTAGGATCGAGCACGGTGGCCAAAATGTAGTGCTCTGATTTCAACAGATTGACCACCCGTGAATCCTTGTTAAGCGAATTAAGGGCTGCATCCACAAGTCCCACATGCCTAGCGGAATCGCTCCCTTTTAGCTCCTTCTTCAATGCCTCCAGCTTCTTCTGCAAAAGCCTGATGAGGGGAATGACCTGACTCAGGCTGGCAGTGTCTGAACTGACTTCACGTGTGGCAAGTTCAAAGGGCATCAGAACCTTGCACAACGTTGAAATCATTCTCCACTGCACTTGAGACAGGTGCATTCCACCTACTATATCGTGCTCAATTGTATAGGCTTGAATGGCCTTTTGCTGCTCCTCCAACCTCTGAAGCATATAGAGGGTTGAATTCCACCTCGTTACCACTTCTTGCTTCAGATGATGGCAGGGCAGGTTCAGTAGTTTTTGGTGGTGCTCCAGTTTTCTGTACGTGGTGCCTGTACGCCGAAAGTGTCCCGCAATTCTTCTGGCCACCGACAGCATCTCTTGCACGCCCCTGTCGTTTTTTAAAAAATTCTGCACCACCAAATTCAAGGTATGTGCAAAACATGGGACGTGCTGGAATTGGCCCAGATTTAATGCACACACAATATTGCTGGCGTTGTCCGATGCCACAAATCCACAGGAGAGTCCAATTGGGGTAAGCCATTCCGCGATGATCTTCCTCAGTTGCCGTAAGAGGTTTTCAGCTGTGTGCGTATTCTGGAAAGCGGTGATACAAAGCGTAGCCTGCCTAGGAAAGAGTTGGCGTTTGCGAGATGCTGCTACTGGTGCCGCCGCTGCTGTTCTTGCGGCGGGAGTCCATACATCTACCCAGTGGGCTGTCACAGTCATATAGTCCTGACCCTGCCCTGCTCCACTTGTCCACATGTCCGTGGTTAAGTGGACATTGGGTACAGCTGCATTTTTTAGGACACTGGTGACTCTTTTTCTGAGGTCTGTGTACATTTTCGGTATCGCCTGCCTAGAGAAATGGAACCTAGATGGTATTTGGTACCGGGACACAGTACCTCCAACAAGTCTCTAGTTGGCTCTGCAGTAATGATGGATACCGGAACCACGTTTCTCACCACCCAGGATGCCAAGGCCTCAGTTATCCGCTTTGCAGTAGGATGACTGCTGTGATATTTCATCTTCCTCGCAAAGGACTGTTGAACAGTCAATTGCTTACTGGAAGTAGTACAAGTGGGCTTACGACTTCCCCTCTGGGATGACCATCGACTCCCAGCGGCAACAACAGCAGCGCCAGCAGCAGTAGGCGTTACACGCAAGGATGCATCGGAGGAATCCCAGGCAGGAGAGGACTCGTCAGAATTGCCAGTGACATGGCCTGCAGGACTATTGGCATTCCTGGGGAAGGAGGAAATTGACACTGAGGGAGTTGGTGGGGTGGTTTGCGTGAGCTTGGTTACAAGAGGAAGGGATTTACTGGTCAGTGGACTGCTTCCGCTGTCACCCAAAGTTTTTGAACTTGTCACTGACTTATTATGAATGCGCTGCAGGTGACGTATAAGGGAGGATGTTCCGAGGTGGTTAACGTCCTTACCCCTACTTATTACAGCTTGACAAAGGGAACACACGGCTTGACACCTGTTGTCCGCATTTCTGGTGAAATACCTCCACACCGAAGAGCTGATTTTTTTGGTATTTTCACCTGGCATGTCAACGGCCATATTCCTCCCACGGACAACAGGTGTCTCCCCGGGTGCCTGACTTAAACAAACCACCTCACCATCAGAATCCTCCTGGTCAATTTCCTCCCCAGCGCCAGCAACACCCATATCCTCCTCATCCTGGTGTACTTCAACACTGACATCTTCAATCTGACTATCAGGAACTGGACTGCGGGTGCTCCTTCCAGCACTTGCAGGGGGCGTGCAAATGGTGGAAGGCGCATGCTCTTCACGTCCAGTGTTGGGAAGGTCAGGCATCGCAACCGACACAATTGGACTCTCCTTGTGGATTTGGGATTTCAAAGAACGCACAGTTCTTTGCGGTGCTTTGCCTTTTGCCAGCTTGAGTCTTTTCAGTTTTCTAGCGAGAGGCTGAGTGCTTCCATCCTCATGTGAAGCTGAACCACTAGCCATGAACATAGGCCAGGGCCTCAGCCGTTCCTTGCCACTCCGTGTGGTAAATGGCATATTGGCAAGTTTACGCTTCTCCTCCGACAATTTTATTTTAGGTTTTGGAGTCCTTTTTTTACTGATATTTGGTGTTTTGGTTTTGACATGCTCTGTACTATGCCATTGGGCATCGGCCTTGGCAGACGACGTTGCTGGCATTTCATCGTCTCGGCCATGACTAGTGGCAGAAGCTTCAGCACGAGGTGGAAGTGGATCTTGATCTTTCCCTAATTTTGGAACCTCAACATTTTTGTTCTCCATATTTTAATAGGCACAACTAAAAGGCACCTCAGGTAAACAATGGAGATGGATGGATTGGATACTAGTATACAATTATGGACGGGCTGCCGAGTGCCGACACAGAGGTAGCCACAGCCGTGAACTACCGCACTGTACTGTGTCTGCTGCTAATATATAGACTGGTTGATAAAGAGATAGTATACTCGTAACTAGTATGTATGTATAAAGAAAGAAAAATAAACCACGGTTAGGTGGTATATACAATTATGGACGGGCTGCCGAGTGCCGACACAGAGGTAGCCACAGCCGTGAACTACCGCACTGTACTGTGTCTGCTGCTAATATATAGACTGGTTGATAAAGAGATAGTATACTCGTAACTAGTATGTATGTATAAAGAAAGAAAAAAAAAACCACGGTTAGGTGGTATATACAATTATGGACGGGCTGCCGAGTGCCGACACAGAGGTAGCCACAGCCGTGAACTACCGCACTGTACTGTGTCTGCTGCTAATATATAGACTGGTTGATAAAGAGATAGTATACTCGTAACTAGTATGTATGTATAAAGAAAGAAAAAAAAACCACGGTTAGGTGGTATATACAATTATGGACGGGCTGCCGAGTGCCGACACAGAGGTAGCCACAGCCGTGAACTACCGCACTGTACTGTGTCTGCTGCTAATATATAGACTGGTTGATAAAGAGATAGTATACTCGTAACTAGTATGTATGTATAAAGAAAGAAAAAAAAACCACGGTTAGGTGGTATATACAATTATGGACGGGCTGCCGAGTGCCGACACAGAGGTAGCCACAGCCGTGAACTACCGCACTGTACTGTGTCTGCTGCTAATATAGACTGGTTGATAAAGAGATAGTATACTCGTAACTAGTATGTATGTATAAAGAATGAAAAAAAAACCACGGTTAGGTGGTATATACAATTATGGACGGGCTGCCGAGTGCCGACACAGAGGTAGCCACAGCCGTGAACTACCGCACTGTACTGTGTCTGCTGCTAATATAGACTGGTTGATAAAGAGATAGTATACTCGTAACTAGTATGTATGTATAAAGAAAGAAAAAAAAACCACGGTTAGGTGGTATATACAATTATGGACGGGCTGCCGAGTGCCGACACAGAGGTAGCCACAGCCGTGAACTACCGCACTGTACTGTGTCTGCTGCTAATATAGACTGGTTGATAAAGAGATAGTATACTACTAATATTATATACTGGTGGTCAGGTCACTGGTCACTAGTCACACTGGCAGTGGCACTCCTGCAGCAAAAGTGTGCACTGTTTAATTTTAATATAATATTATGTACTCCTGGCTCCTGCTATAACCTATAACTGGCACTGCAGTAGTGCTCCCCAGTCTCCCCCACAATTATAAGCTGTGTGAGCTGAGCAGTCAGACAGATATATAATATATATAGATGATGCAGCACACTGGCCTGAGCCTGAGCAGTGCACACAGATATGGTATGTGACTGACTGAGTCACTGTGTGTATCGCTTTTTTCAGGCAGAGAACGGATATATTAAATAAACTGCACTGTGTGTCTGGTGGTCACTCACTATATAATATATTATGTACTCCTGGCTCCTGCTATAACCTATAACTGGCACTGCAGTAGTGCTCCCCAGTCTCCCCCACAATTATAAGCTGTGTGAGCTGAGCAGTCAGACAGATATATATAATATTATATATAGATAATAGATGATGCAGCACACTGGCCTGAGCCTGAGCAGTGCACACAGATATGGTATGTGACTGAGTCACTGTGTGCTGTGTATCGCTTTTTTCAGGCAGAGAACGGATTATAAATAAAAGTGGTGGTCACTGGTCACTATCAGCAAAACTCTGCACTGTACACTACTGAGTACTCCTAATGCTCCCCAAAATTAGTAAATCAAGTGTCTCTCTAATCTATTCTAATTCTAAACGGAGAGGACGCCAGCCACGTCCTCTCCCTATCAATCTCAATGCACGTCTGAAAATGGCGGCGACGCGCGGCTCCTTATATAGAATCCGAGTCTCGCGATAGAATCCGAGCCTCGCGAGAATCCGACAGCGTCATGATGACGTTCGGGCGCGCTCGGGTTAACCGAGCAAGGCGGGAAGATCCGAGTCGCTCGGACCCGTGGAAAAAAACATGAAGTTCTGGCGGGTTCGGATTCAGAGAAACCGAACCCGCTCATCTCTAATATATACACCTACTGTACACACATGTACCCCCCCCCACACACACACATATATATATACCTGCTGTACACACATGTACCCCCCCCCACACACACACATATATATACCTGCTGTACACACATGTACCCCCCCCCCACACACACACACATATATATACCTGCTGTACACACATTTACCCACCGCAACACACACATATATATACCTGCTGTACACATATCCACCCCACACTTGCTTACCCTCCCGGAATGGGCGGGAGGCTCACGAAATTTGGGTGACCCTTCCGGCTCCCTGGAAGAGCAGGCAAGTCTCCCGATTTCAGGGGTCACCCCCTGCCCGGCCGCCCACTTAGCGAGTAAAGTGGGCGGTCCGGGCAGGCGATGACGCGATTCTAGTTGAATCGCGTCATCATAGCCACGCCCCTTGCTGTATAATGCCGGTAATAGCGGCATTACACAGCGGGGGCGTTGCTTACATGACGTGTCAAGCAGCCATGCCCCCGTTCCGCCTCTGGCCCGCCTTCGTTCCGCCTCTGGCCCGCCCCCCTCAGCACGTCACCACACTGCCCGCCTGCCCTGCTGAGCCGACCGGCTGCTCTCTACCAGAGAAAGTAAACCCAGTAGTCGGTAAGTATGACCCATCCCACACACACACATATATATATATATATATATATATATATATATATATATATATATATATATATATATATATATATATATATATTGGTGGAAGGCGGCACTCAGGTGACTTTCACAAATGTAGAAAAACGTGCTTTAATGTACGTTTTTCTACGTTTGTGAAAGTCTCCTGAGTGTCGACTTCCACCAATAAATACAGAGCCTGTCTGCTCAGGGAGGGCACCGGAGCCGTTACCCTGCGGGAATGAGGAGTGCCAGACCAAGTGCTGTGTTATATATATATACCTGCTGTACACACACACACCCTACACACACATATATATATACCTGCTGTATACACATCTACCCCCCCCCCACACACATACATATACCTGCTGTACACACACACACACACATACACACACACACATATATACCTGCTGTACACACATCTACCCCCCCCCCACACATACATATACCTGCTGTACACACACACACACACACACACACACACATATATACCTGCTGTACACACATCTACCCCCCCACACACATACATATACCTGCTGTACCCCCCCCCCACACATACATATACCTGCTGTACACACACACACACACACACATATATATATATACCTGCTGTACACACACACACACACACACACATATATATACCTGCTGTACACACATGTACCCCCCCCCCACACACACACACACACACACACACATATATATATACCTGCTGTACACACATTTACCCACCGCAACACACACATATATATACCTGCTGTACACATATCCACCCCACACTTGCTTACCCTCCCGGAATGGGCGGGAGGCTCACGAAATTTGGGTGACCCTTCCGGCTCCCTGGAAGAGCAGGCAAGTCTCCCGATTTCAGGGGTCACCCCCTGCCCGGCCGCCCACTTAGCGAGTAAAGTGGGCGGTCCGGGCAGGCGATGACGCGATTCTAGTTGAATCGCGTCATCATAGCCACGCCCCTTGCTGTATAATGCCGGTAATAGCGGCATTACACAGCGGGGGCGTTGCTTACATGACGTGTCAAGCAGCCATGCCCCCGTTCCGCCTCTGGCCCGCCTCCGTTCCGCCTCTGGCCCGCCCCCCTCAGCACGTCACCACACTGCCCGCCTGCCCTGCTGAGCCGACCGGCTGCTCTCTACCAGAGAAAGTAAACCCAATAGTCGGTAAGTATGACCCACCCCACACACACACACACATATATATATATATATATATATATTGGTGGAAGGCGGCACTCAGGTGACTTTCACAAATGTAGAAAAACGTGCTTTAATGTGCGTTTTTCTACGTTTGTGAAAGTCTCCTGAGTGTCGACTTCCACCAATAAATACAGAGCCTGTCTGCTCAGGGAGGGCACCGGAGCCGTTACCCTGCGGGAATGAGGAGTGCCAGACCAAGTGCTGTGTTATATATATATACCTGCTGTACACACACCCACCCTACACACACATATATATATACCTGCTGTACACACATCTACCCCCCCACACACATACATATACCTGCTGTACACACACACACACACACACACACACATACACACACATATACCTGCTGTACACACATCTACCCCCCCCCCACACATACATATACCTGCTGTACACACACACACACACACACATATATACCTGCTGTACACACATCTACCCCCCCCCACACACATACATATACCTGCTGTACCCCCCCCCACACATACATATACCTGCTGTGTACACACACACACACACACATATATATACCTGCTGTACACACACACACACACACACACACATATATATACCTGCTGTACACACATCTACCCCCCCCCCACATACATATACCTGCTGTACACACACACACACACACACATATACCTGCTGTACACACATCTACCCCCCCCACACATACATATACCTGCTGTACACACACACACACATATACCTGCTGTACACACATCTACCCCCCCACACATACATATACCTGCTGTACACACACACACACACACACACACACACACACACATATATATACCTGCTGTACACACATCTACCCCCCCCCCCCACACACATACATATACCTGCTGTACACACACACACACACATATATACCTGCTGTACACACATCTACCCCCCCACACACATATATATACCTGCTGTACACACATCTACCCCCCCCCCACACATATATATACCTGCTGTACACATACACCCCCCACACACACACATATATATATACCTGCTGTACACACATCAGCCCCCCCAATCCGTCCCCCCTCCACTCACAGCATCTACAAACACCCTCCCCCATCCGCTGACATTCCCCACAACCATAACTCACCCACCCCCAGCGCCTCCTGACCCCCTACCCCACCTGAGGCACCCACCCATCCAACACCTGCAGCGCCTTCGGACCCTTCCACCATCCGCCGCACCTGCCCCTCCACCACCGCCACCCCTCCCCCACACACGGTGCCTCCAGACCCCCTACACCAATCACAGCCCCACCCTCAACCACAGAACCTCCCAACCACAGCCCCCCTCCACACATCCGCCCCCCTCAACCCACATCTGCCCCTCCCCACACGCGTCCCTACCACACCTGCCACTTCCCCACCTGCAGCGCCTCCAGAACCCCATCCTCCAAATCCCCTCACCTGTCCCTCCCCTACCCACGGCACCCCCTCCCCTCCCCCACCCATAGCGCCTCCGGATCCCACTTCCCCGCACATCCCCACCTGCAGCCTCTCCCGTCCCCTCACCCATCCGCGCACCCCCCCCCCCCCCCAGAATGTACAGTGTGCCCTGCAGGAGCTGTACACACCGTCGCAAGGGGCTACCTTCACCATCCGACGCCCTTTCATTGTGCAATATTTAACCACTAACAAAACTAGGAATATAACACATATATTGAACCCTAGAAAGGCGTGCAGGGGTTAAGGGGGCATAGCCCCTTACGACGGTGTGAAGAGCGCCCGTAGGGCGCGATGAAGCACCTAGTTTACTATAAATATAGAATTGACTTTTAATGTGATAATTCATTGTCATTAGCATAATAAACAATTTTTATTATTTACACGTCAGCTCTTGTTTCTATATTGCCCTGACACATTGCGCAGCCGTTCTATTTCTCTTTTCCTCACCTGTTTTATTAAACACCTACACAGTGTTTTACGGCAGCGCACGTGTCAGAGTAAGTATAATTTATTATTCATCATATCACTATATTCTGAGGCGCTATATAGCAGTTTTTGTTGTTGTTTCTTGTCCCTATAATTACTAACTCAGTGCAACTGTGCTGCTGCACATCCACAAGGATCCTGACTTTAACAAGAAACCACATGCTGGAGTAAAGTAACAAATCATCTCCCAACAGGTGTGCTGCTACAGCAAGTAAGCAGAAAGAATAGGGTTGCAGACACCACATGTAACACTGGTCCAATTATCCTGTAGGTGTGTGTGTCTATGAAAGGCTGAAATATTATCATACGTGAGAATATAACTGTTTAATGTCATTGATCTGTGGGGGAGATTTATTAACTGCGAGTTTCCGCTACTAAGAAGGATAAACAACTATACAAACATATAATTTAAAGACCTTTTAGTTAGCTATGGTCACAGGTCTGTATACAGGTACAAGCATCTTGCATCGATGTAGGTAATCCCAGTACTATCAGAGACATGATGGCAAAAATATGTAAAGTAGTAGAGAGCCAGTGCTCTTGTCACTTCTAAAGAATTGCCATCCAATCCACCTTATAAGAACCAAATGTGATAAGAAACCATACAGTAGATGGCAGTATTACTCAGCAGCGTGTGATTATTTTTATAAGACAGTAGGAGGCAGCAGCACTACATCTAAACCTACATTGTTTGAGTTCTAAAATCAGAATGACATCTTACTTTAGACAAGGCAGAAAATATTTCCATCAAACCAAGTCCAAATACCAGGTGTTTTAATGTATCTTGTAGCTTACTGATATCCTTGATACACTGGAATTTACTATTTAGTAAATCTTTAAAAAGAAAAAACAACAAAATTTGTTCTGTCATCAAAGAAATAAAGCAACACCGTTATAATATGGCATTACTTTAAATAAGATAGATGTGCATTTTAGCTTTGGAATCTGACCAACTTATTTATTACCTGACAAACCTCACAAACATTATTTATTAACAGTTACTTACATAGCAGTGTCTTAAAAGGGTTAATTTTTATCACTCAGAATCTTTAGGCACCACCATCGGTCGCACCATCGAAACTTGTGTCAGCCCTATGGCACGGACAGTTTCTCCAGCTGTTATGGCCCCCTGTGCACATTTAAAAAATCGCCCGTTCGTGTGCACCAACATCACAGACACTGCGCCCAGCTCTGATTCTGGGCCTTATAATTGAATGTAAAAGATGCCTGGTTTACAGGGGCATTTTACCGTAAGGCCCACAAACTGGCATCCATTCCCCCCCCCCCCCCCCCCACTAAGATCTATAAAAACATATCCTGCTCCCTAGACCAATCTCAGGGGTATGCGATTCCGCTGATTTGGAACTGCATTAGGGAAGAGGTTTGGGAGGATACAACTTACCGTGGCTCTTTCCTGCTACAGTGCATTATTGTTGTTGAGACACCTGGGGTCATAGGAGCATGTGGCTGCAGAAGTCAGACATCATGGAGGAGGAAGGAGCTGCTGCCATGCCCAGAGCATGGTAGGAGGGAAACACATGTTAGTGTGTTACCCCTCGTCCCCCGGTGTATGTCTCTATTGGGGAGAATGGGGTCAGATCATAGGTGTGCGCAGGGGGGTGCCTGGTGCGTACAGGCACCCCCTAATGTCTGGCACACAACGATCTCACATGCCTGATGCAGCGATCGCCGAGCAGGCTGATTAGTGTCCCCTCTGCGCTGCACCCTGTCAGGACTGCATTACCGACCGGACGCCTGGGTTAATCAAGGGTGCCACTGACACCGGCTTTCAAATTCCCAGCTCCACCTCCATGTACAAAAACAGTGTGATGTGACGTTATTATGTCATGCTGCTCGCATACCCACCTGCCACATGCCCACCTCTCTCCTTCTATGCTATGCCAACGCCAGCCACTGACAATGTATCTGCTTTATTAGGATTGGTACAAAGGGGGATATTTTATATGCGTTGACCATCAATAGATGGTGCTAGACACGCCCAAAAGGCGGTGCTAGACACACCCCTCCGACGGTGCACCCCCTAATAAAATGTGCTACGCACGCCAGTGGGTCAGATGAACCAGTAGTGTGAGTTGACCCACCCCTGTATCTAGGCAACTGTACACTTTTGTTGTCTTGTGACCATAAATTGAGGAAGTACCCATCATTTCTATCTGGCTGTGATGGCGAGAAGCCATGGTAAGTACGTTTTTCACAATAGACAGTTTTTTACTTTTGACCTTAAATTATCTACATGCAGTTGCGGATTTATTGCTAGGCAACCAAACTTAGGGCCTAGTGGGACCAAGTGGGCTGACACTACCCCCTGCACTTTTACCACAGCCAGCCTATTCCACTTGTGAACTGTAAGATGCAGGCGGAGCACCTGCAGGGGCCGATAGAGGAACTTCAAGTCAGCCTCCCCTCTGCAGTTTACAATGAGAGGCAGAACCAGGAGGTGTGGCTCCGCTGGATAGGGTTGAGAGTGAGACAGAGGTGGGCCCAAGGGAGGCGGCAGAGCCAGCAGACATACCCAGGAGGCACAGCTGTCACTGATTAGACAGTGCAGCAAGCTGGGTAGGAGAGATCAGGTCCACCTCTGACACCTCAGTGTAGGGTTACCACCTCAGCCCTTTAATTCTGGACACATTAATTTAATTACAGAGGTTCTGTGGCTGATTAAAGCCAGGTGAAATGGAGTCTTGAAGTCAGCCAGCCACAGAACCTGTGTAATTAATGTGTCCAGAATGAAAGGTATGAGGTGGTAACCCTACCTCAATGGCTGCCATCTGTCACTGTGACGCTGCCGTTCCTCCTCACAGAGATGCCAGTGCTCAGTCTCACTGCCTCCCAAGGCCAGCACTGGCCATGCAGAGCTCCAATCACCCCACTCAGACCGTTACACATAGGCGTCATCAGCGGAACTCCAGCAGCCTGGTCCCTGCCTTCAGCAGCCACCTCATAACAGCCCTAATGGTCAGTGTGTCCACTTTATAAACTCTCCACTGGGGTCCCGGATGTCTCACACCTGCAGCACAAGACGTTACGTAGCTGGCGCACTGGGGTGCAGTTCAAATACCTGCGCTTGACTCCTGGTGCTTTTCAGTGTCCACTGTCACCATTGTTAAATAACGTCATTATATAAATGAGAATGCTCTTTGTATTGCCTATTGGACACAAGAATGCTTACTGTATTGTCTGACGGTCAATACTATCAGTATGGTATGGCAGTCACTAAAAACTATCAGTATTGTATTGTGGTGATTAAAATGCTTTCAGTATTGTAGGGCGTTCACAAATTTACTGTCCTTATCATCTGGCATCACAGAAATGCTCTGTATTATATTTGACTCTGTGCATGCGTCAAATGAGCAGTCAAAGGTTGCAAGATATGCATCCATGGGCAAGCGGTAACAGGTTAGTGGGAAAGGGGCTGCAACTCATTGTCATGGAAATGCCATCTCCCGCCGCTCCACATCTGCCACTCACCTTCGACAAAATCTACACTGGCTCCCATTCCCCTACAGCAGAGGTTCTCAAACTCGGTCCTCGGGGGCCCACACAGTGCATGTTTTGCAGGTCTCCTCACAGAATCGCAAGTGAAATAATTAGCTCCACCTGTGGACCTTTTAAAATGTGTCAGTGAGTAATTAATACACCTGTGCACCTGCTGGGTTACCTGCAAAACATGCACTGTGTGGGCCCCCGAGGACCGAGTTTGAGAACCTCTGCCCTACAGAATCCTCTTCAAACTCCTCACCCTCACATACAAGGCCATCTCTAATTACACTGCTCCCTACATCTCCAACCTCCTCTCCCTTCATACTCCCTTCCGCCCGCTATGGTCGGCCAATGACCATCGCCTCTCCTCTGCCCTGGTCACTGCTTCCCTTGCTCGAGTTCAAGACTATGCCCATGTTGCACCCCTTCAGTGGAACGCGCTCCCCAGCTCCATTAGACTCTCCCCGACCTTGCAAAGCTTCAAACGGGCACTGAAAACCCACCTATTCATCAAAGCATACCCTCCCGATGCATAACCTAGTCCTGAGGCCGCTCCTCCATCCCCCTGCCTCATGCCTTGAACATCTCTGCTTTGCTTACATACTGCCACCAGGCTACCTCCCGCTTGCTTGCACCTCAAGTCATCTGTCTGTCGCCCCTCCCTACTAGATTGTTAGCTCATCAGAACAGGGCCCTCTTTCCTCTTGTTATCTAAGCCCTCTTCTCGACACATTTCACTCACAGCTCACTCCTACTCAGCGACCATCTTTACCCACTTTTTCTCCTGCTGGTAAAGGCTCATCTCCATCTATGGCCACCAGCCCCTAGTAGTACGCTGATCACTCCCTCACTATTTACATCTAAGCTGTATTGTGTATTGAGAATTGTGGTGCTCTTTGTTACCTGTACTCTATTTCTGTTATTCAGTTACTGTAATGCTATGTTTTGTCTTCCTGTACTTTCCTTTGTACGGCACTGCGAAACACTTGTGGCGCCCTATAAATAAAATGTAATAATAATAAAAATAGTTCATATTCCGAAGTCGAAGACTCTGCATGGACGGGGGCACCAACATCTATCTTGCCTCCAGGCAACTGGGAAGAAGTTACATCCCTGGTGGGGTGGGGGTGGGATGGGGGATGGGGGGGGGGGGGGGGGGGGGTGAGGCTGCATAGAGTGACCGGTAGAGGAGGGGGTGCCCGAGAATATGTTAAGAATCTTCCTGGCGTATTTGGATGCCCAGAACTGCCAATGCTCAACAAATTCTGCCCCTAATCTCAAGATATTAATTTCTCAACCCTTGATCAGCACCAAAATCTCTGTGATAATCCGTGCTCGTGTAGTTACACAGCAGAGTACAAATTGGTATCTGGAGATTCTAAGCATACACAGAAGTTACAGGTTTTGCACCTGATTATTGCCAGCTCTTACATGACCCCAATGTTGCAGAAATAAATCTGAAGAGTTGACTCTTAGGGGGTCATTCCGAGTTGATCGTAGCTGTGCTAAATCCACACTGACATGCGGGGGGACGCCCAGGACAGGGCTAGCCCATCCCGCATGTCAGTCCCTGCTCCGTCGCTGAAGTACAAAAGCATCACCGCTTTTGCACTTCAGGAGTAGCTCCCAGCCAGCGCAGCTTTTGCGTGCTGGCCGGGAGCTACTCGTCGCTGCCCGGCTCACAGCGGCTGCATGTGACGTCACTGCACCCACACAACAGCGGCCGTGCCACCCCCTCCCGCCCAGCGCCCGCCTCTGCCTGTCAATCAGGCAGAGGCGATCGCTAGGCAACGACAGCCGTCGGCTGTCAGCCATGCGCCGGCGCACTGCGGCGCCGGCACATGCGCAGTTCTGACCTGATCGCTGCGCTGCAATAAACTGCAGCAAGCGATCAGGTAAGAATGACCCCCTTACTATCTTGCTAGGTAGGAGCCTGTCTCAGGAAATGGTATTCCTGACCCAAGACCCTCTTTGGTACTAACTCCAAGACACAGTGGAATCCCTGGCCGCCGGCTCCAGCTGTCACAGTGCCCGTCATACAGCATGCCCAGTCACATTAATACACGGGGGAGAAGCGGTATCAGCTAGTTGACTGGTATTTTATCTCTCACAATTTTATCTCTCTCTGAGCTTTTACAAACCCCCCTCTCAGGGTTCTATTTATTATTATTTGAAGCCAGCAAATTCCTTATTGCTGCAGTGAGGAATCTTTATTATCAGACGTACCATTGGTGAGCCGCTGGAGCAGGAGCAATCCCGGTGACCACTGAGAAGTAAAGTGATCACATTGCGATTACATTACTTCCTCCTTTGCCCCCATAACTGTGCTACTGCACATGTGCCAATGGATGTCAGTACATGTGCAAGCTGGAGCCGCTGGGGCAGCACCACCTCTATTTCCCCTCAAGGCATCTGGTATGCACTTACGAACCTGTTTGGCACTAAGGGGCAGATGTATTATACTGGCACGGATTGCTCTTCCTGCTTCGCCTTTTTACCAAGGTGAAGCAGGAAGCACTAGCGACAGTGCTGAAAGTAGGGTGGTACGAAGTGGTACGGAGTACCATTAAGAAATATAGTGGAGGTACTCAGTACCACCAGACCACCACTGGGGCATATATTATAAGGGACATTTTTGTGTGTGGGACATAAAATGGTGTCAGTGGCATAACTGTGCGTGGCATAATGTGTAGTGGGCATTACAGTGTGTGGAATAATGTGTATTGGGCATTACGGTGTGTGGTGTAATGTGTAATGGGTGTTATGGTGTCTGGCATAATGTGTAATGGGCATCACGGTGTGTGGCATAATATGTAATAGGCATTATGGTGTGTGGTGTAATGTGTAATGGGTGTTACGATGTGTGGCATAATGTGTAATGGGTGTTATGGTGTCTGGCATAATGTGTAATGGGCATCACGGTGTGTGGCATAATATGTAATAGGCATTATGGTGTCTGGCATAATGTGTAATGGGCATCACGGTGTGTGGCATAATATGTAATAGGCATTATGGTGTGTGGTATGATGTGTAATGGGTGTTACGGTGTGTGGCATAATGTGTAATGGGCATTACGGTGTGTGGCATAATATGTAATAGGCATTACGGTGTGTGGTATAATGTGTAGTGGGTGTTACGGTGTGTGGCATAATGTTTAATCAGCATTACGGTGTGTGGCATAATATGTAATAGGCATTACGGTGTGGTATAATGTGTAATGAGTGTTATGGTGTGGGGCATAATGTGTAATGGGTGTTACGTGTGTGGCAAATTGTGTAATAAGCATTACAGTGTGCGGCATAATGTGTAATAAGCATTATGGGGTGTGGCATAATGTATAAGGGCCATTATAGTGTGTGGCATAATGTGGCCATGCCCCTATTGTCATGTATCCACTAACTTGGTTTCATGTAGCTAGCCACGTCCTCTCATGACACATGACCACACCCATTTTTACTATCAGTACCACTAAGAAAAAAATTCTGCTTGCACCATTGACTATAATGACGAGATGTATTAATAATATCTCAGCTGCAACAGTGGGGTGGTGGAAACTCCCCCTTCCAGCAACCCCTGCCAGAGCCACAGATCATTAACCTGAGAGTCAATGTCGATATCAATAGCTGCAGGTATCGGAACGGTCAGTGCCACTGACTGTTCGTACATTGCCCAGCACACTGCTGCGCTTATAGATAGCAGTGCCGATACATGAGGGAGAAGCGGTATCATCGCACATAACATGCACAATCCTACATCTACCCCTAAGTATTTTTTACAGCTTTCTTGACCAACACACTATTTCTTCTAAGCAATTGATTTAGCTGCTGCACTGCAGCCAGCCCATATTCCTAAGTATAGGGATAGTTTCAAGTGAAACCTTTAGAATTATGTGCGGAAAAAATATCACAGCGAACTCAGCATGGCATAGCTGCCGTCAGCTGAATGCAATGTGATGTCACAGAGGTACTGACTAGCTGCCTGCAGCTGAATGCATTATGATATCACAGAGATACTTTATAGATGCCTGCAGCTGAATGCATTGTAATATCACAGAGGTACTGTCTAGCTGCCTGCAGCTAAATGCATTGTGATGTCACAGTGGTACTGTCTAGCTGCCGTCAACAGAATGCATGGTGATATCACAGACGTACTGTATATCTGCCTGCAGCTGAATGCATTGTGATGTCACAGAGGTACTGTCTAGCTGTCTGCAGCTGAATGCATTGTAATATCACAGAGGTACGGTTTAGCTGCCACAGCTGAATGAATTGTGATATCATAGAGGTACCTTCTAGCTGCCTGCAGCTAAATGCATTGTGATGTCACAGAGGTACTGTCTAGCTGCCGTCAACTGAATGCATTGTGATGTCACAGAGGTACTGTCTAGCTGCCTGCAGCTGAATGCATTGTGATGTCACAGTGGTACTGACTAGCTGCCTACAGCTGAATGCATTGGGATGTCACAGAGGTACTGTTTTGCTGTCTGCAGCTGAATGCGTTGTGATGTCACAGAGGTACTGTCTAGCTTCCTGCAGCTGAATGCATTGTGATGTCACAGAGGTACTGTCTAGCTGCCGTCAACTGAATGCATTGTGATGTCACAGAGGTACTGTCTAGCTGCCTGCAGCTGAATGCATTGTGATGTCACAGAGGTACTGTT
The DNA here is from genome assembly GCF_028390025.1 of Pseudophryne corroboree. Lineage (NCBI taxonomy): Eukaryota > Metazoa > Chordata > Amphibia > Anura > Myobatrachidae > Pseudophryne > Pseudophryne corroboree. The sequence goes on along the minus strand of NC_086445.1, from coordinate 1,012,439,935 downwards.
TAGCTGCCTGCAGCTGAATGCATTGTGATGTCACAAAGGTACTGTTTAGCTGTCTGCAGCTGAATGTATTGTGATATCACAGAGGTACTGCTTAGCTGCCTGCAGTTAAATGCATAGTGATGTCATAGAGGTACCTTCTTGCTGCCTGCAGCTGAATGCATTGTGATGTCGCAATGGTACTGTCTAGCTGCCTGCAGCTGAATGCATTGTGATGTCACAGAGGTACTGGTTAGCTGTCTGCAGCTGAATGTATTGTGATGTCACAGCGATACTGTTAAGCTACCTGCAGCTGAATGCATTGTGATGTCACAGTGGTTCTCTCTGGCTGCCTGGTGCTGAATACATTGTGATGTCACAGTGGTACTGTCTGGCTCAATGCATTATGATGTCAAAGTTGTACTGTCTAGCTACCTACAGCTGAATGCATTGTGATGTCACAGAGGTATTATCTAGCTACCTGTAGTTGAATGCATTGTAATGTCACAGTGGTAATCTCTAGATGACTGCAGCTGAATGCATTGTGATATCACAGTGGTACTATCTGCCTGTAGCTGAATGCATTGTGATGTAACAGGGGTTCTCTCTAGCTGCCTGCTGCTGAATGCATTGTGATGTCACAGAGGTACTTTCTAGCTGCCTGCTGCTGAATGCATTGTGATGTCACAGGGGTTCTCTCTAGCTGCCTGGTGCTGAATGCATTGTGATGTCACAGAGGTATAATCTAGCGACCTGCAGTTGAATGCATTGTAATGTCAGAGTGGTACTGTTTAGTTGCTTACAGATTAATTATTGTGATGTCACAGAGGTACTGTCTAGATGCCTATAGCTGAATGTATTGCGATAACGCAGAGGTACTGTCTAGCTGCCTGCAGCTGAATGCATTTTGAGGTCACAGTGGTACTGTCTAGCGGCTTGCAGCGGAATGCATTGTGATGTCACAGTGGTACTGTCTAGCTGATTGCATTGTGATGTCACAGTGGTATTGTCTAGCTGAATGCAGCTGAAAGCATTATGATGTCACAGAGGTACTGTCTAGCTGCCTGCAGCTGAGAGCATTGCTACGTCACAGTGGTGCTATCTAGCTGCCTGCAGCTGAATGCATTTTGATGTCACAGTGGTGCTATCTAGCTGCCTGTAGCTGAATGCATTACGATGTCACAGAGGTACTGTCTAGCTGAATGCATTGTGATGTCACAGTGGTATTGTCTAGCTGCCTGCAGCTGAATGCATTGTAATGTCACAGTGGTACTGTCTAGCTGCCTGCAGCTGAATGCAATATGATGTCACTGAGGTACTTTGTAGCTGCCTGCTGCTAAATGCATTGTGATGTCACAGTTGTTCTGTCTATCTGCCTGCAGCTGAATGCATTATGATGTCACAGTGGTACTATCTAGCTGCCTGCAGCTGAATGCATTGTGATGTCACAGTGGTACTGTCTAGCTGCCTACAACTGAATGCATTGTGATGTCACAGTGGTACTGTCTAGCTGCCTGCAGCTAAATGCATTGTGATGTCACAGAGGTACTGTCTAGCTGCCTACAACTGAATGCATTGTGATGTCACAGTGGTACTGTCTAGCTGCCTGCAGCTGAATGCATTGTGATGTCACAGAGGTACTGTTCAGCTGTCTGCCGCTAAATGCATTGTGATGTCACAGTGGTACTGACTAGCTGCCTGCAACTGAATGCATTGTGATGTCTCAGAGGTACTGTTTAGCTGTCTGCAGCTGAATGCATTGTGATGTCACAGAGTTACTGTCTGCCTGCAGCTGAATGCATTGTGATGTCACAGAGGTACTGGTTAGCTGTCTGCAGCTGAATGTATTGTGATGTCACAGTGATACTGTTAAGCTTCCGACAGCTGATTGTATTGTGATGTCACAGAGTTACTGTGTAGATGCCTGCTGCTGAATGCAATGTGATGTCACAGTGGTACTTTCTAGCTGCCTGCTGCTGAATGCATTGTGATGTCACAGTAGTTCTCTCTAGCTGCCTGCAGCTGAATGCATTGTGATGTCACAGTGGTACTTATCAAGTCAAAGAGGTACTGTCTAGCTGCAGTTGAATGCATTGTGATGTCACAGTGGTTCCCTCTAGCTGCCTGCAGCTGAATGCATTGTGATGTCACAGTGGTATTTATGAAGTCACAGACGTACTGTCTAGCTGCAGCTGAATGCATTGTGATGTCACAGTGGTACTGTCTAGCTCAATGCAGCTGAATGCATTTTGATGTCACAGTGGTGCTATCTAGCTGCCTGTAGCTGAATGCATTACGATGTCACAGAGGTACTGTCTAGCTGCCTGCAGCTGAATGCATTGTGATGTCACAGAGGTACTGTCTACCTGCAGCTGAATACATTGTGATGTCACAGAGGTATAATCTAGCGACCTGCAGTTGAATGCATTGTGATGTCACAGTGGTACTGTTTAGTTGCTTACAGATTAATTATTGTGATGTCACAGTGGTAATGTCTAGATGCCTATAGCTGAATGTATTGCGATAACGCAGAGGTACTGTCTAGCTGCCTGCAGCTGAATGCATTTTGAGGTCACAGTGGTACTGTCTAGCGGCTTGCAGCGGAATGCATTGTGATGTCACAGTGGTACTGTCTAGCTGATTGCATTGTGATGTCACAGTGGTATTGTCTAGCTGAATGCAGCTGAAAGCATTATGATGTCACAGAGGTACTGTCTAGCTGCCTGCAGCTGAGAGCATTGCTACGTCACAGTGGTGCTATCTAGCTGCCTGCAGCTGAATGCATTTTGATGTCACAGTGGTGCTATCTAGCTGCCTGTAGCTGAATGCATTACGATGTCACAGAGGTACTGTCTAGCTGAATGCATTGTGATGTCACAGTGGTATTGTCTAGCTGCCTGCAGCTGAATGCATTGTAATGTCACAGTGGTACTGTCTAGCTGCCTGCAGCTGAATGCAATATGATGTCACTGAGGTACTTTGTAGCTGCCTGCTGCTAAATGCATTGTGATGTCACAGTTGTTCTGTCTATCTGCCTGCAGCTGAATGCATTATGATGTCACAGTGGTACTATCTAGCTGCCTGCAGCTGAATGCATTGTGATGTCACAGTGGTACTGTCTAGCTGCCTACAACTGAATGCATTGTGATGTCACAGTGGTACTGTCTAGCTGCCTGCAGCTAAATGCATTGTGATGTCACAGAGGTACTGTCTAGCTGCCTACAACTGAATGCATTGTGATGTCACAGTGGTACTGTCTAGCTGCCTGCAGCTGAATGCATTGTGATGTCACAGAGGTACTGTTCAGCTGTCTGCCGCTAAATGCATTGTGATGTCACAGTGGTACTGACTAGCTGCCTGCAACTGAATGCATTGTGATGTCTCAGAGGTACTGTTTAGCTGTCTGCAGCTGAATGCATTGTGATGTCACAGAGTTACTGTCTGCCTGCAGCTGAATGCATTGTGATGTCACAGAGGTACTGGTTAGCTGTCTGCAGCTGAATGTATTGTGATGTCACAGTGATACTGTTAAGCTTCCGACAGCTGATTGTATTGTGATGTCACAGAGTTACTGTGTAGATGCCTGCTGCTGAATGCAATGTGATGTCACAGTGGTACTTTCTAGCTGCCTGCTGCTGAATGCATTGTGATGTCACAGTAGTTCTCTCTAGCTGCCTGCAGCTGAATGCATTGTGATGTCACAGTGGTACTTATCAAGTCAAAGAGGTACTGTCTAGCTGCAGTTGAATGCATTGTGATGTCACAGTGGTTCCCTCTAGCTGCCTGCAGCTGAATGCATTGTGATGTCACAGTGGTATTTATGAAGTCACAGACGTACTGTCTAGCTGCAGCTGAATGCATTGTGATGTCACAGTGGTACTGTCTAGCTCAATGCAGCTGAATGCATTTTGATGTCACAGTGGTGCTATCTAGCTGCCTGTAGCTGAATGCATTACGATGTCACAGAGGTACTGTCTAGCTGCCTGCAGCTGAATGCATTGTGATGTCACAGAGGTACTGTCTACCTGCAGCTGAATACATTGTGATGTCACAGAGGTATAATCTAGCGACCTGCAGTTGAATGCATTGTGATGTCACAGTGGTACTGTTTAGTTGCTTACAGATTAATTATTGTGATGTCACAGTGGTAATGTCTAGATGCCTATAGCTGAATGTATTGCGATAACGCAGAGGTACTGTCTAGCTGCCTGCAGCTGAATGCATTTTGAGGTCACAGTGGTACTGTCTAGCGGCTTGCAGCGGAATGCATTGTGATGTCACAGTGGTACTGTCTAGCTGAATGCATTGTGATGTCACAGTGGTATTGTCTAGCTGCCTGCAGCTGAAAGCATTATGATGTCACAGAGGTACTGTCTAGCTGCCTGCAGCTAAATGCATTGTGATGTCACAGTGGTAATGTCTAGCTGAATGCATTTTGATGTCACAGCGGTATCGTCTAGCTGCCTGCAGCTGAATGCATTGTAATGTCACAGTGGTACTGTCTAGCTGCCTGCAGCTGAATGCAATATAATGTCACTGAGGTACTTTGTAGCTGCCTGCTGCTGAATGCATTGTGATGTCACAGTTGTTCTGTCTATCTGCCTGCAGCTGAATGCATTATGATGTTACAGTGGTACTATCTAGCTGCCTGCAGCTGAATGCATTGTGATGTCACAGTGGTACTGACTAGCTGCCTGCAACTGAATGCATTGTGGCGTCACAAAGGTACTGTTTAGCTGTCTGCAGCTGAATGCATTGTGATGTCACAGAGTTACTGTCTGCCTGCAGCTGAATGCATTGTGATGTCACAGAGGTACTGGTTAGCTGTCTGCAGCTGAATGTATTGTGATGTCACAGTGATACTGTTAAGCTTCCGACAGCTGATTGTATTGTGATGTCACAGAGTTACTGTGTAGATGCCTGCTGCTGAATGCAATGTGATGTCACAGTGGTACTTTCTAGCTGCCTGCTGCTGAATGCATTGTGATGTCACAGTAGTTCTCTCTAGCTGCCTGCAGCTGAATGCATTGTGATGTCACAGTGGTACTTATCAAGTCAAAGAGGTACTGTCTAGCTGCAGTTGAATGCATTGTGATGTCAAAGTGGTTCTCTCTAGCTGCCTGCAGCTGAATGCATTGTGATGTCACAGTGGTACTGTCTAGCTCAATGCATTATTATGTCAAAGCAGTACTGTCTAGCTACCTACAGCTGAATGAATTGTGATGTCACAGAGGTATTGCCTAGCTACCTGCAGTTGAATGCATTGTGATGTCACAGTGGTACTGTTTAGTTGCTTACATCTGAATCATTGTGATGTCACAGTGGTACTGTCTAGATGACTGCAGCTGAAAGCATTGTGATGTCACAGTGGTTTTGTCTAGCTGCCTACAGCTGAATGCATTGTGATGTCAAAGTGGTACTTATGAAGTCACAGAGGTACTGTCTAGCTGAGGCTGAATGTATTCTGAATGTATTGTGATGTCACAGTGGTGCTATCTAGCTGCCTGCAGCTGAATATATTGTGATGTCACAGTGGTACTGTCTAGCTGCCTGCAGCTGAATGCATTGTGATGTCAAAGTGGTAATGTCTAGCTCAATGCATTATGATGTCACAGTGGTACTGTCTAGCTACCTGCAGCTGAATGCATTGTGATGTCACAGTGGTACTGACTAGCTGCCTACAGCTTAATGCATTGGGATGTCACAGAGGTACTGTCTAGCTTCCAGCAGCTGAATGCATTGTGATGTCACAGTGGTATTGTCTAGCTGCGGTCAACTGAATGCATTGTGATGTCACAGAGGTACTGTTTAGCTGCCTGCAGCTGAATGCATTGTGATGTCACAAAGGTACTGTTTAGCTGTCTGCAGCTGAATGTATTGTGATATCACAGAGGTACTGCTTAGCTGCCTGCAGTTAAATGCATTGTGATGTCATAGAGGTACCTTCTTGCTGCCTGCAGCTAAATGCATTGTGATGTCGCAATGGTACTGTCTAGCTGCCTGCAGTTGAATGCATTGTGATGTCGCAATGGTACTGTCTAGCTGTCTGCAGCTGATTGCATTGTGATGTCACAGAAGTACCGTCTAGCTGCCTGCTGCTGAATGCATTGTGATGTCACAGAGGTACTGTCTAGCGACCTGCAGTTGAATGCATTGTGATGTCACAGAGGTACTGTTTAGTTGCTTACAGATAAATCATTGTGATGTCACAGTGGTAATCTCTAGATGACTGCAGCTGAATGCATTGTGAGGTCACAGTGGTACTTATGAAGTCACAGTGGTACTGTCTAGCTGCAGCTGAATGCATTCTGAATGCATTGTGATGCCACAGAGGTACTGGTTAGCTGTCTGCAGCTGAATGTATTGTGATGTCACAGTGATACTCTTAAGCTTCCGACAGCTGATTGTATTGATGTCACAGAGTTACTGTGTAGATGCCTGCTGCTGAATGCAATGTGATGTCACAGTGGTACTTTCTAGCTGCCTGCTGCTGAATGCATTGTGATGTCACAGTAGTTCTCTCTAGCTGCCTGCAGCTGAATGCATTGTGATGTCACAGTGGTACTTATCAAGTCAAAGAGGTACTGTCTAGCTGCAGTTGAATGCATTGTGATGTCACAGTGGTTCCCTCTAGCTGCCTGCAGCTGAATGCATTGTGATGTCACAGTGGTACTTATGAAGTCACAGACGTACTGTCTAGCTGCAGATGAATGCATTGTGATGTCACAGTGATACTGTCTAGCTCAATGCAGCTGAATGCATTTTGATGTCACAGTGGTGCTATCTAGCTGCCTGTAGCTGAATGCATTACGATGTCACAGAGGTACTGTCTAGCTGCCTGCAGCTGAATGCATTGTGATGTTACAGAGGTACTGTCTACCTGCAGCTGAATACATTGTGATGTCACAGAGGTATAATCTTGCGACCTGCAGTTGAATGCATTGTAATGTCACAGTGGTACTGTTTAGTTGCTTACAGATTAATTATTGTGATGTCACAGTGGTAATGTCTAGATGATTGCAGCTGAATGCATTGTGATGCCACAGAGGTACTGTCTAGATGCCAATAGCTGTATGTATTGCGATAACGCAGAGGTACTGTCTAGCTGCCTGCAGCTGAATGCATTTTGAGGTCACAGTGGTACTGTCTAGCGGCTTGCAGCGGAATGCATTGTGATGTCACAGTGGTACTGTCTAGCTGAATGCATTGTGATGTCACAGTGGTATTGTCTAGCTGCCTGCAGCTGAAAGCATTATGATGTCACAGAGGTACCTTCTAGCTGCCTGCAGCTGAGAGCATTGCTACGTCACAGTGGTGCTATCTAGCTGCCTGCAGCTGAATGCATTTTGATGTCACAGTGGTGCTATCTAGCTGCCTGTAGCTGAATGCATTACGATGTCACAGAGGTACTGTCTAGCTGCCTGCAGCTAAATGCATTGTGATGTCACAGTGGTACTGTCTAGCTGAATGCATTGTGATGTCACAGCGGTATCGTCTAGCTGCCTGCAGCTGAATGCATTGTAATGTCACAGTGGTACTGTCTAGCTGCCTGCAGCTGAATGCAATATAATGTCACTGAGGTACTTTGTAGCTGCCTGCTGCTGAATGCATTGTGATGTCACAGTTGTTCTGTCTATCTGCCTGCAGCTGAATGCATTATGATGTTACAGTGGTACTATCTAGCTGCCTGCAGCTGAATGCATTGTGATGTCACAGTGGTACTGTCTAGCTGCCTACAACTGAATGCATTGTGATGTCACAGTGGTACTGTCTAGCTGCCTGCAGCTGAATGCATTGTGATGTCACAGAGGTACTGTTCAGCGTCTGCAGCTAAATGCATTGTGATGTCACAGTGGTACTGACTAGCTGCCTGCAACTGAATGCATTGTGGCGTCACAAAGGTACTGTTTAGCTGTCTGCAGCTGAATGCATTGTGATGTCACAGAGTTACTGTCTGCCTGCAGCTGAATGCATTGTGATGTCACAGAGGTACTGGTTAGCTGTCTGCAGCTGAATGTATTGTGATGTCACAGTGATACTGTTAAGCTTCCGACAGCTGATTGTATTGTGATGTCACAGAGTTACTGTGTAGATGCCTGCTGCTGAATGCAATGTGATGTCACAGTGGTACTTTCTAGCTGCCTGCTGCTGAATGCATTGTGATGTCACAGTAGTTCTCTCTAGCTGCCTGCAGCTGAATGCATTGTGATGTCACAGTGGTACTTATGAAGTCAAAGAGGTACTGTCTAGCTGCAGTTGAATGCATTGTGATGTCAAAGTGGTTCTCTCTAGCTGCCTGCAGCTGAATGCATTGTGATGTCACAGTGGTACTGTCTAGCTCAATGCATTATTATGTCAAAGCAGTACTGTCTAGCTACCTACAGCTGAATGAATTGGGATGTCACAGAGGTATTGCCTAGCTACCTGCAGTTGAATGCATTGTGATGTCACAGTGGTACTGTTTAGTTGCTTACATCTGAATCATTGTGATGTCACAGTGGTACTGTCTAGATGACTGCAGCTGAAAGCATTGTGATGTCACAGTGGTTTTGTCTAGCTGCCTACAGCTGAATGCATTGTGATGTCAAAGTGGTACTTATGAAGTCACAGAGGTACTGTCTAGCTGAGGCTGAATGTATTCTGAATGTATTGTGATGTCACAGTGGTGCTATCTAGCTGCCTGCAGCTGAATATATTGTGATGTCACAGTGGTACTGTCTAGCTGCCTGCAGCTGAATGCATTGTGATGTCAAAGTGGTAATGTCTAGCTCAATGCATTATGATGTCACAGTGGTACTGTCTAGCTACCTGCAGCCGAATGCATTGTGATGTCACAGTGGTACTGACTTGCTGCCTACAGCTTAATGCATTGGGATGTCACAGAGGTACTGTCTAGCTTCCAGCAGCTGAATGCATTGTGATGTCACAGTGGTATTGTCTAGCTGCGGTCAACTGAATGCATTGTGATGTCACAGAGGTACTGTTTAGCTGTCTGCAGCTGAATGTATTGTGATATCACAGAGGTACTGCTTAGCTGCCTGCAGTTAAATGCATTGTGATGTCATAGAGGTACCTTCTTGCTGCCTGCAGCTAAATGCATTGTGATGTCGCAATGGTACTGTCTAGCTGCCTGCAGTTGAATGCATTGTGATGTCGCAATGGTACTGTCTAGCTGCCTGCAGCTAAATGCATTGTGATGTCGCAATGGTACTGTCTAGCTGCCTGCAGTTGAATGCATTGTGATGTCGCAATGGTACTGTCTAGCTGCCTGCAGCTAAATGCATTGTGATGTCGCAATGGTACTGTCTAGCTGCCTGCAGTTGAATGCATTGTGATGTCGCAATGGTACTGTCTAGCTGCCTGCAGCTAAATGCATTGTGATGTCACAGTGGTACTGTCTAGCTGCCTGCAGTTGAATGCATTGTGATGTCGCAATGGTACTGTCTAGCTGTCTGTAGCTGAATGTATTGTGATGTCACAGCGATACTGTTAAGCTACCTGCAGCTGATTGCATTGTTATGTCACAGAAGTACCGTCTAGCTGCCTGCTGCTGAATGCATTGTGATGTCACAGAGGTACTGTCTAGCTACCTTCTGCTGAATGCATTGTGATGTCACAGTTGTTCTGTCTATCTACCTGCAACTGAATGCATTGTGATGTCACAGTGGTACCTTCTAGCTGGCTGCAGCTGAATGCATTGTGATGTCACAGAGGTACCTTCAAGCTGGCTGCAGCTGAATACATTGTGATGTCAGTGGTGCTCTCTAGCTGCGTGCAGCTGAATGCATTGTGATGTCACAGAGGTACTATCTAGCTGCCGTCAGCTGAATGCATTGTGATGTCACAGTGGTATTTTCTAGCTTAATGCATCTTGATGTCACAGTGGCACTGTCTAGCTACCTGCAGCTGAATGCATTGTGATGTCACAGAGGTACTGGTTAGCTGTCTGCAGCTGAATGTATTGTGATGTCACAGTGATACTGTTAAGCTTCCGACAGCTGATTGTATTGTGATGTCACAGAGTTACTGTGTAGATGCCTGCTGCTGAATGCAATGTGATGTCACAGTGGTACTTTCTAGCTGCCTGCTGCTGAATGCATTGTGATGTCACAGTAGTTCTCTCTAGCTGCCTGCAGCTGAATGCATTGTGATGTCACAGTGGTACTTATCAAGTCAAAGAGGTACTGTCTAGCTGCAGTTGAATGCATTGTGATGTCACAGTGGTTCCCTCTAGCTGCCTGCAGCTGAATGCATTGTGATGTCACAGTGGTACTTATGAAGTCACAGACGTACTGTCTAGCTGCAGATGAATGCATTGTGATGTCACAGTGATACTGTCTAGCTCAATGCAGCTCAATGCATTTTGATGTCACAGTGGTGCTATCTAGCTGCCTGTAGCTGAATGCATTACGATGTCACAGAGGTACTGTCTAGCTGCCTGCAGCTGAATGCATTGTGATGTTACAGAGGTACTGTCTAGCTGACTGCAGCTGAATACATTGTGATGTCACAGTGGTACTGTCTAGTTGCCTGCAGCTGAATGCATTGTGATGTCACAGAGGTACTGTCTACCTGCAGCTGAATACATTGTGATGTCACAGAGGTATAATCTAGCGACATGCAGTTGAATGCATTGTAATGTCACAGTGGTACTGTTTAGTTGCTTACAGATTAATTATTGTGATGTCACAGTGGTAATGTCTAGATGACTGCAGCTGAATGTATTGCGATAACGCAGAGGTACTGTCTAGATGCCAATAGCTGAATGTATTGCGATAACGCAGAGGTACTGTCTAGCTGCCTGCAGCTGAATGCATTTTGAGGTCACAGTGGTACTGTCTAGCGGCTTGCAGCGGAATGCATTGTGATGTCACAGTGGTACTGTCTAGCTGAATGCATTGTGATGTCACAGTGGTATTGTCTAGCTGCCTGCAGCTGAAAGCATTATGATGTCACAGAGGTACCTTCTAGCTGCCTGCAGCTGAGAGCATTGCTACGTCACAGTGGTGCTATCTAGCTGCCTGCAGCTGAATGCATTTTGATGTCACAGCGGTATCGTCTAGCTGCCTGCAGCTGAATGCATTGTAATGTCACAGTGGTACTGTCTAGCTGCCTGCAGCTGAATGCAATATAATGTCACTGAGGTACTTTGTAGCTGCCTGCTGCTGAATGCATTGTGATGTCACAGTTGTTCTGTCTATCTGCCTGCAGCTGAATGCATTATGATGTTACAGTGGTACTATCTAGCTGCCTGCAGCTGAATGCATTGTGATGTCACAGTGGTACTGTCTAGCTGCCTACAACTGAATGCATTGTGGCGTCACAAAGGTACTGTTTAGCTGTCTGCAGCTGAATGCATTGTGATGTCACAGAGTTACTGTCTGCCTGCAGCTGAATGCATTGTGATGTCACAGAGGTACTGGTTAGCTGTCTGCAGCTGAATGTATTGTGATGTCACAGTGATACTGTTAAGCTTCCGACAGCTGATTGTATTGTGATGTCACAGAGTTACTGTGTAGATGCCTGCTGCTGAATGCAATGTGATGTCACAGTGGTACTTTCTAGCTGCCTGCTGCTGAATGCATTGTGATGTCACAGTAGTTCTCTCTAGCTGCCTGCAGCTGAATGCATTGTGATGTCACAGTGGTACTGTCTAGCTCAATGCATTATTATGTCAAAGTTGTACTGTCTAGCTACCTACAGCTGAATGAATTGTGATGTCACAGAGGTATTGCCTAGCTACCTGCAGTTGAATGCATTGTGATGTCACAGTGGTACTGTTTAGTTGCTTACATCTGAATCATTGTGATGTCACAGTGGTACTGTCTAGATGACTGCAGCTGAAAGCATTGTGATGTCACAGTGGTTTTGTCTAGCTGCCTACAGCTGAATGCATTGTGATGTCAAAGTGGTACTTATGAAGTCACAGAGGTACTGTCTAGCTGAGGCTGAATGCATTCTGAATGTATTGTGATGTCACAGTGGTGCTATCTAGCTGCCTGCAGCTGAATATATTGTGATGTCACAGTGGTACTGTCTAGCTGCCTGCAGCTGAATGCATTGTGATGTCAAAGTGGTAATGTCTAGCTCAATGCATTATGATGTCACAGTGGTACGGTCTAGCTACCTGCAGCTGAATGCATTGTGATGTCACAGTGGTACTGACTAGCTGCCTACAGCTGAATGCATTGGGATGTCACAGAGGTACTGTCTAGCTTCCAGCAGCTGAATGCATTGTGATGTCACAGTGGTACTGTCTAGCTGCGGTCAACTGAATGCATTGTGATGTCACAGAGGTACTGTTTAGCTGCCTGCAGCTGAATGCATTGTGATGTCACAAAGGTACTGTTTAGCTGTCTGCAGCTGAATGTATTGTGATATCACAGAGGTACTGCTTAGCTGCCTGCAGTTAAATGCATTGTGATGTCATAGAGGTACCTTCTTGCTGCCTGCAGCTAAATGCATTGTGATGTCGCAATGGTACTGTCTAGCTGCCTGCAGTTGAATGCATTGTGATGTCGCAATGGTACTGTCTAGCTGCCTGCAGCTAAATGCATTGTGATGTCGCAATGGTACTGTCTAGCTGCCTGCAGTTGAATGCATTGTGATGTCGCAATGGTACTGTCTAGCTGCCTGCAGCTAAATGCATTGTGATGTCGCAATGGTACTGTCTAGCTGCCTGCAGCTAAATGCATTGTGATGTCACAGTGGTACTGTCTAGCTGCCTGCAGTTGAATGCATTGTGATGTCGCAATGGTACTGTCTAGCTGCCTGCAGCTAAATGCATTGTGATGTCACAGTGGTACTGTCTAGCTGCCTGCAGTTGAATGCATTGTGATGTCGCAATGGTACTGTCTAGCTGCCTGCAGCTAAATGCATTGTGATGTCGCAATGGTACTGTCTAGCTGCCTGCAGCTAAATGCATTGTGATGTCACAGTGGTACTGTCTAGCTGCCTGCAGCTAAATGCATTGTGATGTCGCAATGGTACGGTCTAGCTGCCTGCAGCTAAATGCATTGTGATGTCACAGTGGTACTGTCTAGCTGCCTGCAGTTGAATGCATTCTGATGTCGCAATGGTACTGTCTAGCTGTCTGTAGCTGAATGTATTGTGATGTCACAGCGATACTGTTAAGCTACCTGCAGCTGATTGCATTGTTATGTCACAGAAGTACCGTCTAGCTGCCTGCTGCTGAATGCATTGTGATGTCACAGAGGTACTGTCTAGCTACCTGCAGCTGAATGCATTGTGATGTCACAGAGGTACTGTTTAGTTGCTTACAGATGAATCATTGTGATGTCACAGTGGTAATCTCTAGATGACTGCAGCTGAATGCATTGTGAGGTCACAGTGGTACTTATGAAGTCACAGTGGTACTGTCTAGCTGCAGCTGAATGCATAAACTTCACACGTCAGATGCATACGCACGCCACTCAAGCACACTTATCTTAGTAAATAAAGACACAACAACCGTAATTGGCGTGAAAGGGGTCAGCTTTTTATTTTGACTGAGAGGGAGGCCTACTAATACTAAAACTAAAAATGCAGACTTCCCTCTCTAACTAAGGTGGCGGGGAGAAGAACGGTTAAGCATGATAAACAACTTAATAAGGGTGATACAAAATTATATGACGAAATAGAGCAATAAACATATGTGTGTGAGGGGGCCTTCTGCCCCAGATGTTCCGGGATCGGCCTCCTGCCTACATCCCAGACATCGTAAATCCAAAAATCCAAGGCCAGGGGTCGACCTTCTGCCACTACCCCTGTTCACCAGCAGTTGTAGGGACAGAGGTACGCTCTGCCCCTACGGGTTAAAAAATAGGGCCACCGGCCCCGATATCCACACATGTTTATGATCTATCATATGGGTCCACCAGGTACGGTGGTGCCCATAAATTAATAATGGGCTGTAAAATAACCTAAAAGTTCACCCGAACTTACTAACAATAAACTCCTTAAGTTGAACTAAAATAACCGTTCAGAAACCGGCCACCAAAAGCCGACACAAGTAACCCCATTGGAGCAACAAAAACCAACTTCCCAGGGCGGGAGGGTGGGTCACGAAAAAACTTGAAAGAGGCAGGATTTTTTAGGTCTGAAGAGTATGTCAGACCGGCCCCTATACAGAATCCAGCCAATCACAATCCAGGCAGTTCTCCCTTGCGTTCCTCCCACAAAAACTGTAACCCCTTCCGTGCCAGAGTGATGCATTAAGAGGCGCGCTGCATGCCCAGCGGTGAGTTTATGTTGTCTCGGCCACATTCATGACCTACGCAATCTTAAACTTCACACGTCAGATGCATACGCACGCCACTCAAGCACACTTATCTTAGTAAATAAAGACACAACAACCGTAATTGGCGTGAAAGGGGTCAGCTTTTTATTTTGACTGAGAGGGAGGCCTATTAATACTAAAACTAAAAATGCAGACTTCCCTCTCTAACTAAGGTGGCGGGGAGAAGAACGGTTAAGCATGATAAACAACTTAATAAGGGTGATACAAAATTATATGACGAAATAGAGCAATAAACATATGTGTGTGAGGGGGCCTCCTGCCTCCATCCCGAGCAATAAAACATATGTGTGAGGGGGCCTTCTGCCCCAGATGTTCCGGGATCGGCCTCCTGCCTACATCCCAGACATCGTAAATCCAAAAATCCAAGGCCAGGGGTCGACCTTCTGCCACTACCCCTGTTCACCAACAGTTGTAGGGACAGAGGTACGCTCTGCCCCTACGGGTTAAAAAATAGGGCCACCGGCCCCGATATCCACACATGTTTATGATCTATCATATGGGTCCACCAGGTACGGTGGTGCCCATAAATTAATAATGGGCTGTAAAATAACCTAAAAGTTCACCCGAACTTACTAACAATAAACTCCTTAAGTTGAACTAAAATAACCGTTCAGAAACCGGCCAACTGCCAGGTTACCAACCTGCCACCGCCACCTGAACTAAAAACTCAACTCAACTAAACAAAACGGAATACAAAGAAAAATCACTCAACTCAAACTAAAGAAAACAGAATACGAAACTAAAAAAGACCTCAAGACCCGGCGCACCAGAGAAATTGTCACCCCCGGCCGACAAGCCATATAAGCTCGGATCCAGCCGCCTGCCTGCAAAAGAAGGGTGTGAGGCCCACCACTGAGGTTAAGAAATTAAAAATAAGGAGAAATTGGGTAACCTAACCTGCATCCCTAACCGGATGGGGTGGGGGGGGGGGAGGGGGGAGGCGGGTCGCCCAATTTGACTTGAGGCAAAAACGCAAAACTTCGTCAGCCGGCAAAAGCCGTAATTAAAACCAACGATAAAACAAAAATTCCTCAAGGCCCCCGCAATCGCAAAGTGCAACTGCGACGAGCGGCTAATCCTCAAAAGGGCGCACTGGGAGGAAAAGGCCTGATATAGCGTGTGACTGCACCAGACCTCCACCTACCCAGTGCCCGGACATCGACTTCGGACCAACCCGCCGCAGCGGCTGCTGAAGCAGCGCTGATGCGGAAAGAGTGAGCCCCATAGCAGGCCAGAGATAGACCCAGGTATAAAATACAACGTCCCAAAACCAACAGGAATTGATACCTAGTCAACGGGGAACCGCCACAATGGACGAGCCACCCGGGAGGGCGCTGGAGGCCGTACAGGCGAATAAGACCGGGCCGCGGGAAATGGACAAATGCCCCGAACACGAGCCCGACCCCACTCGAACCCACAGCCCCCTGCCCACTAAGTCGGTCTTGGAGCGCTGCATCCCACACCACAAACCGTCGGGGCGTACGACGACGTGGGCCGCCAGCATGGGCGAGGCAGAAGTCCGCGAAACGGACACCCACTCACCCACCCTGGAAGGCCATCGTAAAGGCCGCCATGAAGAGGTGAACCTCGTATCCCCGCATCGTATCCCCGTTTCGTGAGCGCGGAATCCTACACCGCAAACCGTCGAGGTGTATGTTGACGGCTGTTATTGACGGAAAGGAAGGCCTATTAAATCCAAACTTGGATGAAAAACTCACTAACGGAGGGACGATTAAAATATTGATCACACATAGCAGAAAGCCTACAGCACATGAAAATAAAATATCTCAAAATTTGAAGTGAAATAATATCCTAAATGTTGTAGGGCCTGCTGCCCCGATGTTCTGGGATTGGCCTTCTGCCACCATACCTGAAGGCCGGCTGCCCAGGCGTTCAGGGATCGGCCTGCTGCCACCATCCCTGACATCCGAATCCAATGCAACTATGGGCCATCTGCCTCGTGAGGGGTCTTACTAAGGCCCTGCTCCAGAAGGTAGCGACTCCACCGCTCCCAAGCGGCCAAACAAGCCGCGAAATTTGCAGGAGCCAAAGACCTGTGGCTAAGTCCTCCAATCCGCAGAAGTCCCTTTGGATTAGAGCTGCAGGAGCAAACGGCCTAAACCGCTGTCAGTCGACGCGAGAAAAATATCATCAATGTCGTTGCACTCGGCCGGGACATGCGCGGCTCGCAACGGAATGTTGTTCACCCAGCATAGCAAGACTATCTGTGCGAAGACCAGCAGTACCGGCAAGGATGTGGACTCCTGCCTAATGATGGCAAAAGCCAAAACCCCCTGTGTGTTACGCAGGGCATAGCGGCAGAGCTCCGATGCGCACCAGTACGGGAAAATATATAGCGCCCAGTACGGGAAAAATATACAGCGATAGCAAGTGTGCCAGGAAGCGCTCGCTAATCGCAAGCACCAGATGTGTCATTGAAAAGCTCCAGAGAGGCGCCAGATACGACCGCCTCCCACCCAACACAGACGCCGCTGAAACGAACCAGAAATTCATTCCTGGTACGTAATTCGCTGAATTTCGAGGGACAATCTGAGAAAAGTGATGCGGGCGTCGAATCCCAACTGTCGCCCGCTCCAATCCTGCAAGCAAAATTAAACAGGCCCAATAGGGATTGAGCCCGCATGAAAATAAGCTTGGCCGCAGCAAGTGCGTAAAGGATGTCATCGTGAAGACGTAACACCGTGTCCACTGGGAGCCTACAGAGCCCGGCGACCGAATAACTCTGAATTCCGAGATAATCTACGGATGCAGAGGGCCAGAAAAGCCGTTCAGGCGCCACCGGAACACCGAAGTGTGCGAAGAGGGCGAGTGCCCTCCGCAAGAAGCTAGTGCAGCGATCCGAGTCCTGTGGCACGATAAAAAGGAAATCATCCCAGCCGTGCTAAATTCGCTGTTGCTCGTCCTATGATCCCCCCACCAAGGGAGGAAAGAACTGAAACCCTCGAAGTAAGAGAGAGAACAACCCATAGGGAGGCACCGATCTAAGTTATAGCCATCGTCAAATATAACAAACCCATAAACCGAAAGGCGGAAGGGTGCAGAGGGAGAAGACGAAATGCTGACTGGATGTCCAAGTTACACATCACGACCCCCCGTACCAAAGGACCTAATGGTGGCTATGGTCAAAGGACAGGTAAATGACCCTACACCGATCATTGGGTTACTGATGACCCCAGGGGACAGGAAGATGTTGTAGGAGCCTAAATGTGCCCGCGGACTTCTGGGGCACTATCCCGTTGGGGAACAGGATCAAACTCGGTAAGGGAGGGGGTCCGTAAAAGGGGGGGGTTATCATCCAGCCCACAGACAGCTCACCCGGAAGGTTCAGCGGAGCATGTCCCGGAAACTCCCTAGCTGAACGCAGGTTCATACCAGCCCCGGGACCCACTGGCCCA
Source organism: Pseudophryne corroboree (assembly GCF_028390025.1). Classification (NCBI taxonomy): domain Eukaryota; kingdom Metazoa; phylum Chordata; class Amphibia; order Anura; family Myobatrachidae; genus Pseudophryne; species Pseudophryne corroboree. Next base: position 1,012,422,244 of record NC_086445.1, on the reverse strand, counting down.
GAAATCGGTAATGGGGAACCGGAGGTGAAACCCGAGACCAAAAATTGGGTGGCCAACCGCCGCGGGTACCCTCGCAGCCAGGGTATGAGCGCCAGTAATCTGAATTGGGGTGGGGGCCAAGGCCAGCGCCTAGGGCCGCGGGAACCCGACTCTGCCAGGCCTGCGGGCCCGAATTACCCATAGTCCCAGGACTGGTGCAGTCCTTGATTCCATGGGCTCCGCCACATCCAATGCAGGAGTGCAAAAACGACATCGACCACCCAACTCACAGTGGGCATTACGGCAATAGAACCATTCACCATGCCCCGTGCGCGATGGACCCGCTCAAAGAACGGCAGAACGAGAGCCAGGCCGATTTGGCCCTCATCTCGCCATCCCGCAGTCCTCGGTGCCTCGGAACCCTGTGTGAGTTCCAAGCCTAATTCGATATCTTTTCGTAGATCTCCCAGCCATGCTGTTTGCGCCAGAAGCCCTTACCGTAACGTCGCTAAGCCGGCCCCTTATACTCATGGTACAGTACGTGTATAAGGAATTGGTAGCGCACTAGGGTACTGTGCTTGTCCGGACGCGTCTCTAAAGAACACGCCATGAAGATTAACATGCACCTAACTCAAGTAGGGAGGGGATCGCAAAGCGTCTTTGCTTCCCAGTCCTTTTTTCTAGGCGAAAGCAAAGCTTTTGGAGCATCGCCAGGAAGGGCGAAGATATGGACGTATTGATCCTACGGATCCTGCCCCAGACCTGGGGCCTCAAACCACGTTGCACCGCCGTGTTAGCACAGTGACCAGTGTCCGACTCAACCGACACTTGCGAGGTGGAAGAGGTTGAACACCGACGCACACGCCGTTTGACCCTGTGTAAACCGCCGTCGGAGGAGGACACCCCCTCCGAGGACGTGGAGCCAAGGGATGAGTCTGTGCCCCCGATGCCTACGTCTGTGTCTACGGCGCTTGGCAGAGAACCTTACACATACTGTCACCCACGCTAGAGGAGCGGGCTGAGGACTAGATCCCAACCCGCTATGGGGGGTAACCGCACTACCCCGGGACCAGTCAGGGTGCGATGACGACTCACCTGCGCGAGAAGCAACTCCGTCCATCCCTGCACCCACCGGATGACTTGCTGAGGCACCGGCCGACTCCATTCCAGTCCCGACGTCCCAGACTGGGGAAACAAAAGAGACATTGTTCCTGGGACCCCCATCGGTCCCGCAGCTGCCGCGAGCGTTCAGCCAGAGGACAGGAGCTTCGGAAGTGTCTGAACAATGCTATCAGCCAAAGAAACGATGGCCGGCCCTTGATCCCCGGGTACGGAGGATGCAAGGGGGGGGCACCGCTGACACGACTGCGGCCCGAATGGCGGACAAGACGGTGACGTCCACCAAAGGAGCGGACACCGTCGCTCTAAGCTAAGACACGGCACGCGTGTCCCGCGCCCCCACAGAAGGTTCACAAACCACCCATAGGGAGCCAGGACCCGGACGAACCCTAGCTGTCGGGTATAACGTCTTCGCAGTCCTGCTGCAATGAGCTCTGCCTGACCGCCTGCGCTGCGACCCCTTCCTATCTCGATTATTGGACTCACGGTAAAATACCTGAGTGCCGTAACTGCTAGAAAGATGCAGCGCATAGTCTGACAGAGGGCCGGGCACCTTAACCTAGGACCGGCCGACACAGCACGGCCACGGCTGGTTGCATCACAGCACGACGCCCGTGTATCCCCAGATGGAGGCGGAGCCACAGGTCCAACCACAGCAGGAGGGGGCTGGTGGCCTCTCCCACTGCGGGCGGACGCAGGGCGTTACTGCGCGACAGCCCCTGAAAGTTCCACCGGCGGCACCGCCCCATCAGCCAACGGCAGAGCGGGCGCGTCGCGCTGCCCCCAACCCGTCCCTGAGCAGGGACATTACATAACCACCGGGACCGCCAAGAGGAGGTCTCCCTGGGGGTTCCCAGGTGCGGGCCCGAGATATGGCAGTACGAGCGCGCTGGCCGGACGCATCGCGTCCGGCAGCCGTGCGACTCCCGCCCATCCAGAGGAGAGGGGGCATGGGTCATGGAGGCCGCCCCCACTGTGGTGGATCAGCTAAAATGCAGCGCGCTGGACAGACAAACCGCGTCCGGCCGCCGCACGACTCCCCATACACCCAGTGGAAAGGAAGCTAAACTAATATGCCACGCGCTCGCGCTGCTCGGACGCACCGCGTCCGGCAGCCGCGCGCCTGCCCATTGAAAGCTGGTTATTAGAAAAAGGGGGGGGGGGGGCGCCGGGCAGCTGGGCGGGAGCGCCGATACGTCAGTGCAGGCTAGTGGAGAGGAGAGACCAGCGCGCCCGCCAGCCGCCCGACGTCATGGCCTCACAGTGCGGGTGCAGGGCCGGCACAACCCCGTCCCCTGCAGGCCGCCTAAGCCACCCCCAGACACCCGGCGCTCCGTCCCCGGCCGCAGCCAGCGGCGGGGACGGAGACGGAGAGAGCGGCCGTAAGAGTCCACGGGCGTGCGGCCGAGCCCGGCCGCGCACGCCACGGGTCTCCTGCACTGTCCCTGAGCCGGCCGGACACAACACAGCGCGGACGGGCCCCACGCTTAAGGTGCTGCCAGCCCGCTCCGCTCGGCCGGACCCCGGAGAAGCCCAGCAGCCGAGCAGGCAGGAAAGCGCTGCCCTGGGCAGCACATAAGTAACACAACTAGTACAGGGAAAGAGAAAGGAGAAGGGGGGAAAGTAGGGGAGAAGGTGGTAGAACAGGAGCAGAGTTTAGTAGAAGATACAGAGATAGGTATAGATAAGGAGAGCGGAGGGAAAGATGAGAGGATATAATTATTATGCAGCTATAAAACACTATGATATAAGTTGTACTCAACAGTCCCACGAAAAAACTTGAAAGAGGCAGGATTTTTTAGGTCTGAAGAGTATATGTATGTCAGACCGGCCCCTATACAGAATCCAGCCAATCACAATCCAGGCAGTTCTCCCTTGCGTTCCTCCCACAAAAACTGTAACCCCTTCCGTGCCAGAGTGATGCATTAAGAGGCGCGCTGCATGCCCAGCGGTGAGTTTATGTTGTCTCGGCCACATTCATGACCTGCGCAATCTTTCTGAATGCATTGTGATGCCACAGAGGTACTGTCTAGCTGCCTGTAGCTGAATGTATTGCGATAACGCAGAGGTACTGTCTATCTGCCTGCAGCTGAATGCATTTTGAGGTCACAGTGGTACTGTCTAGCGGCTTGCAGCGGAATGCATTGTGATGTCACAGTGGTACTGTCTAGCTGAATGCATTGTGATGTCACAGTGGTATTGTCTAGCTGCCTGCAGCTGAAAGCATTATGATGTCACAGAGGTACCTTCTAGCTGCCTGCAGCTAAGAGCATTGCTACGTCACAGTGGTGCTATCTAGCTGCCTGCAGCTGAATGCATTTTGATGTCACAGTGGTGCTATCTAGCTGCCTGTAGCTGAATGCATTACGATGTCACAGAGGTACTGTCTAGCTGCCTGCAGCTAAATGCATTGTGATGTCACAGTGGTACTGTCTAGCTGAATGCATTGTGATGTCACAGTGGTATTGTCTAGCTGCCTGCAGCTGAATGCATTGTGATGTCACAGTGGTACTGTCTAGCTGCCTGCAGCTGAATGCAATATGATGTCACTGAGGTACTTTGTAGCTGCCTGCAGCTGAATGCATTGTGATGTCACAGTTGTTCTGTCTATCTACCTGCAACTGAATGCATTGTGATGTCACAGTGGTACCTTCTAGCTGGCTGCAGCTGAATGCATTGTGATGTCACAGAGGTACCTTCAAGCTGGCTGCAGCTGAATACATTGTGATGTCAGTGGTGCTCTCTAGCTGCGTGCAGCTGAATGCATTGTGATGTCACAGAGGTACTATCTAGCTGCCGTCAGCTGAATGCATTGTGATGTCACAGTGGTATTTTCTAGCTTAATGCATCTTGATGTCACAGTGGCACTGTCTAGCTACCTGCAGCTGAATGCATTGTGATGTCACAGAGGTACTGGTTAGCTGTCTGCAGCTGAATGTATTGTGATGTCACAGTGATACTGTTAAGCTTCCGACAGCTGATTGTATTGTGATGTCACAGAGTTACTGTGTAGATGCCTGCTGCTGAATGCAATGTGATGTCACAGTGGTACTTTCTAGCTGCCTGCTGCTGAATGCATTGTGATGTCACAGTAGTTCTCTCTAGCTGCCTGCAGCTGAATGCATTGTGATGTCACCGTGGTACTTATGAAGTCAAAGAGGTACTGTCTAGCTGCAGTTGAATGCATTGTGATGTCAAAGTGGTTCTCTCTAGCTGCCTGCAGCTGAATGCATTGTGATGTCACAGTGGTACTGTCTAGCTCAATGCATTATTATGTCAAAGCAGTACTGTCTAGCTACCTACAGCTGAATGAATTGTGATGTCACAGAGGTATTGCCTAGCTACCTGCAGTTGAATGCATTGTGATGTCACAGTGGTACTGTTTAGTTGCTTACATCTGAATCATTGTGATGTCACAGTGGTACTGTCTAGATGACTGCAGCTGAAAGCATTGTGATGTCACAGTGGTTTTGTCTAGCTGCCTACAGCTGAATGCATTGTGATGTCAAAGTGGTACTTATGAAGTCACAGAAGTACTGTCTAGCTGAGGCTGAATGCATTCTGAATGTATTGTGATGTCACAGTGGTGCTATCTAGCTGCCTGCAGCTGAATATATTGTGATGTCACAGTGGTACTGTCTAGCTGCCTGCAGCTGAATGCATTGTGATGTCAAAGTGGTAATGTCTAGCTCAATGCATTATGATGTCACAGTGGTACTGTCTAGCTACCTGCAGCTGAATGCATTGTGATGTCACAGTGGTACTGACTAGCTGCCTACAGCTGAATGCATTGGGATGTCACAGAGGTACTGTCTAGCTTCCAGCAGCTGAATGCATTGTGATGTCACAGTGGTATTGTCTAGCTGCGGTCAACTGAATGCATTGTGATGTCACAGAGGTACTGTTTAGCTGCCTGCAGCTGAATGCATTGTGATGTCACAAAGGTACTGTTTAGCTGTCTGCAGCTGAATGTATTGTGATATCACAGAGGTACTGCTTAGCTGCCTGTAGTTAAATGCATTGTGATGTCATAGAGGTACCTTCTTGCTGCCTGCAGCTAAATGCTTTGTGATGTCGCAATGGTACTGTCTAGCTGCCTGCAGTTGAATGCATTGTGATGTCGCAATGGTACTGTCTAGCTGCCTGCAGCTAAATGCATTGTGATGTCACAGTGGTACTGTCTAGCTGCCTGCAGTTGAATGCATTGTGATGTCGCAATGGTACTGTCTAGCTGTCTGTAGCTGAATGTATTGTGATGTCACAGCGATACTGTTAAGCTACCTGCAGCTGATTGCATTGTTATGTCACAGAAGTACCGTCTAGCTGCCTGCTGCTGAATGCATTGTGATGTCACAGAGGTACTGTCTAGCTACCTGCAGCTGAATGCATTGTGATGTCACAGAGGTACTGTCTAGCTACCTGCAGCTGAATGCATTGTGAGGTCACAGTGGTACTTATGAAGTCACAGTGGTACTGTCTAGCTGCAGCTGAATGCATTCTGAATGCATTGTGATGCCACAGAGGTACTGTCTAGATGCCTGCAGCTGAATGCATTGTGATGTAACAGAGGTACTGTCTAGCTGCCTGTTGCTGAATGTATTGCGATAACGCAGAGGTACTGTCTAGCTGCCTGCAGCTGAATGCATTTTGAGGTCACAGTGGTACTGTCTAGCGGCTTGCAGCGGAATGCATTGTGATGTCACAGTGGTACTGTCTAGCTGAATGCATTGTGATGTCACAGTGGTATTGTCTAGCTGCCTGCAGCTGAATGCATTATGATGTCACAGAGGTACCTTCTAGCTGCCTGCAGCTAAGAGCATTGCTACGTCACAGTGGTGCTATCTAGCTGCCTGCTGCTGAATGCATTTTGATGTCACAGTGGTGCTATCTAGCTGCCTGTAGCTGAATGCATTACGATGTCACAGAGGTACTGTCTAGCTGCCTGCAGCTAAATGCATTGTGATGTCACAGTGGTACTGTCTAGCTGAATGCATTGTGATGTCACAGTGGTATTGTCTAGCTGCCTGCAGCTGAGTGCATTGTAATGTCACAGTGGTACTGTCTAGCTGCCTGCAGCTGAATGCAATATGATGTCACTGAGGTACTTTGTAGCTGCCTGCTGCTGAATGCATTGTGATGTCACAGTAGTTCTCTCTAGCTGCCTGCAGCTGAATGCATTGTGATGTCACAGTGGTACTTATGAAGTCACAGACGTACTGTCTAGCTGCAGCTGAATGCATTGTGATGTCACAGTGGTACTGTCTAGCTCAATGCATTATTATGTCAAAGTTTTACTGTCTAGCTACCTACAGCTGAATGCATTGTGATGTCATAGAGGTATTGCCTAGCTACCTGCAGTTGAATGCATTGTGATGTCACAGTGGTACTGTTTAGTTGCTTACATCTGAATCATTGTGATGTCACAGTGGTACTGTCTAGATGACTGCAGCTGAAAGCATTGTGATGTCACAGTGGTTTTGTCTAGCTGCCTACAGCTGAATGCATTGTGATGTCTAAGTGGTACTTATGAAGTCACAGAGGTACTGTCTAGCTGAGGCTGAATGCATTCTGAATGTATTGTGATGTCACAGTGGCGCTATCTAGCTGCCTGCAGCTGAATACATTGTGATGTCACAGTGGTACTGTCTAGCTGCCTGCAGCTGAATGCATTGTGATGTCACAGTGGTAATGTCTAGCTCAATGCATTATGATGTCACAGTGGTACTGTCTAGCTGCCTGCAGCTGAATGCATTGTGATGTCACAGATGTACCTTCTAGCTGCCTGCAGCTTAATGCATTATTATGATGTCACAGTGATGCTATCTAGCTGTGTGCAGCTGAGTGCATTGCTACGTCACAGTGGTGCTATCTAGCTGCCTGCACATTAATGCATTGTGATGTCACAGGGGTACTGCCTAGCTGCGTGCAGCTGAAAGCATTATGATATCACAGAGGTACCTTTTAGATGCCTGCAGCTTAATGCATTATGATGTCACAGTGATGCTATCTAGCTGCCTGCAGCTGAATGCATTGTGATGACACAGAGGTATTGTCTAGCTGCCTGCAGCTGAAAGCACTGTGATGTCACAGTTGTTCTGTCTATCTGCTTGCAGCTGAATGCATTGTAATGTCACAGTGGTCCTGTCTAGCTCAATGCATTATGATGTCACATTGGTAATGTCTAGCTGCCTGCAGCTGAATGTATTGTGATGTCACAGAGGTACCTTCAAGCTCCCTGCAACCTAAGTCATTATGATGTCACAATGGTGCTATCTAGCTGCCTGCAGCTGAGTGCATTGTGATGTCACAGAGGTACTGTCTAGCTGCCTGCAGCTTAATGCATTATGATGTCACAGTGATGCTATCTAGCTGCCTGTAGCTGAATGCATTGTGATAACACAGAGGTACTGTCTAGCTGAATGCATTTTGATGTCACAGTGGTACTGTCTAGCGGCTTGCAGTGAAATACATTGTGATTTCACAGTGGTATTGTCTGCAACTAAATGCATTGTGATGTCACAGAGGTACCTTCTAGCTGCCTGCAGCTAAATGCATTGTGATGTCACAGTGGTGCTATCTAGCTGCCTGTAGCTGAATGCATTGTGATAACACAGAGGTACTGTCTAGCTGAATGCATTTTGATGTCACAGTGGTACTGTCTAGCGGCTTGCAGTGAAATACATTGTGATTTCACAGTGGTATTGTCTGCAACTAAATGCATTGTGATGTCACAGAGGTACCTTCTAGCTGCCCGCAGCTGAATACATTGGTATGTCACAGTGGTACTGTCTAGCTGCCTGCAGCTCAATGCAATATGATGTCACAGAGGTACTTTGTAGCTGCCTGCTGCTGAATGCATTCTGATGTCACAGTTGTTCTATCTGCCTGCAGCGGAATGCATTATGATGTCACAGTGGTACTATCTAGCTGCCTGCAGCTGAATGCATTGTGATGTCACAGTGGTCCTGTCTAGCTCAATGCATTATGATGTTACATCGGTACTGTCTAGCTGCCTGCTGCTGAATGCATTATGATGTCACAGAGGTACTGTCTAGCTGCCTGCAGCTGAATGTATTGTGATGTCACAGAGGTGCCTTCTAGCTGCCTGCAGCTGAATGCATTATGATGTCACAAAGGTACCTTCTAGCTGCTTGCGTCTTAATGCATTATGATGTCATAGTGGTGCTCTCTAGCTGCCTGCAGCTGAATACATTGTGATGTAACAGTGGTGCTCTCTAGCTGCGTGCAGCTGAATTAATTGTGATGTCACAGAGGTACTGTCTAGCTGCCTGCAGCTTAATGTATTGTGATGTCACAGTGGTACCTTCTAGCTGGCTGCAGCTGAATGCATTGTGATGTCACAGAGGTACCTTCAAGCTGGCTGCAGCTGAATGCATTGTGATGTCAGTGGTGCTCTCTAGCTGCGTGCAGCTGAATGCATTGTGATGTCACAGAGGTACTATCAAGCTGCCGTCGGCTGAATGCATTGTGATGTCACAGTGGTATTTTCTAGCTTAATGCATTTTGATGTCACAGTGGCACTGTCTAGCTACCTGCAGCTGAATGCATTGTGATGTCACAGTGGGCCTGTCTAGCTCAATGCATTATGATTTCACATTGGCACTGTCTAGCTGCCTGCAGCTGAATGTATTGTGTTTAGTGATGTGCACCGGAAATTTTTCGGGTTTTGTGTTTTGGTTTTAGATTCGGTTCTGCGGCCGTGTTTTGGATTCGGACGCGTTTTTGGCAAAACCTCCCTGAAAATTTTTTGTCGGATTCAGGTGTGTTTTGGATTTGGGTGTTTTTTTTGCAAAAATCCCTCAAAAACAGCTTAAATCATAGAATTTGGGGGTCATTTTGATCCCATAGTATTATGAACCTCAATAACTATAATTTCCACTCATTTCCAGTCTATTCTGAATACCTCACACCTCACAATATTATTTTTAGTCCTAAAATTTGCTCAGAGGTCGCTGGATGGATAAGCTAAGCGACCTAAGTGGCCGACACAAACACCTGGCCCATCTAGGAGTGGCACTGCAGCGTCAGACAGGATGGCAGATTTAAAAATTAGTCCCCAAACAGCACATGATGCAAAGAAAAAAAGAGGTGCAATGAGGTAGCTGTGTGACTAAGCTAAGCTACCCAAGTGGCCGACACAAACACCTGGCCCATCTAGGAGTGGCACTGCAGTTTTCTAGTGAGAGGATGAGTGCTTCCATCCTCATGTGAATCTGAACCACTAGCCATGAACATAGGCCAGGGCCTCAGCCGTTCCTTGCCACTCCATGTCGTAAATGGCATATTGGCAAGTTTACGCTTCTCATCAGACGCTTTTAATTTTGATTTTTGGGTCATTTTACTGAACTTTTGTAGTATACTTGACGACACAGAGGTAGAGCAATGGACTACTGTACCGTACTGCTATATATATACTGGTGGTCACAGCAACATTCTGCACTGTCCCCTCCTACTATATACTGCGCACAACTAAAATGCAGCACAGGTATGGATGCATAGTATACTTGACGACACAGAGGTAGAGCAGTGGACTACTGTACCGTACTGCTATATATATATATACTGGTGGTCACAGCAACATTCTGCACTGCCCCCTCCTACTATATACTGCGCACAACTAAAATGCAGCACAGGTATGGATGCATAGTATACTTGACGACACAGAGATAGAGTAGTGGACTACTGTACCGTACTGCTATATATATACTGGGGGTCACAGCAACATTCTGCACTGTCCCCTCCTACTATATGGTGCGCACAACTAAAATGCAGCATAGGTATGGATGCATAGTATACTTGACGACACAGAGGTAGAGCAGTGGACTACTGTACCGTACTGCTATATTTATACTGGTGGTCACAGCAACATTCTGCACTGTCCCCTCCTACTATATACTACGCACAACTAAAATGCAGCACAGGTATGGATGCATAATATACTTGACGACACAGAGGTAGAGCAGTTGACAACTGTGCTGTACTGCTATATATATATATATACTGGTGGTCACAGCAACATTCTGCACTGTAACCTCCTACTATATACTGCGCACAACTAAAATGCAGCACAGGTATGGATGCATAGTATACTTGATGACACAGAGGTAGAGCAGTGGACTACTGTACCGTACTGCTATATATATATATATATATACTGGTGGTCACAGCAACATTCTGCACTGTCCCCTCCTACTACATACTGCACACAACTAAAATGCAGCACAGGTATGGATGCATAGTACACTTGACTACACAGAGTTAGAGCAGTGGACTACTGTACCGTACTGCTATATATATACTGGTGGTCACAGCAACATTCTGCACTGTAACCTCCTACTATAAACTGCGCACAACTAAAATGCAGCACAGGTATGGATGCATAGTATACTTGATGACACAGAGGTAGAGCAGTGGACTACTGTACCGTACTGCTATATATATATACTGGTGGTCACAGCAACATTCTGCACTGCCCCCTCCTACTATATACTGCGCACAACTAAAATGCAGCACAGGTATGGATGCATAGTATACTTGACGACACAGAGATAGAGTAGTGGACTACTGTACCGTACTGCTATATATATACTGGGGGTCACAGCAACATTCTGCACTGTCCCCTCCTACTATATAGTGCGCACAACTAAAATGCAGCATAGGTATGGATGCATAGTATACTTGACGACACAGAGGTAGAGCAGTGGACTACTGTACCGTACTGCTATATATATATACTGGTGGTCACAGCAACATTCTGCACTGTCCCCTCCTACTATATACTGCGCACAACTAAAATGCAGCACAGGTATGGATGCATAATATACTTGACGACACAGAGGTAGAGCAGTGGACTACTGTACCGTACTGCTATATATATTTATACTGGTGGTCACAGCAACATTCTGCACTGTCCTACTATATACTACAATGCAGCACAGATATGGAGCGTTTTTCAGGCAGAGAACGTAGATATTTTCAGCACACTGAGCACAGATATTTGCAAGAACACTTAACTCAGAAACTGAGAGAATGCAGCCACGTCCTCTCGCTATCATCTCCAAAGCACGAGTGAAAATGGCGGCGACGCGCGGCTCTTTATATAGAATACGAATCTCGCGAGAATCCGACAGCGGGATGATGACGTTCGGGCGTACTCGGGTTAACCGAGCAAGGCGGGAAGATCCGAGGCTGCCTCGGAACCGTGTAACTTGCAATACTGGGAGTCTGAGAAGTACTTGGCAGTACTGGATACTTGGGAACACACTTGTGATACTGGGATTGGAAACTCACTTGTGATGCTGGGAACTGAGGGGACATGGGATGCCAGGAGATTGTGAGTACACGGGATGCCAGGAGACTGAGTACACGGACACACTGAAGACTGATTACATGAAAACGGTGTAGACTGTGGAAACACTTGAGACACTGTGGACTGTGAAGTCACTTGTAATAGGATTGTTCTGTAGCAGATGCACCATAGCAGGATGCACTTGAGCAGAGAATGCAGGGTTGCAGGATTGCACTGTAGAAGGTTAGCACCGTAGCAGAATGCACTTGAGCAGAGAATGCAATATAGCAGGATAACAGGATTGCACTGTAGCAGGATCACAGGATAGCACAGTGGTAGAGTATGCAACGTAGCAGGATAACAGGATTGCTCTGTAGCAGGATCTCAGGATAGCACTGTGGTAGAGTATGCAACATACCAGGATAACAGGATTGTACTGTAGCAGGATCACAGGATAGCACTGTGGTAGAGTATGCAACGTAGCAGGATAACAGGATTGCACTGTAGCAGTATCTCAGGATAGTACTGTGGTAGAGTATGCAACATACCAGGATAACAGGATTGTACTGTAGCAGGATCACAGGATAGCACTCTGGTAGAGTATGCAACGTAGCACGATAACAGGATTGCAATGTAGCAGGTTCGCAGGATAGCACTGTAGTAGAGCATGCAACATAGCAGGATAACGGGATTGCTCTGTAGCAGTATCACAGTATAGCACTGTAGTAGAGTATGCAATGTAGCAGGATAACGGGCTGTTGGAGCCTGGCAGTACTATGGATGATTTTAGCAGTAGAGACCAGCATAACCAGGACCAGGAACTGAGAAAACCTTGACACGATGAACTGGCAACTGGGAGCCTGTGTGGCTGGCCTATATAGTGAGTTCAGGTGCTGCTCACAGCTGTGGTAACAGCTAATTACCAAGCTGCAGATACAGAGCAGAGTGCTGAGCACCAGAGCAGAGAGCGCCACCCCAGGCATGGAGGAGAAACTGCATGGATCGTGACAGTTGTGATGTCACAGAGGTACCTTCTAGCTGGCTGCAGCTGAATGTATTGTGATGTCACAGTGGTGCTCTCTAGCTGCGTGCAGCTGAATGCATTGCGATGTCACAGAGGTACTGTCTAGCTGCCTGCAGCTGAATGCATTGCGATGTCACAGAGGTACTGTCTAGCTGCCTGCAGCTGAATGCATTGTGATGTCACAGTGGTACTGTCTAGCTGAATGCATTGTGATGTCACAGTGGTATTGTCTAGCTGCCTGCAGCTGAATGCAATGTGTTGTCACAGAGGTACTTTGTAGCTGCCTGCTGCTGAATGCACAGTTGTTCTGTCTGTCTGCAGCTGAATGCATTATGATGTCACAGTTCTACTATCTAGCTGCCTGCAGCTGAATCCATTGTGATGTCACAGTGATCCTGTCTAGCTCAATGCATTATGATGTCACATTGGTATTGTCTAGCTGCCTGCAGCTGAATGCATTGTGAGGTCACAGAGGTACTGTCTAGCTGCCTTCAGTTGAATGTATCGTGATGTCACAGAGGTACCTTCTAGCTGCCTACAGCTGAATGCATTATGATGTCATAGTGGTGATATCTAGCTGCCTGCAGCTGAGTGCACTGTGAAGTCACCCTGGTACCTTTTCGCTGGCTGCAGCTGAATGCATTTTGATGTCACAGTTACCTTCTAGCTGCCTGCAACTGAATTCATTGCTATGTCACAGTGGTGCTATCTAGCTGCCTGCAGCTGAATGCATTGTGATGTCACAGAGGTACCTTCTAGCTGCCTGCAGCTGAATGCATTGTGATGTCACAGTGGTGCTCTCTAGCTGCGTGCAGCTGAATGAATTGCGATGTCACAGAGGTACTGTCTAGCTGCCTGCAGCTGAATGCATTGTGATGTCACAGTGGTACCTTCTAGCTGGCTGCAGCTGAATGCATTATGATGTCACAGTGGTGCACTTTAGCTGCATGCAGCTGAATGCATTGTGATGTCACAGAGGTACTGTCTAGCTGCCGACAGCTGAATGCATTGTGATGTCACAGTGGTACTGTCCAGCTGAATACATTTTGATGTCACAGTGGCACTGGCTTGTTGCCTGCAGCTAAATGCACTGTGATGTCACAGAGATACTGTTTAGCTGCTTACAGCTGAATGTATTGTGATGTCACAGACGTATCTTCTAGCTGCCTGCAGCTGAATTCATTGTGATGTCACAGTGGTACTGTCTAGCTGAATGCATTGTGATTTCACAGTGGTATTGTCTAGCTGCCTGCAGCTGAATGCAATGTGATGTCACAGAGGTACTTTGTAGCTGCCTGCTGCTGAATGCATTGTGATGTCACAGTTGTTCTGTCTATCTGCCTGCAGCTGAATGCATTATGATGTCACAGTGGTACTATCTAGCTGCCTGCAGCTGAATGCATTGTGATGTAACAGAGTTACCTTCTAGCTGCCTGCAACTGAATTCCTTCCTATGTCACAGTGGTGCTATCTAGCTGCCTGCGGCTGAATGCATTGTGATGTCACACTGGTACCTTTTCGCTGGCTGCAGCTGAATGCCTTTTGATGTCACAGAGGAACCTTCTAGCTGCCTGCAACTGAATTCATTGCTATGTCACAGTGGTGCTATCTAGCTGCCTGCAGCTGAATGCATTGTGATGTCACAGAGGTACCTTCTAGCTGCTTCCGGCTAAATGCACTGTGATGTCACAGAGGTACTGTCTATCTGCCTGCAGCTGAATGTATTGCGATGTCACAGTGGTACCTTCTAGCTGGCTGCAGCTGAATACATTGTGATGTCACAGTGGTGCTATCTAGCTGCCTGCAGCTGAATGCATTGTGATGTCACAGAGGTACCTTTTAGCTGCCTGCAGCTGAATGCATTGTGATATCACAGTAATGCTCTCTAGCTGTGTGCAGCTGAAAGCATTGTGATGTCACAGAGGTACTGTCTAGCTGCCGTCAGCTGAATGCATTGTGATGTCACAGTGGTACTGTCTTGCTGCCGTCAGCTGAATTCATTGTGATGTCACAGAGGTACTGTCTGAATGCATTGTGATATCACTGTGGTACTGTCTAGCTGCCTGCAGCTGAATGCATTGTAATGGCACAGTGGTACTGTCTAGCTGAATGTATTGTGATGTCACAGTATTACTATAAAGCTGCCTGCAGCTGAATGCATTGTGATGTCACAGTCAGGGCCGGTGCTAGGGTGTTCGGCACCCTCCTGCAAACTATAAAATTGTGCCCTCCCCCTCTTAACTCATAAAGGGTCAGTGTGCGTCACAAAAGAGGGGGATTTACCGGGAGAGTGAAGGCAGGGGCAGTGACAGGGAGTTACAGGGAGGGTGAGGGCAGGGACGCTGAAGGGTGGTTACAGGGAGGGTGAGGGCAGTGACAGGGAGTTACAGGGAGGGTGAGGGCAGGGACGCTGAAGGGTGGTTACAGGGAGGGTGAGGGCAGTGACAGGGAGTTACAGGGAGGGTGAGGGCAGGGACGCTGAGGGAGAGTTACAGGGAGGGTGAGGGTAGGGACGCTGAGGGAGAGTTACAGAGAGGATGAGGGCAGGGACGCTGAGGGAGAGTTACAGGGAGGATGAGGGCAGAGACGCTGAGGGAGAGTTACAGGGAGGGTGAGGGCAGAGACGCTGAGGGAGAGTTACAGAGAGGGTGAGGGCAGGGATGCTGAGGGAGAGTTACAGAGAGGGTGAGGGCAAGGATGCTGAGGGGGAGTTACAGGGAGAGTGAGGGCAGGGACGTTGAGGGGGAGTTAGAGAGGGTGAGGGCAGGGACGCGTGCAGTGGTCTTCCTGGGCAGACAGGCGCAGTGGCGGAACTAGAGAACAGTGGGTCCAGGTGCAACAATATGCATTGGGCCCCATCCCATATTAAAAAATAAGAATTTACTCACCGGTAATTCTATTTCTCATAGTCCGTAGTGGATGCTGGGAACTCCGTAAGGACCATGGGGAATAGCGGGCTCCGAAGGAGGCTGGGCACTCTAGAAAGATTTATGACTACCTGGTGTGCACTGGCTCCTCCCACTATGACCCTCCTCCAAGCCTCAGTTAGGACACTGTGCCCGGACGAGCTGACATAATAAGGAAGGATTTAGAATCCCGGGTAAGACTCTTACCAGCCACACCAATCACACCGTACAACTCGTGATACTATATCCAGTTTGACAGTATGAAAACAACTGAGCCTCTCAACAGATGGCTCAACAATTACCCTTTAGTTAACAATAACTATTTACAAGTATTGCAGACAATCCGCACTTGGGATGGGCGCCCAGCATCCACTACGGACTATGAGAAATAGAATTACCGGTGAGTAAATTCTTATTTTCTCTAACGTCCTAGTGGATGCTGGGAACTCCGTAAGGACCATGGGGATTATACCAAAGCTCCCAAACGGGCGGGAGAGTGCGGATGACTCTGCAGCACCGAAAGAGAGAACTCCAGGTCCTCCTCAGCCAGGGTATCAAATTTGTAGAATTTTGCAAACGTGTTTGCCCCTGACCAAGTAGCTGCTCGGCAAAGTTGTAAAGCCGAGATCCCTCGGGCAGCCGCCCAAGATGAGCCCACCTTCCTTGTGGAATGGGCATTTACAGAGTTTGGCTGTGGCAGGCCTGCCACAGAATGTGCAAGCTGAATTGTACTACAAATCCAGCAAGCAATAGACTGCTTAGAAGCAGGAGCACCCAGCTTGTTGGGTGCATACAGGATAAACAGCGAGTCAGATTTTCTGACTCCAGCCGTCCTGGAAACATATATTTTCAGGGCCCTGACAACGTCTAGCAACTTGGA
The DNA here is from genome assembly GCF_028390025.1 of Pseudophryne corroboree. NCBI lineage: Eukaryota > Metazoa > Chordata > Amphibia > Anura > Myobatrachidae > Pseudophryne > Pseudophryne corroboree. Next base: position 1,012,406,027 of record NC_086445.1, on the reverse strand, counting down.
GTCCTCCAAATCCTTAGTAGCCGCAGGCACCACAATAGGCTGGTTCAGGTGAAACGCTGACACCACCTTAGGAAGAAATTGGGGACGAGTCCTCAATTCTGCCCTATCCATATGGAAAATCAGATAAGGGCTTTTACATGATAAAGCCGCCAATTCTGACACTCGCCGGCTGAAGCCAAGGCCAATAACATGACCACTTTCCACGTGAGATATTTCAGATCCACGGTTTTCAGTGGCTCAAACCAATGTGATTTTAAGAAACTCAACACCACGTTGAGATCCCAAGGTGCCACAGGAGGCACAAACGGGGGCTGAATATGCAGCACTCCTTTCACAAATGTCTGAACTTCAGGTACTGAAGCTAGTTCTTTTTGAAAGAAAATCGACAGAGCCGAGATCTGTACTTTAATGGAGCCTAGTTTTAGGCCCATATTCACTCCTGCTTGCAGGAAATGCAGAAATCGACCTAGTTGAAATTCCTCTGTTGGGGCCTTTTTGGCCTCGCACCATGCAACATATTTCCGCCATATGCGGTGATAATGCTTTGCCGTAACATCTTTCCTGGCCATAATAAGCGTAGGAATGATTTCTTCCGGAATACCCTTTTCCTTTAGGATCCGGTGTTCAACCGCTATGCCGTCAAACGCAGCCGCGGTAAGTCTTGGAACAGACAGGGCCCCTGCTGTAGCAGGTCCTGTCTGAGCGGTAGAGGCCACGGGTCCTCTGAGAGCATCTCTTGAAGTTCCGGGTACCACGCTCATCTTGGCCAATCCGGAACCACGAGAATTGTGTTTACTCCTCGCTTTCTTATTATTCTCAATACCTTTGGTATGAGAGGCAGAGGAGGGAACACATAAACCGACTGGTACACCCACGGTGTCACTAGAGCGTCCACAGCTACCGCCTGAGGGTCCCTTGACCTGGCGCAATATCTTTTTAACTTTTTGTTGAGGCGGGACGCCATCATGTCCACCTGTGGTTTTTCCCAACGGTTTACCAGCATCTGGAAGACTTCTGGATGAAGTCCCCACTCTCCCGGGTGGAGGTCGTGTCTGCTGAGGAAGTCTGCTTCCCAGTTGTCCACTCCCGGAATGAACACTGCTGACAGTGCTAGTACATGATTCTCCGCCCATCGGAGGATTCTTGTGGCTTCTGCCATCGCCATCCTGCTTCTTGTGCCGCCCTGTCGATTTACATGGGCGACTGCCGTGATGTTGTCTGACTGGATCAGCACCGGCTGGTGTAGGAGCAGGGATTTTGCTTGACTTAGGGCATTGTAGATGGCCCTTAGTTCCAGAATATTTATGTGAAGGGAAGTCTCCTGACTCGACCATAGTCCTTGGAAGTTTCTTCCCTGTGTGACTGCCCCCCAGCCTCGAAGGCTGGCATCCGTGGTCACCAGGACCCAGTCCTGTATGCCGAACCTGCGGCCCTCTAGAAGATGGGCACTCTGCAGCCACCACAGTAGAGACACCCTGGTTCTTGGAGACAGGGTTATCAAGCGATGCATCTGAAGATGCGATCCGGACCACTGGTCCAACAGGTCCCACTGAAAGATTCTGGCATGGAACCTGCCGAAGGGAATAGCTTCGTAAGAAGCCACCATCTTTCCCAGGACCCGCGTGCAGCGATGCACTGATACCTGTTTTGGTTTCAGGAGGTCTCTGACTAGAGATGACAACTCCCTGGCTTTCTCCTCCGGGAGAAACACTTTTTTCTGGACTGTATCCAGAATCATACCCAGGAACAGTAGCCGTGTCGTCGGAACCAGCTGTGACTTCGGGATATTTAGAATCCAGCCGTGCTGGTGCAGCACCTCCTGAGATAGTGCTACTCCCACCAACAACTGTTCCTTGGACCTCGCTTTTATTAGGAGATCGTCCAAGTACGGGATAATTAAAAAACTCCCTTTTTTCGAAGGAGTATCATCATTTCCGCCATCACCTTGGTAAATACCCTCGGTGCCGTGGACAGTCCAAACGGCAGCGTCTGGAATTGGTAATGGCAATCCTGTACCACAAATCTGAGGTACTCCTGGTGAGGATGGAAAATGGGGACATGCAAGTAAGCATCCTTGATGTCCAGGGATACCATGTAATCCCCCTCTTCCAGGCTCGCAATAACCGCCCTGAGCGATTCCATCTTGAACTTGAATTTTTTTATGTATGTGTTCAAGGATTTCAAATTTAAAATGGGTCTCACCGAACCGTCCGGTTTCGGTACCACAAATAGTGTGGAATAGTAACCCCGGCCTTGTTGAAGTAGGGGTACATTGATTATCACCTGCTGGGAATACAGCTTGTGAATTGCCGCTAGCACCGCCTCCCTGTCTGAGGGAGCAATCGGCAAGGCAGATTTTAGGAACCGGTGGGGTGGAGACGCCTCGAATTCCAGTTTGTACCCCTGAGAAACTATTTGAAGGATCCAGGGATCCACCTGTGAGCGAGCCCACTGATCGCTGAAATTCTTGAGGCGGCCCCCCACCATACCAGGCTCCGCCTGTGGAGCCCCACCGTCTTGCGGCGGACTTGGCAGAAGAAGCGGGGGAGGACTTTTGCTCCTGGGAACCTGCTGTTTGTTGCAGCCTTTTTCCCCTACCTCTGCCTCTGGATAGAAAAGACCCGCCTTTTCCACGCCTGTTTTTCTGGGTCCGAAAGGACTGAACCTGATAAAACGGCGCCTTCTTAGGCTGTGAGGTGACATGGGGTAAAAATGCTGACTTCCCAGACGTTGCTGTGGAAACTAGGTCCGAGAGACCATCCCCAAATAATTCCTCACCCTTATATGGCAACACTTCCATGGGCCTTTTAGAATCTGCATCTCCTGTCCACTGACGAGTCCATAAGCCTCTCCTAGCAGAAATGGACAATGCACTAACTTTAGATGCCAGTCGGCAGATTTCCCTCTGTGCATCTCTCATATATAAGACTGAGTCTTTTATATGCTCTATGGTTAACAGTATCGTGTCTCTGTCTAATGTGTCAATATTTTCTGACAGTTTATCTGACCACGCAGCGGCAGCACTGCACATCCAAGCTGACGCAATAGCTGGCCTAAGTATAATGCCCGAGTGTGTATATACAGACTTCAGGATCGCCTCCTGCTTTTTATCAGCAGGTTCCTTGAGGGCGGCCGTATCCGGAGACGGTAGTGCCACCTTTTTAGACAAACGTGTGAGCGCTTTATCCACCCTAGGCTGTGTTTCCCAACGTGACCTATCCTCTGGCGGGAAAGGGAACGCCATTAGTACCTTCTTAGGAATTACCAATTTTTTATCAGGGAAAGCCCACGCTTCTTCACACACTTCATTTAATTCATCTGATGGGGGAAAAACTACGGGTAGTTTTTTCTCCCCAAACATAATACCCTTTTTAGTGGTACCTGTATTTATATCAGAAATGTGTAACACCTCTTTCATTGCCTCAATCATGCAGTGAATGGCCTTAGTGGGCATCAGATAAGACTCATCGTCGTCCACACTGGTGTCAGTATCAGTGTCGACATCTGGGTCTGCGGTCTGAGGTAGCGGGCGTTTTAGAGCCCCTGATGACCTGTGCGACGCCTGGATAGGCACGAGCTGAGAAGTCGGCTGTCCCACAATTGGCATGTCGTCAAATTTCTTATGTAAGGAGTCTATACGTGCACTCATTTATTTCCATAAGCTCATCCACTCAGGTGTCTGCCCCGCAGGGGGTGACATCCCTTCTAAAGGCATCTGCTCCGTCTCCACATCATTATCCTCATCAAACATGTCGACACAGCCGTACCGACACACTGCACACACACAAGAATGCTCCAACAGAGGACAGGACCCACAAAAGCCCTTTGGGGGGACAGAGTGAGAGTATGCCAGCACACACCAGAGCGCTATATAATGCAGGGACTAACTGAGTTATGTCCCCTATAGCTGCTTTTTCTATATAATTTATACAGCGCCTAAATTTAGTGCCCCCCCCCCCTCTCTTTTTTACCCTTTTCTGTAGTGTAGACTGCAGGGGAGAGCCAGGGAGCTTCCTTCCAGCGGATCTGTGAAGGAGAAATGGCGCCAGTGTGCTGCAGGAGATAGCTCCGCCCCTTTTCCGCAGCCTATTCTCCCGCTTTTTTCTGGATTCTGGCAGGGGTATTTTCCACATATATAGCCTCTGGGGCTATATATTGTGGTATTTTTGCCAGCCAATGTGTTATAATTGCTTCTCAGGGCGCCCCCCCCCAGCGCCCTGCACCCTCAGTGACCGGAGTGTGAAGTGTGTGTGAGGAGCAATGGCGCACAGCTGCAGTGCTGTGCGCTACCTTGGTGAAGACTGATGTCTTCTGCCGCCGATTTTCCGGACCTCTTCTTGCTTCTGGCTCTGTAAGGGGGACGGCGGCGCGGCTTCGGGACCGAACACCGAGGACTGGGCCTGCGGTCGATCCCTCTGTAGCTAATGGTGTCCAGTAGCCTAAGAAGCCCAATCCGGCTGCAAGCAGGCGAGTTCGCTTCTTCTCCCCTTAGTCCCTCGCTGCAGTGAGCCTGTTGCCAGCAGGTCTCACTGAAAATAAAAAACCTAAATCTATACTTTCTTTCTAAGGGCTCAGGAGAGCCCCTAGTGTGCATCCAACCTCGGCCGGGCACAAAATCTAACTGAGGCTTGGAGGAGGGTCATAGTGGGAGGAGCCAGTGCACACCAGGTAGTCATAAATCTTTCTAGAGTGCCCAGCCTCCTTCGGAGCCCGCTATTCCCCATGGTCCTTACGGAGTTCCCAGCATCCACTAGGACGTTAGAGAAATAGGGAAATAGCATCCCCCAAAATATGGTTTGTCTCACTAATAAGGTGTGTGTCGCCACACAATAGTACTCCCAATTCACGTTACACTACACAGTAGAGAGCCTTATACACCGTATGCCACAACAGTAGAGAAGCTTAAACACGGTACACCACACAGTAGAGAGGCTTATACACGTTGCGCCATACAGTAGAGAAGCTTATACATGGTACACCACACAGTAGAGAAGCTTATACATGGTACACCACACAGTAGAGAGCCTTATACATGGTACACCACACAGTAGAGAGCCTTATACATGGTACACCACACAGTAGAGAGCCTTATACATGTTGCGCCAGTTTAGAGCCCTATACAGGGTACGCCACACAATAGAGAAGATTATACATGTTAAAACACATAGGGGGTATTCAATTATTGCCAGATTTTTCGACCAGTCGAAAAATCTGCGAATTATCGTCTGTTTTTAGGGCGAATTAGATTCGCCCTATTTAATGCCTGTGCCAGTTTTTTGACTTGTTGAAAAGTCCGGCACTGGCAAAAACCACGTGTATCTGCGAATTTGCAGCCGATCTACAAGTTTTGTCGAATTTGGGGGCATTTTCGCCCATGCCGATTCGACAAAACAAGTGAAAAGAGATTCAAAATCTGGCTCAAAACGCCCGCAATTGAATACCCATGGTCCAATTTGGCATATAATTGAATACCCCCTATAGTAGAGAAGCTTATGCATGTTACGCCACACAGTTGAGATGCTTATATACGGTACGCCACACAGTACAGAAGCTTATACACGGTACGCCACACAGTACAAACGCTTATACACGTTACACCACACAGTACAAACGCTTATACGCGGTACGCCACACAGTACAGAAGCTTATACACGGTACGCCACACAGTACAGAAGCTTATACACGTTACGCCACACAGTACAGAAGCTTATACACGGTACACCACACAGTACAGAAGCTTATACACGGTACGCCACACAGTACAGACGCTTATACACGGTACGCCACACAGTACAGAAGCTTATACACGGTACACCACACAGTACAGAAGCTTATACACGGTACGCCACACAGTACAGAAGCTTATACACGGTACGCCACACAGTACAGAAGCTTATACACGGTACACCACACAGTACAGAAGCTTATACACGGTACGCCACACAGTACAGAAGCTTATACACGGTACGCCACACAGTACAAACGCTTATACACGGTACGCCACACAGTACAAACGCTTATACACGGTACGCCACACAGTACAGAAGCTTATACACGGTACGCCACACAGTACAGAAGCTTATACACGGTACGCCACACAGTACAGAAGCTTATACACGGTACGCCACACAGTACAGAAGCTTATACACGGTGCGCCACACAGTACAGAAGCTTATACACGGTACGCCACACAGTACAGAAGCTTATACACGGTACACCACACAGTACAGAAGCTTATACACGGTACGCCACACAGTACAAACGCTTATACACGGTACGCCACACAGTACAAACGCTTATACACGGTACGCCACACAGTACAAACGCTTATACACGGTACGCCACACAGTACAAACGCTTATACACGGTACGCCACACAGTACAGAAGCTTATACACGGTACGCCACACAGTACAGAAGCTTATACACGGTACGCCACACAGTACAGAAGCTTATACACGGTACGCCACACAGTACAGAAGCTTATACACGGTACGCCGCACAGTACAAACGCTTATACACGGTACGCCGCACAGTACAGAAGCTTATACACGGTACGCCACACAGTACAGAAGCTTATACACGGTACGCCGCACAGTACAGAAGCTTATACACGGTACGCCGCACAGTACAGAAGCTTATACACGGTACACCACACAGTACAGAAGCTTATACACGGTACGCTGCACAGTACAGAAGCTTATACACGGTACACTACACAGTACAGAAGCTTATACACGGTACGCCACACAGTACAGAAGCTTATACACGTTACGCCACACAGTACAAACGCTTATACACGTTACACCACACAGTACAAACGCTTATACACGGTACGCCACACAGTACAGAAGCTTATACACGGTACACCACACAGTACAGAAGCTTATACACGGTACACCACACAGTACAGAAGCTTATACACGTTACGCCACACAGTACAGAAGCTTATACATGGTACGCCACACAGTACAAACGCTTATACACGGTACGCCACACAGTACAAACGCTTATACACGGTACGCCACACAGTACAAACGCTTATACACGGTACGCCACACAGTACAGAAGCTTATACACGGTACGCCACACAGTACAAAAGCTTATACACGGTACGCCACACAGTACAAACGCTTATACACGGTACGCCACACAGTACAGAAGCTTATACACGGTACGCCACACAGTACAAACGCTTATACACGGTACGCCACACAGTACAAACGCTTATACACGGTACGCCACACAGTACAGAAGCTTATACACGGTACGCCACACAGTACAGAAGCTTATACACGGTACGCCACACAGTACAGAAGCTTATACACGGTACGCCACACAGTACAGAAGCTTATACACGGTACACCACACAGTACAGAAGCTTATACACGGTACACCACACAGTACAGAGGCTTATACACGGTACGCCACACAGTACAAACGCTTAGACACGTTGCGCCACACAGTACAGAAGCTTATACACGGTACGCCACACAGTACAGAAGCTTATACACCGTACACCACACAGTACAGAAGCTTATACACGGTACGCCACACAATACAGAAGCTTATACACGGTACACCACACAGTACAGAAGCTTATACACGGTACACCACACAGTACAGAAGCTTATACACGGTACGCCACACAGTACAGAAGCTTATACACGGTACGCCACACAGTACAAACGCTTAGACACGTTGCGCCACACAGTACAGAAGCTTATACACGGTACGCCACACAGTACAGAAGCTTATACACGGTACGCCACACAGTACAGAAGCTTATACACGGTACGCCACACAGTACAGAAGCTTATACACGGTACGCCACACAGTGCAGAAGCTTATACACGTTACGCCACACAGTACAGAAGCTTATACATGGTACGCCACACAGTACAAACGCTTATACACGGTACGCCACACAGTACAAACGCTTATACACGGTACACCACACAGTACAAACGCTTATACACGGTACGCCACACAGTACAGAAGCTTATACACGGTACGCCGCACAGTACAGAAGCTTATACGCAGTACGCCACACAGTACAGAAGCTTATACACTGTACGCCGCACAGTACAGAAGCTTATACACGGTACGCCGCACAGTACAGAAGCTTATACACGGTACGCCACACAGTACAGAAGCTTATACACGGTACGCCACACAGTACAGAAGCTTATACACGGTACGCCACACAGTACAGAAGCTTATACACGGTACACCACACAGTACAGAGGCTTATACACGGTACGCCACACAGTACAAACGCTTAGACACGTTGCGCCACACAGTACAGAAGCTTATACACGGTACGCCACACAGTACAGAAGCTTATACACGGTACGCCACACAGTACAGAAGCTTATACACGGTACACCACACAGTACAGAAGCTTATACACGGTACGCCACACAGTACAGAAGCTTATACACGGTACACCACACAGTACAGAAGCTTATACACGGTACGCCACACAGTACAGAGGCTTATACACGGTACGCCACACAGTACAGACGCTTATACGCGGTACGCCACACAGTACAGAAGCTTATACACGGTACGCCACACAGTACAAACGCTTAGACACGTTGCGCCACACAGTACAGAAGCTTATACACGGTACGCCACACAGTACAGAAGCTTATACACGGTACACCACACAGTACAGAAGCTTATACACGGTACGCCACACAGTACAGAAGCTTATACACGGTACGCCACACAGTACAGAAGCTTATACACGGTACGCCACACAGTACAAACGCTTATACACGGTACGCCACACAGTACAAACGCTTAGACACGTTGCGCCACACAGTACAGAAGCTTATACACGGTACGCCACACAGTACAGAAGCTTATACACGGTACACCACACAGTACAGAAGCTTATACACGGTACGCCACACAGTACAAACGCTTATACACGGTACGCCACACAGTACAAACGCTTATACACGGTACGCCACACAGTACAAACGCTTATACACGGTACGCCACACAGTACAGAAGCTTATACACGGTACGCCACACAGTACAGAAGCTTATACACGGTACGCCACACAGTACAGAAGCTTATACACGGTACGCCACACAGTACAGAAGCTTATACACGGTACGCCACACAGTACAGAAGCTTATACACGGTACGCCACACAGTACAGAAGCTTATACACGGTACACCACACAGTACAGAAGCTTATACACGGTACACCACACAGTACAGAGGCTTATACACGGTACGCCACACAGTACAGACGCTTATACTCGGTACGCCACACAGTACAGAAGCTTATACACGGTACGCCACACAGTACAGAAGCTTATACACGGTACGCCACACAGTACAGAAGCTTATACACGGTACGCCACACAGTACAGAAGCTTATACACGGTACACCACACAGTACAGAAGCTTATACACGGTACACCACACAGTACAGAGGCTTATACACGGTACGCCACACAGTACAAACGCTTAGACACGTTGCGCCACACAGTACAGAAGCTTATACACGGTACGCCACACAGTACAGAAGCTTATACACGGTACGCCACACAGTACAGAAGCTTATACACGGTACACCACACAGTACAGAAGCTTATACACGGTACGCCACACAGTACAGAAGCTTATACACGGTACGCCGCACAGTGCAGAAGCTTATACACGGTACGCCACACAGTACAAACGCTTATACACGGTACGCCACACAGTACAAACGCTTATACACGGTACGCCACACAGTACAGAAGCTTATACACGGTACGCCACACAGTACAGAAGCTTATACACGGTACGCCACACAGTACAAACGCTTATACACGGTACACCACACAGTACAGAAGCTTATACACGGTACGCCACACAGTACAGAAGCTTATACACGGTACGCCACACAGTACAGAAGCTTATACACGGTACGCCACACAGTACAGAAGCTTATACACGGTACCCCGCACAGTACAGAAGCTTATACACGGTACCCCGCACAGTACAGAAGCTTATACACGGTACGCCGCACAGTGCAGAAGCTTATACACGGTACGCCACACAGTACAGAAGCTTATACACGGTACGCCACACAGTACAGAAGCTTATACACGGTACGCCGCACAGTACAGAAGCTTATACACGGTACGCCACACAGTACAAACGCTTATACACGGTACGCCACACAGTACAGAAGCTTATACACGGTACGCCACACAGTACAGAAGCTTATACACGGTACGCCACACAGTACAGAAGCTTATACACGGTACGCCACACAGTACAGAAGCTTATACACGGTACGCCACACAGTACAGAAGCTTATACACGGTACGCCGCACAGTACAGAAGCTTATACACGGTACGCCACACAGTACAAACGCTTATACACGGTACGCCACACAGTATAGAAGCTTATACACGGTACGCCACACAGTACAGAAGCTTATAAACGGTACGCCACACAGTACAGAAGCTTATACACGGTACGCCGCACAGTACAGAAGCTTATACACGGTACACCACACAGTACAGAAGCTTATACACGGTACACCACACAGTACAGAAGCTTATACACGGTACGCCGCACAGTACAGAAGCTTATACACGGTACACCACACAGTACAGAAGCTTATACACGGTACGCCACACAGTACAGAAGCTTATACACGGTACGCCGCACAGTACAGAAGCTTATACACGGTACGCCACACAGTACAGAAGCTTATACACGGTACGCCACACAGTACAGAAGCTTATACACGGTACGCCACACAGTACAGAAGCTTATACACGGTACGCCACACAGTACAGAAGCTTATACACGGTACGCCACACAGTACAGAAGCTTATACACGGTACACCACACAGTACAGAAGCTTATACACGGTACGCCACACAGTACAGAAGCTTATACACGGTACGCCGCACAGTACAGAAGCTTATACACGGTACACCACACAGTACAAACGCTTAGACACGTTGCGCCACACAGTACAGAAGCTTATACACGGTACGCCACACAGTACAGAAGCTTATACACGGTACGCCACACAGTACAGAAGCTTATACATGGTACGCCACACAGTATAGAAGCTTATACACGGTACACCACACAGTACAGAAGCTTATACACGGTACACCACATAGTACAGAAGCTTATACACGGTACACCACACAGTACATAGATGCACACGTCAACATTTACTACCGGGAATGTGAGATAGATAGATAAAGATGTGGCCAGCCTCATTGTTGCCACAATGTGTAGGAACCGGCATACGCATCATGGCAAGCAGACAGTGAACGCCGTGCTGCGGCTGTTCGCAGCCTCCGTTCACTCCATAGAAGTACCCATGCGCGATTCATAGACATGGGCACACCAGTGGCGCCATCCATGCCGCGCTGTGTACGCATCATAGGATGGATGAGTGTGGCTACATCTGTAGATATTGATATACACACACATAGTAAAACACACACACACAGCAAAACATATACACAGATACACTCACAGAAAACACACACACAAACACATACATACATACAGCTAAACACACAGCAAAATACATATACAGTATACACAGAAAAACACACATAGCTAAACACACACACCTAAACAGACATAGGAAAATACATATACAGTATATGCAGAAACACACACACCCATAGCTAAACACACACTCTTTACTTTCCATGTGTTTTCTTTTTCCACCCTTTCACAGTGTGCACCTCCTGGCTCTGGCTCCATCAAGGCTCCTCACTGCAGGGGCTGAGTGCACTGACTCACTCTTCAGTACCCACACCACAGACTAGAGATGGCTACTGACTCACTGTCTCAACACAGTGATTGGAATCATCAGGAAGTATGAATGATTCGAGTCACTCACTGTGTAATGAGTGGAGACAGCTGCAGCAGCAGCCTCTCTCTGCCAGCCAGAGGGAGGAAACTCAGTCCCCTTTTACACTCGCACTCCCGGGATGCTTCCCGGGACTGACCCCTTTCACACTGCACTAAGACCTGGGATCGACCCGGGACAGCCCCATTCACACTGATCCCGGGATATCCCTGCAAATGCATATGTATATCATTAGAAATGGCCTTTTTCTGGCTCACATAGATGAGGTCACACTAGTCAACAAAGGGAGGGGTGAAGAAGAATCAACACAACATGTTTGGCGAATTAAATTTTTATTTATTTTTTTATTTCACCTTTGATTTTTGGTTTCATTTTTTATGATTTCCCCCCAAAAAAAACACATTGCCAGCAACTGTGTATATATGGAGAAACAATGTAGAAAACACTGAAAACATGGTCTACTGTTACGCACATTTGGCTATGTTATGCATAGATTTGCAATCAAGTTTTGATTGGCATAAAATAAAAATAAAAACACTGGTAGGCTTGGAGAAACAACACCATAAACTACAGTGTCCATGCAGTATACTATTACTGTATCAAAAATAAATAAAAAGTGCTTTAATCTAGACACTATACAAAACAGAACAGAACATAGCAAAACAATGAAAGAATGCACAAACAGTTGGCCCTCATTCCGAGTTGATCGGTCGCAAGGCGAATTTAGCAGAGTTACACACGCTAAGCCGCCGCCTACTGGGAGTGTATCTTAGCATCTTAAAATTGCGACCGATGTATTCGCAATATTGCGAGCACAAACTACTTAGCAGTTTTAGAGTAGCTCCAGACTTACTCTGCCTGTGCGATCAGTTCAGTGCTTGTCGTTCCTGGTTTGACGTCACAAACACACCCAGCGTTCGCCCAACCACTCCCCCGTTTCTCCGGCCACTCCTGCGTTTTTTCCGGAAACGGTAGCGTTTTCAGCCACACGCCCATAAAACGCAGTGTTTCCGCCCAGTAACACCCATTTCCTGTCAATCACATTACGTTCGCCGGAGCGATGAGAAAGCCGTGAGTAAAAATACTTTCTTCATAGCAAACATACTTGGCGCAGTCGCAGTGCGAATATTGCGCATGCGCACTAAGCGGAATTTCACTGCGATGCGATGAAAAATACCGAGCGAACGACTCGGAATGAGGGCCAGTTGTGCATAAACACTGACCACACTGTGGTTATTTAACAAAAGAACTTTCACTGTTTCAGGGCAAATTGCGCAATACAGTAAACTCTGAGGTTTGCGCGCTAGATGGTGCAGTATTTGGAGCATAGTATGGGCCAGGATTAAATGAGGGAAAACCCTGCTCAGGGTATTGTGAGTTGTGGTGTTGGATTGGTACTCTTGAGGTATTGCTCATACGCTCAAAGAACGCCATGTTCATTTGGTGCAATTCCCTGTGACATTCATACTGCTCTCTACTCATGCACAGAGGCGTATCTAGGGTAGGGCGAGTGGGGCACGTGCCCTGGTAGGCCCAGGAGAGGGGGGCGCCGCCGGCGTCCAGGGCATCATGCCCCACTCACCCCGTTAACCCTAAATGTGAGGGGAGGAGAGAGCGCAGCGGCAGCGCTGCCGTGTCCGGTCTCCGGCGCTAGCCAATCAGAGCTTGCGGACCGGCTCCTGATTGGCTGCTGGTCCGCGAGCTCTGATTGGCTAGCGAACCGGCGCCAGACAGCCGCCGGCGTCCGGAGACCTGGAGCGGCGAGGGAAAGGAGAGGTGCTGCGCTGCGCTCTCCTCCCCTCACAGGTGAGCACGGGGGGGGGCTGGCACTGGGGCATTGTATCCAGCACTGTGGGGCACTGTAACTGGCACTGTGGGGCACTGTAACTGGCACTGTGGGGCATGTAACTGGCACTGTGGGGCATTGCATCCAGCACTGTGGGGCAATGTAACTGGCACTGTGGGGCATGTAACTGGCACTGTGGGGCATTGTATCCAGCACTGTGGGGCACTGTATCCGGCACTGTGGGGCATGTAACTGGCACTGTGGGGCATTGTATCCAGCACTGTGGGGCATTGTATCCGGCACTGTGGGGCAATGTAACTGGCACTGTGGGGCATGTATCTGGCACTGTGGGGCATGTAACTGGCACTGTGGGGCATGTATCTGGCACTGTGGGGCATGTAACTGGCACTGTGGGGCAATGTAACTGGCACTGAGTGGGGCAATGTATCCGGCACTGTGGGGCAATGTATCCGGCACTGTGGGGCATTGTATCCGGCACTGAGTGGGGCATTGTATCCGGCACTGAGTGGGGCATTGTATCCGGCACTGAGTGTGGCAATGTAACTGGCACTGAGTGGGGCAATGTAACTGGCACTGAGTGGGGCAATGTAACTGGCACTGAGTGGGGCAATGTAACTGGCACTGAGTGGGGCAATGTATCTGGCACCGTGGGGCATGTATCTGGCACTGTGGGGCATGTATCCGGCACCGTGGGGCAATGTAACTGGCACTGTGGGCCATTTTCAGTGACCACACCCCTTCTGGAGCGTAGCCACACCCCTTCTGGTGTGTGGCCACGCCCATTTTGTCGCCGCACGCGCCTTCGGCGCGTGCACATGCTTCTTTTAGTTTTTTTAGTTTTTTAAAGGGGGGGGGGGGGGGGTGGGCGCCATTTTCCATCTTGCCCTGGGCTCCAAAAACCCTAGTTACGCCTCTGCTCATGCATTCCTGCATTGTCATGACTTGGGTAAGAAATGAATCATGCATTTGGCGTTCTGCCTCTAGAAACCTGTCGAGCCTTGCATCCTCCTGTGCGGACATTGCAGCGTCCATCTCTCGGAGTTGGTCAACAAGGACATTTGACATGGCTTTAGCCACTTGCTCTGCTCTGCTCACTTTCTTCCTTCTAGGCGGTACATTGTAAACTGTGAAGAGAAGAAATACAAAATGAGCGACTAGCTACTCTGGGTGTGTAGCGCTGTGTGTACTTTGTACCCCCAGCGTGGCGTTTGTACACAAAGTCCGTACATGGTACGGGACTCTGTACGCAAACGGTGTACAAAGTACGTAGGTTGTGTACAGAGTATAGCGACCGCAGCGGCTTCAGGTTAAAGTGTATTTAGAGTGTATTGAAGGTATACTTTTCATTTTTGTATATAAATCAGCTTTATCAATTTTAAACATGTACTTACTGCAGTGGTTCCCAAACTGTGTGCCGTGGCACCCTGGGGTGCCTCGGGACACTTGTAGGGGTGCCTTGGTTTGGTGGTCCAGGACCAATTAAAATTATTTATGGTCAATGTAATAGGCAAAACCGGTGCTGGTGGCTGCTAATCATAAAATACGTTGACAAACAGAAGCAAATCTTGTCCCTCACCACACAATTTAACTTATGGATGACATATAAACACAATTTACTTCATTTAATATTTCTATCTAAATTTCTCAATAAGACGCTTTTGTCCATGAGGTGCCGTGAAAAAAATTCTGATGCTCGAGGGCGCCGTGATTCCAAGAAGTTTTCTGCAAAGTTGGGGTGACGGTGACAGCACTTTGTACAGTCCCACTGTCACTGGTCTGAGCATCCACGACCTCTTCAATGGTTGCAGTTATGCTGTCGTCATTTCTAGATGTGTTGATGGACGGGTGGGAGGATGTGTCGCTGTCCTCAGGTGTGTCGTCAATTAACAACGGTGATGACGGACAGACGTCACTGCCTGTCTGTGTCTCTTCTGGAGTGCCTTCTGTAGCAGTGTATTGTGAACTGGAAGACAGACTCACAGGACTGCAGAGAGCTGTGTGTCCAAAGATATTGGCGCAGATGTCATAGTACTGCCAGTCGATACGGCCAAACCCGCTCTTTCTCCGATTGTTGTCATGCACTTTCATGAAATGCTTTTTAAGAGTTTTCATTTTGTTGATCACTTGCTGCTGTGTGCAGATGATTCCCCTGGCTTCCAGCATCTTGGAGATGTTTTTATAAATCACTGCATCTTTAACTGTGCCTGTGATCTGCCCCATTATTTCCTCATCTCCCCTAATGCTCAGCAACTCTCTCACCTCCTGGTCTGTCCAAGTAGCCATGCTGCCTTCCTCACACGCTTCCTGGACGCTCCCCTGGGCTCTGAAAGATGACATCATCTTTTCTGAGCCCAAGCAACCTCCAATCCGAGTCCTTTTAACAGTCCCGGGATAGTGAATCCCGGGACGGACCCTTTTACACTACACAGCTTCCCGGGACGGTCCTGGTACCAATCCTGGATGAGACCTGGGTTGAAATTCCGGGATGCTCGCCCCGGGAAATTTACCCTGTACCCTTTCACACTGACAAAAATCCCGGGATGATGCGTGTTCACGTGCAAAATCACGGGATTTTCATGCGAGTGTAAAAGGGGTGTGTCCTTCAGTCAGTGTCTTCTGCTGAGTGTCTATAGCTGTGATTGGCCAGGCTATACCAGGTGACACCCAGTGGGAGGGGGGAGGGAGCAGTCATGACTCACCAGTCAGTGAGTGCTGTGCTGCTGTGCCTGAGTCATGTCATGAATCATGATTCATCCTGAGTCTGCCAGTGAGTGGACTCAGTGACTCAGTGGATGGATCTGATTGATTCATGCAGCATAAGCCTGCAGGAGGTGGAGCCCCTGTGGTACAGTGTTCTCAGCTCAGTGCTCACTGATCCTGCTCAGTGTGATTGTGGGTGGCAAACTCCCTGGAGGCTAGATAGTGGATAATATAATAAATCCAAGCCCACCTAAAATCATCCAATTAGCAAAGTATGCAAACTAAAAAATACAAACTTTATTTGGTTTAGTTACAGACTGAATGATGTGTTTCATGGCTGTTAAGCTTTCTCTCCTCAGCCAGAAGTAATGTGCATATTCTGTAACTAGTATGCAATAAGTGGTTATTCATAATATATCAACATAACAGTGAATCTATGTCATAGTTGCATACCCTCCCTCATTCTGCAGGAGACTCCCTGAAATAGCAGCAATCTCCCTCACTCCCTGAATAGTCCAGCAATCTCCCTCATTGTACCTTACCCCCATTATGTAGCTGTTACATTCTTGGGGGGAACAATAAATCAGAGATATATCCATTCAAATGGGATCATCAGTGCCATTTCCCTGTATTGGTTATAAGGCACAATGGCCCTCATTCCGAGTTGTTCGCTCGCAAGGCGATTTTAGCAGAGTTACACACGCTAAGCCGCCGCCTACTGGGAGTGAATCTTAGCTTCTTAAAATTGCGAACGATGTATTCGCAATATTGCGATTACAAACTACTTAGCAGTTTCAGAGTAGCTTCAGACTTACTCGGCATCTGCGATCAGTTCAGTGCTTGTCGTTCCTGGTTTGACGTCACAAACACACCCAGCGTTCGCCCAGACACTCCCCCGTTTCTCCAGCCACTCCCGCGTTTTTTCCGGAAACGGTAGCGTTTTTATCCACACGCCCATAAAACGCCGTGTTTCCGCCCAGTAACACCCATTTCCTGTCAATCACACTACGATCGCCGGAGCGAAGAAAAAGCCGTGAGTAAAAATACTATCTTCATAGCAAAATTACTTGGCGCAGTCGCAGTGCGAACATTGCGCATGCGTACTAAGCAGAAAAACGCTGCGATGCGAAGAAAAATACAGAGCGAACGACTCGGAATGAGGGCCAATGATCCCTATGGCTACATGCATTTTAAATAAGGTTTTTCATGGCCACTTGCAGTATATGTGTATACAGTATACTAACTTTGGGGCTCATTTACGTTTGGATGTAAGCAATTTTCATGACACGCCTCTCAGATGTAGTAGTACACGTCCACGCTGATAGGTGTTACTTTCACAATCTGGACGAACAAGAAATACCAACTGCGCTTAAACGTATTTTTATATATTAATTAAAATAAATGACACAAATACACATATACATACACAACTGAATGCTACAATCTGGCACTGCTAGTGCTAAACATACAATATAAAAATTGAGCCTTAATAAGCCACTCTCTGTCAGTGATTTTTCACTTGGGGCAGTCTTTATGCAAAATAGCCGATAAACAGCTGATTGTTGGAGGATAATGTCAAGTCCTGCAACGCATGCGTTGACGTGCAAAAAACAGGTATCCAGATGAAGGAGAATATTTACCAAGTCCTTGGTGGTAGTTCAGCCGGGTATCCCACCTGGCGGGGTTCTGGAGCAGACTCTCTATCCCTCGCAACAAAGATGGTGGTTCTCCCTTTATTAATGTCCACATGAGAAAAGGACTGGAAACTCCAGACAATAAACAGCGTCCTGTATGTCACTTGCAGGAGTCCTCAGAGGTGCCCAGGTCAGAGATGTGGCCCCCCTAACGCGTTTCACTGTCACTTGGCAGCTTTTTCAAAGGTGATATGACACTGGCTCTACCCCCTTTATATAGGGGTTATAATCATCATACATTGTTAACACATGTGCAGCTTATGAAAACACAAATCTGTAAAATAATAAAAAATGATCTAATTCTCTCTAAACAGCAGCAAGAAGACAGACCCTTCTAGTATCCCTTGAAAATTTCAAAAAACGAGGTTTATAAATCATAATTTGACCATAGACATATAATTTAAATCATTGCAGCCGGTCACATGACCTTAGTCATGTGATACTACAGCTGTACGTGCTAGATGTTCATTGGTCTGATCTCTCAACAGAACCCTATCTCCATGGATACCGCTAGATAGCCTATTACACGGTCTCATTTCCCGGTCACATGACCGGGTAATACATCCAAATAAGGAGTTCCGCCGCTCACATCCGGTCTCGGAGATCAGGGAAAAGACACTGACACCTTCCGTACGCTGCGTGTTTACATCATACGTAAGGGGGCAGTGTTAGTTACCATTACGAGCGTCCCTGGCAACCGTTGTCTCCGCATCACAGGCAGCCTCAGACCAAGGCATGCCTGGAATGCGGGGACGGCACCACAGAACACTCCGCATTTACCTCCCACATGTTACCCCCAGCTCTCCGCATATGTCTTTACACGGGAACAACCTTATATTGCAGACACAGGATAGTATTACTATGGTGATACAAAGAACATTCTCAAAAGAATCATTATTCATCAGTTATTAAACAAACTAGAGGGACTAGACAAAACATATTTATATTATATGGACAGGACAATATTTATAGTAATATTAAAAGTTTTTAGTGATTTATAATAATCTATCAATAAGCAAACTATAAGCAAACTATAAGGACACAATTATAGTTATAAGGGCAGTACATTAACTAGTAAGGATCCCTTTTCTTGTAATCTATCGTGATGGGCAATATGACCAGGAGTATTAATGCTTTCCACCTTCACTCTCTCTATTCATCCTAATAAGGGCACATTAACACCAGAAAATACATATGACATGTTTATTTATTTGTTTATTCATTTATGTATCCAGATTAATAGGGACTGGCCTAACGTTAAATATCCTTCCCAGTATTCCTACTTCTTCTTAAAGACACTACACATGGTGTTTGATGATAACCTTTCCCAGTATTTATTTCTTTATTTATTTATCATCATTGGGAGGTGTCACACATATTCAAAAAATTATTATTATCCACCTTAAGACACCAGATGAATAGGATTCAAAGATAAAGGGTAGATTCTACATTATGGAATTTAATTCCATTGCTTCATTTAAGCCATGTGGATAAAACGAATTCATTTTGAAAATCCAAAAGACCTCCTGTTTACACAGCTTGCGGAACCGGTCTCCCCCCCTGATGGTATTACTGATTTTTTCCAATCCTATAACTCGCAATGAGCTCGGATCCCCTCGGTGATGTTCCGCAAAATGCCTGGATACACTATGATTCATCTTTTTATTCAGAATGTTTCGTCTATGTTCCATAAACCTAACTCTCAAACTTCGGGTCGTCCGACCTACGTATTTTAATCTGCAATCACACTCGAGTAGATATATAACCCAATCTGTGCCACAATTAATAAAGCTCTTTATCGAATATACACCCTCTTCCCCATCTATTTCTATAGTTTTAGTCCGATTAGCGGCATACATGCAAGTAGTGCAGCGGGTTTTCCCACATTTGAAAAAACCCATGGTCTTAATAGGGAGCCAGGTGCTTCCACCCTCCCCCTCTTGTTTCTTTTCTTTATCTTGTTCCTTTTTTAATAGACTCGGGGCCAGGATGGTCTTTAGCGATCTATTCTTCTTATAGATGACTTTAGGATATGGGGGCAACTCTCTTTTCAGAATGGGATCCTGCCTTAAGATATTGTAATTACGACTAAATGATTTCTTAATCTCTCCTGATTTATTATTATATTTAGTTATAAAAGCTAGTTCATGAGGAAACCGATTCTCCTCTCTCCTTTTTTGTATAGCATTACTATCCAAAAATAACTGTTCCCTATCTATATGTGAAACCTCATCAAAGGCCCTATCTAACAATTTCTTTGGGTACCCTCGGGAATCAAAGGACTCCATCATAGTTTGTGCCTGTTTAACAAAAACCTCTTTTCTGGAACAATTACGTTTGACTCGTAACAATTGTCCTTTAGGAATGTTCTCCTTCCAAGGAGCATAATGCGCACTTGAAAAATGAAGGTAGGCATTACTGCCCACCTCCTTAATGTAATTGGACGTATGTATTTTCCCATCGACAATCTCTAGAGTCAGATCCAAATAATTTATCTTCTGCTTATCAAAAATATGTGTAAACATCAAATTAAAAGTGTTTGTGTTCAGTGATGTGACAAACTCAGAAGCAGTGACAGAATCCCCATCCCAAATGAAAAATAAATCATCTATGTAACGACCATAGAAGACCAGGTGTGCGCCAAGTCCGCCACCCCAGATGAGACGGTCCTCAACCTGTCCCATAAAGAGATTGGCGTAACTTGGCGCAAACCTGCTCCCCATGGCCGTTCCCATCACCTGTAAATAAAATGTGTCCAAAAAAAGAAAATAATTGTGCCGTAACATAAAAGAGATAGAGTCTAACAAAAAATTCCTATGTACCTCTGTGAGGTCCCCATCTCTAATTAATCTGTCTCGTATTGCCTCAATACCTAATGCATGTGGGATATTCGTGTAAAGACTTTGCACATCCAAAGTCAAAAAGGCATAAGACGGTTTCCAAATCACTGTCTCAATCAATTTCAAAAAATGTGTGGTATCCTTTATGTGAGACCTCAACAGAGGTACACGGGGCTGGAGGTGACTATCTACATAAAAAGATAAATTAGAGGTGAGGGAATCAATACCCGAAATAATAGGCCGCCCCGGGGGTGTAGTGAGGGATTTGTGAATTTTTGGAAGGTGGTAATAGATAGGTGTCACAGGGTGATGTGGAAACAAAAATAAAAACTCCTCCTTAGAGATAATCCCCTTGGATCTAGCTTCCTCCAACAGAATGTGAAGTGCATCTTTAAAGGATTCCGTGGGGTCCCTAGTTAGTTTTCTATAGAACATCGTATCACTTAGTTGACGTAAAGCCTCCCTCTCATATTCCCCCCTATCCTGAATAACCAGGCTGCCTCCTTTATCTGCCTGTTTATATACCAATGATGTATCTTTCAAAAGTTTATTGAGTGCCCTCTTTTCCCATTTATTCAGGTTCTGAGAATTTCCCCTCTTATTATTTTTCTTGGAGCATATACTTTTAAAATCCTCCAATGTGGACTTATAAAAGCTCTCAATGCAACTACTTTTGTGTTTAATGGGAAAAAACTCAGATCTCTTTTTAAAGGAAGTCTTATTTATATCAAAGATTTTCTGAAAAGTTGCTGTATCATTTCCTTCCATTTGTAGGTCCATTAGCATTTGAATGGCAGGATCATCTGTAGAATCTAGAAAAATGGGTACTGCTATTTCACTATTTTTATCCAGAGTCTTATTGGCAAAATATCTCTTTCTACACAATGTACGAATGAATCGATTGAGTTCTACAAACAAGTCAAAAATGTTTGGATCAGTAGTGGGGGAGAACTTTAAACCCTTACTTAGAAGGGACAGTTCCCTTTGTGATAATTTTTTGGATGAGAGGTTTACTACCATTTTCTCCGTATGTTTCCTAGATGCAATCCTGAAATTTTTCAATTTCTCCTTCTTCCCTCCTCTTTTTCCTCTGTATTTGATCCCCGACCTCTTTTTGGGGTTGGTGGGGCATCTTCCCTGCTTGGAGCCCTGTCTCTTTGTCTGTATGGGTATGTTCTCTGATCTAAAAAAACATCCCTACTGGTTCCTTCTCTCTCATCACTACCTCTGGTGTATGTCTTAGGACGTGCACCTAGTTGGTAATCTGACTGGCCTCTGGATGTTCTTTCCATCCAGACTGAATTTTTCTTTTTATTGTCATCGTCCGCCGTTGTCCGAGACTGGCGATCAGGGTGGGTTCCCTGTCTTGTCCACTGTCGGTCAACGGCAGGTGATGACATAGGCCTGCTCCATCTATTTTGTTTCCCCCCATTTGAATTAAATCTGGGTCTCTGGGTATGTCCGGTAGTATACAGTGGTCTTCTCTTATTATACGAGAAGACTTCTCCTCTCTTATAATCCTCTAGATCTCTTTGAAATTTCTTACATTTAGTATCAGTAATTTGCTGTTCAAATCTCAAAACCCTTTCCATGACTTTTTGGTCCCTATCAATGAACTCTGGTTCCATCTTATGTGTCTCTAACCTACTTTTCAGATCATTAATTAAATCTGGGTCTCTGGGTATGTCCGGTAGTATACAGTGGTCTTCTCTTATTATACGAGAAGACTTCTCCTCTCTTATAATCCTCTAGATCTCTTTGAAATTTCTTACATTTAGTATCAGTAATTTGCTGTTCAAATCTCAAAACCCTTACATTTCTTACATCTCCGGTCTCGGAGATCAGGGAAAAGACACTGACACCTTCCGTACGCTGCGTGTTTACATCATACGTAAGGGGGCAGTGTTAGTTACCATTACGAGCGTCCCTTGGTATTTCTTGTTCGTCCATATATATGCATTTGGGGTGAACAACTATCATCCTGTTTCCAACAGCGGCTTAGGAAACCAGCCCAGTTACAGCGCCTGTTGTTTCTTTTCCATTTATGGTAAAGAGATTTACTTTTTTCTTGCTCTAGCACATAGTTGGTTACAGGCTGCTAAACATGAGCTGTTTTTCTAATTTTGATAATAGGAGCAGCAGAAGACAGACCTATCTATCTAAATGGGATATATCAGGACAGGATTGTAGGAAGGACAGTGATACATTTCTTAAAGAAGATTTTTACAAATTAGAGGAGTTATTAAGATTGGAGACAAAAAATTGGCTAGATGGGGTAAACTTACAGAAATACAGAGATAAGAAGATGATTCCTAGAGGATTACGTATTTCTAAGCCATCTATTTTTGGTGATATTGAGAGCTACCAGAAGGATTGGGAGTTGATTTTGGTTGAGTGTTCAGGACGGTTGATGGATTTGGTCATTAAATTTAGGAATGAGAAAGTCAGATCAATAGAGAAGGAAATTAATGATCTGAAAAGTAGGTTAGAGACACATAAGATGGAACCAGAGTTCATTGATAGGGACCAAAAAGTCATGGAAAGGGTTTTGAGATTTGAACAGCAAATTACTGATACTAAATGTAAGAAATTTCAAAGAGATCTAGAGGATTATAAGAGAGGAGAAGTCTTCTCGTATAATAAGAGAAGACCACTGTATACTACCGGACATACCCAGAGACCCAGATTTAATTCAAATGGGGGGAAACAAAATAGATGGAGCAGGCCTATGTCATCACCTGCCGTTGACCGACAGTGGACAAGACAGGGAACCCGCCCTGATCGCCAGTCTCGGACAACGGCGGACGATGACAATAAAAAGAAAAAATCAGTCTGGATGGAAAGAACATCCAGAGGCCAGTCAGATTACCAACTAGGTGCACGTCCTAAGACATACACCAGAGGTAGTGATGAGAGAGAAGGAACCAGTAGGGATGTTTTTTTAGATCAGAGAACATACCCATACAGACAAAGAGACAGGGCTCCAAGCAGGGAAGATGCCCCACCAACCCCAAAAAGAGGTCGGGGATCAAATACAGAGGAAAAAGAGGAGGGAAGAAGGAGAAATTGAAAAATTTCAGGATTGCATCTAGGAAACATACGGAGAAAATGGTAGTAAACCTCTCATCCAAAAAATTATCACAAAGTGAACTGTCCCTTCTAAGTAAGGGTTTAAAGTTCTCCCCCACTACTGATCCAAACATTTTTGACTTGTTTGTAGAACTCAATCGATTCATTCGTACATTGTGTAGAAAGAGATATTTTGCCAATAAGACTCTGGATAAAAATAGTGAAATAGCAGTACCCATTTTTCTAGATTCTACAGATGATCCTGCCATTCAAATGCTAATGGACCTACAAATGGAAGGAAATGATACAGCAACTTTTCAGAAAATCTTTGATATAAATAAGACTTCCTTTAAAAAGAGATCTGAGTTTTTTCCCATTAAACACAAAAGTAGTTGCATTGAGAGCTTTTATAAGTCCACATTGGAGGATTTTAAAAGTATATGCTCCAAGAAAAATAATAAGAGGGGAAATTCTCAGAACCTGAATAAATGGGAAAAGAGGGCACTCAATAAACTTTTGAAAGATACATCATTGGTATATAAACAGGCAGATAAAGGAGGCAGCCTGGTTATTCAGGATAGGGGGGAATATGAGAGGGAGGCTTTACGTCAACTAAGTGATACGATGTTCTATAGAAAACTAACTAGGGACCCCACAGAATCCTTTAAAGATGCACTTCACATTCTGTTGGAGGAAGCTAGATCCAAGGGGATTATCTCTAAGGAGGAGTTTTTATTTTTGTTTCCACATCACCCTGTGACACCTATCTATTACCACCTTCCAAAAATTCACAAATCCCTCACTACACCCCCGGGGCGGCCTATTATTTCGGGTATTGATTCCCTCACCTCTAATTTATCTTTTTATGTAGATAGTCACCTCCAGCCCCGTGTACCTCTGTTGAGGTCTCACATAAAGGATACCACACATTTTTTGAAATTGATTGAGACAGTGATTTGGAAACCGTCTTATGCCTTTTTGACTTTGGATGTGCAAAGTCTTTACACGAATATCCCACATGCATTAGGTATTGAGGCAATACGAGACAGATTAATTAGAGATGGGGACCTCACAGAGGTACATAGGAATTTTTTGTTAGACTATCTCTTTTATGTTACGGCACAATTATTTTCTTTTTTTGGACACATTTTATTTACAGGTGATGGGAACGGCCATGGGGAGCAGGTTTGCGCCAAGTTACGCCAATCTCTTTATGGGACAGGTTGAGGACCGTCTCATCTGGGGTGGCGGACTTGGCGCACACCTGGTCTTCTATGGTCGTTACATAGATGATTTATTTTTCATTTGGGATGGGGATTCTGTCACTGCTTCTGAGTTTGTCACATCACTGAACACAAACACTTTTAATTTGATGTTTACACATATTTTTGATAAGCAGAAGATAAATTATTTGGATCTGACTCTAGAGATTGTCGATGGGAAAATACATACGTCCAATTACATTAAGGAGGTGGGCAGTAATGCCTACCTTCATTTTTCAAGTGCGCATTATGCTCCTTGGAAGGAGAACATTCCTAAAGGACAATTGTTACGAGTCAAACGTAATTGTTCCAGAAAAGAGGTTTTTGTTAAACAGGCACAAACTATGATGGAGTCCTTTGATTCCCGAGGGTACCCAAAGAAATTGTTAGATAGGGCCTTTGATGAGGTTTCACATATAGATAGGGAACAGTTATTTTTGGATAGTAATGCTATACAAAAAAGGAGAGAGGAGAATCGGTTTCCTCATGAACTAGCTTTTATAACTAAATATAATAATAAATCAGGAGAGATTAAGAAATCATTTAGTCGTAATTACAATATCTTAAGGCAGGATCCCATTCTGAAAAGAGAGTTGCCCCCATATCCTAAAGTCATCTATAAGAAGAATAGATCGCTAAAGACCATCCTGGCCCCGAGTCTATTAAAAAAGGAACAAGATAAAGAAAAGAAACAAGAGGGGGAGGGTGGAAGCACCTGGCTCCCTATTAAGACCATGGGTTTTTTCAAATGTGGGAAAACCCGCTGCACTACTTGCATGTATGCCGCTAATCGGACTAAAACTATAGAAATAGATGGGGAAGAGGGTGTATATTCGATAAAGAGCTTTATTAATTGTGGCACAGATTGGGTTATATATCTACTCGAGTGTGATTGCAGATTAAAATACGTAGGTCGGACGACCCGAAGTTTGAGAGTTAGGTTTATGGAACATAGACGAAACATTCTGAATAAAAAGATGAATCATAGTGTATCCAGGCATTTTGCGGAACATCACCGAGGGGATCCGAGCTCATTGCGAGTTATAGGATTGGAAAAAAACAGTAATACCATCAGGGGGGGAGACCGGTTCCGCAAGCTGTGTAAACAGGAGGTCTTTTGGATTTTCAAAATGAATTCGTTTTATCCACATGGCTTAAATGAAGCAATGGAATTAAATTCCATAATGTAGAATCTACCCTTTATCTTTGAATCCTATTCATCTGGTGTCTTAAGGTGGATAATAATAATTTTTTGAATATGTGTGACACCTCCCAATGATGATAAATAAATAAAGAAATAAATACTGGGAAAGGTTATCATCAAACACCATGTGTAGTGTCTTTAAGAAGAAGTAGGAATACTGGGAAGGATATTTAACGTTAGGCCAGTCCCTATTAATCTGGATACATAAATGAATAAACAAATAAATAAACATGTCATATGTATTTTCTGGTGTTAATGTGCCCTTATTAGGATGAATAGAGAGAGTGAAGGTGGAAAGCATTAATACTCCTGGTCATATTGCCCATCACGATTGATTACAAGAAAAGGGATCCTTACTAGTTAATGTACTGCCCTTATAACTATAATTGTGTCCTTATAGTTTGCTTATAGTTTGCTTATTGATAGATTATTATAAATCACTAAAAACTTTTAATATTACTATAAATATTGTCCTGTCCATATAATATAAATATGTTTTGTCTAGTCCCTCTAGTTTGTTTAATAACTGATGAATAATGATTCTTTTGAGAATGTTCTTTGTATCACCATAGTAATACTATCCTGTGTCTGCAATATAAGGTTGTTCCCGTGTAAAGACATATGCGGAGAGCTGGGGGTAACATATGGGAGGTAAATGCGGAGTGTTCTGTGGTGCCGTCCCCGCATTCCAGGCATGCCTTGGTCTGAGGCTGCCTGTGATGCGGAGACAACGGTTGCCAGGGACGCTCGTAATGGTAACTAACACTGCCCCCTTACGTATGATGTAAACACGCAGCGTACGGAAGGTGTCAGTGTCTTTTCCCTGATCTCCGAGACCGGATGTGAGCGGCGGAACTCCTTATTTGGATGTATTACCCGGTCATGTGACCGGGAAATGAGACCGTGTAATAGGCTATCTAGCGGTATCCATGGAGATAGGGTTCTGTTGAGAGATCAGACCAATGAACATCTAGCACGTACAGCTGTAGTATCACATGACTAAGGTCATGTGACCGGCTGCAATGATTTAAATTATATGTCTATGGTCAAATTATGATTTATATACCTCGTTTTTTGAAATTTTCAAGGGATACTAGAAGGGTCTGTCTTCTTGCTGCTGTTTAGAGAGAATTAGATCATTTTTTATTATTTTACAGATTTGTGTTTTCATAAGCTGCACATGTGTTAACAATGTATGATGATTATAACCCCTATATAAAGGGGATAGAGCCAGTGTCATATCACCTTTGAAAAAGCTGCCAAGTGACAGTGAAACGCGTTAGGGGGGCCACATCTCTGACCTAGGCACCTCTGAGGACTCCTGCAAGTGACATACAGGACGCTGTTTATTGTCTGGAGTTTCCAGTCCTTTTCTCATGTGGACATTAATAAAGGGAGAACCACCATCTTTGTTGCGAGGGATAGAGAGTCTGCTCCAGAACCCCGCCAGGTGGGATACCCGGCTGAACTACCACCAAGGACTTGGTAAATATTCTCCTTCATCTGGATACCTGTTTTTTGCACGTCAACGCATGCGTTGCAGGACTTGACATTATCCTCCAACAATCAGCTGTTTATCGGCTATTTTGCATAAAGACTGCCCCAAGTGAAAAATCACTGACAGAGAGTGGCTTATTAAGGCTCAATTTTTATATTGTATGTTTAGCACTAGCAGTGCCAGATTGTAGCATTCAGTTGTGTATGTATATGTGTATTTGTGTCATTTATTTTAATTAATATATAAAAATACGTTTAAGCGCAGTTGGTATTTCTTGTTCGTCCATATATATGCATTTGGGGTGAACAACTATCATCCCGTTTCCAACAGCGGCTTAGGAAACCAGCCCAGTTACAGCGCCTGTTGTTTCTTTTCCATTTATGGTAAAGAGATTTACTTTTTACTTTCACAATCTCCCTGAAATGTTTTTTCAAAAGTAGGCATGTATGATCTATGTTAATATTAGGGATGTGCACCTGAAATTTTTTGGGTTTTGTGTTTTGGTTTTGGGTTCAGTTCCGTGGCCGTGTTTTGGGTTCGAACGCGTTTTGGCAAAACCTCACCGAATTTTTTTTGTCGGATTCGGGTGTGTTTTGGATTCAGGTGTTTTTTTTCAAAAAACCCTAAAAAACAGCTTAAATCATAGAATTTGGGGGTAATTTTGATCCCATAGTATTATTAACCTCAATGACCATAATTTCCACTCATTTTCAGTCTATTCTGAACACCTCACAATATTATTTTTAGTCCTAAAATTTGCACCGAGGTCGCTGTGTGGCTAAGCTAAGCGACCCAAGTGGCCGACACAAACGCCTGGCCCATCTAGGAGTGGCACTGC
This sequence comes from Pseudophryne corroboree, assembly GCF_028390025.1. Taxonomy (NCBI): domain Eukaryota; kingdom Metazoa; phylum Chordata; class Amphibia; order Anura; family Myobatrachidae; genus Pseudophryne; species Pseudophryne corroboree. The sequence goes on along the minus strand of NC_086445.1, from coordinate 1,012,377,251 downwards.
AGTGTCAGGCAGGATGGCCCTTCCAAAAAATACTCCCCAAACAGCACATGACGCAAAGAAGAAAAAAAAAGAGGCGCAATGAGGTAGCTGTGTGAGTAAGCTAAGCGACCCTAGTGGCCGACACAAACACCTGGCCCATCTAGGGGGTATATTTACTAACATTCGTAATTTTCCGTTTGAGGTCAAAGTTCAATCACGAATTACATCGAAAGTGTAAAATTGCAACTTTTTAAATTGATTACGACTAATTTACTAAGCTGTCGTATTCTGCATTTTCGTTTGTTCCGATGTCATTCGTTTTTTCCCCCTGTGTTTTACAGCAGTGATTAGCAAAACACTGCCGACTTTAACACAATGAATCCCGGCCGGATCTGTGAGATCCGTGCTGGGGTTCATTGTGCATTTTTTTTTAATAATTAAATTGTGTAAAATAAAAAATAAAAATTGCGTGGGGTCCCCCCTACTAAGCATAACCAGCCTCGGGCTCTTTGAGCCGATCCTGGTTGCAGAAATATGGGGAAAAAAGTGACAGGGGTTCCCCCATATTTAAGCAACCAGCATCAGGCTCTGCGCCTGGTCCTGGTTCCAAAAATACGGGGGACAAAAAGCGTAGGGGTCCCCCGTATTTTTGAAACCAGCACCGGGCTCCACTAGCTGGACAGATAATGCCACAGCCAGGGGTCACTTTTATACAGTGCCCTGCGGCCGTGGCATCAAATATCCAACTAGTCACCCCTGGCCGGGGTACCCTGGGGGAGTGGGGACCCCTTCAATCAAGGGCCCCTCCCCCAGCCACCCAAGGGCCAGGGGTGAAGCCCGAGGCTGTCCCCCCCATCCAATGGGCTGCGGATGGGGGGCTGATAGCCTTTTTTGAAAAGTGAAAGATATTGTTTTTAGTAGCAGTACTGCAAGGCCCAGCAAGCCTCCCCCGCAAGCTGGTACTTGGAGAACCACAAGTACCAGCATGCGGCGGAAAAACGGGCCCGCTGGTACCTGTAGTACTACTACTAAAAAAATACCCAAAAAAAGACATTACACACACACCTTGAAAGTAAAGTTTTATTACATCCATCCACACAAACATATACACATACTTACCTTATGTTCCCACGCAGGTCGGTCCTCTTCTCCAGTAGAATCCATGGGGTACCTGTTGAATAAATTATACTCACCAAATCCAGTGTAGATCGGTCCTCTTCTTCTTGAAATCCATTTGTAATCCAGGTACTTGTGAAAATAAAAAACCGAACACCCGACCACGCACTGAAAGGGGACCCATGTTTTCACATGGGTCCCCTTTCCCCGACTGCCAGAAACCCCCTCTGACTTCTGTCTAAGTGGGTTTTGTCAATGTCGAAAAATATAGAAACCTATATTGCCTTGTTTTATCCCCATGCGTGTGCTCGCTGCACATGCACAAGCCCTCCCATGCGTGCGCATATTCGCAGTCGCGTACACGCTCAGGCGCACGGTATGTGCATTTACGGTAGAGTTTGTGTGCGTCTAGCATGCGACTCGATCGCTACATATTTAATCAAAATAATGTATTTTAGAAGTTAATATTCCCCTGAGTTCAGCAGGTATCAGTGGGTCTAAGATGGCTCTTAGACCTGAGAGATTCCCCTTTGCATGCTGGGAAAGCGTAGACAAAGATTTCAGGGTAGTATTTGGTGTCCAGCTGTGGGGTATTGTAGAGGTGTTAGGCTTATGGTAGTTGGGAGGGCTTCACATGGTCTTATGCATAGTTAAGCACAGAAATAGTAATTAAAGATTAATTGTATTCCGAATAAATTACACCTAAGACCAGTCAGTTTCTTTCCCGCAGACGGAATACAATAGGCTTTAATTACACTAAGCTTCGAGATTCTATGAGGGCTGACACCTTTTGTTTATGAATGGGTCTAGGTTTCTCTCCAGAAGAATGATTGCTGAGATGTCATTGTCTCAACTGAAAGTGGACAGTGAGAAAACAGAACAAAACCCAGAGACAGTGTTTGTTTTGTTTTCCCCAAACAATAGTTTCCCACAAGACAGAAATTTTAAATAATAAGTGTTAGTCATCACCCAACTTCTTGAATTAACCAATGATCCCAGGTGCAGTACATGTCCCACCCCCTAACCAATGGAAAGAGGGCATACAGTATCTATTGTAGTATGACTTGAGCTAGTGTGAATAAATATAACTTGCAATAGGCTTGGGGAGACAACACTCTACTCTCCTCAACGGTTCTCATCACTGACAATCGGAAGCTGGATATCTAGGAAGGCGCTTGCGACTGTTTCCCCTCGTGTGTAAGTTCTCTGCAGCCACTTTGTCTCTTTCGTTGTAAGCCATTCTTCTCTCCTTCCCCTTAAATGTTATTGTGCCACTATTGTATATTAACGTGTAGTTATTCTGTTAGGTATTAATGTTAGCATTGTAGTGTATAAACTGTATTGTGTATTCTTTTGCAATTGAACGTTCATTCTCTCCCTTAAAGGTGTTGGAACCTTAGACAGGCATTTGCGTGTTTATTATATTGCTAAGGGTTCTCTGAGCGTCTCAATCGCTCATACAGCTTTTATACTAAAAAGGTTATTCAGCGTTGCATCTACACATTATCACTGCATAAAGGTTTACAGTATAAGTACATTCTTTAAGGTATAGTTATTAAGGTTTAAATCTGTAAGTGTCTGCGACGCCAGTGTTCATACCCTGTGCACAGCGTCTGCTACGCTAAGGGCGTACCCTTGCGGTACTTTGTGCGCCAATTGCGTACTGTGTCTCTTAACCTTTTATAGTGTTTATTATAGGATAAGTATTAGGCTTTGTCAATTGAGGGCTCCTCCGCTCTTCACATATCTGCACTAAGTAACTTTAGCAGACATTATCGGTCAGCAAAGGGCGGAAAGGTAGTATCCCTCGTTAAACCGTTTGGAGGTCGGGGATACTGAAGTGCTGACCAGATAAGCGTCTGCTTCGCTTAGTAAGGAGTGCTGAGGGAATCCGGAACCGGAAGGTAAGAACAGTATGTTATTGTCTTTTAAAACTGTTTAGTTTCTGTTTTGCATACGCACACACACCTGTATTTCTTGCTTAGTAGTATTTGTCCGTATCTCATTCTCCTGATTGCCACATACCATTGATAACGTGCTGAGAGATTTGTTGTTATTAATAGTTAAAAGATAAAAAAAGTAATATTTAAGGGAATAGTTGTAAAGGCACGCACACAGTCTCGCCTAGAAATACAAGGGAGATTTGGGTGGTGTCCAGTGAATGATTACAGTTAAAGATCATTTACATTGATAAACGTGTAGTTGTGTTACTGTGGACGTACTTGGTCTGTGTACACGTGTCCTTACAAGGGCGGGGCGTACACGACGCAAGGGTCGACACACGGAGCGTATATTACGCAACAGAGCGTACGGATACACCCACATAATACAAACCACACGATAGTATTGTTTTAGTAGGCGATAAGGAAGTAACGCGATAATAACGCAAATCTATCTCAAATCCAAAAGTTAAAGTTAAAAGAAAAACCTTCTCTAGTGCAATTCCTCTGGGCTTAGACTATTACCGAATAAAAGGAATTCTGTACAGAAATAAGAGTGTTCGAATGTAAGAGTGTGTATATATAAGATTTCTCTCTTTTTATGGACGTGGGAACCATAGGAAATGAGAAAGAGGTACACCAGCGATAGTGATAGCGCGGGGTGGCATGGGAGGCGTCCCTTGTTAGTCTCGACATATAAAGAGCAGTAGAGTCTGCTGTACATAACAGACCAGGAGGTCACGGACCAGGAGGTTCAGGTACAGTAGACTAGAAGTAGAGAGCACAACCAAAGAGGGTTGGTGCGAGACCCATATAGGCCAACAAAGCTCATTGCTGAAGGAATTCGCAGCCGAAATTTTCGATTCCGTTGATCGTTCCGCACATAAGATTAGTTGCTTGTGTGCAGATACGATTGTACCGCATGTGATTGTGTGCATTAGCGTGTCTTGAATATTCATAAGAACGCTACTTGCACATTGTTAACGTGATTTGTGTAATTTTTTTATTTTAAGGGAGGTAGCCTGATCACTCAGGGACACTCCAACAACTGATACTTGCTGGGGAGGGTAGCATACTCCCACACGCCCGAGCAAGTAGACGTTCATAGGGGCCCTAGGTTGGGTACGGAACCTTTGGGGACTTTGGTCGCCGTATTGGCCAGCGTGGGCGGAGTTAAGTGGGCGGACCTCGGAGCAAAACCCCCACCGCAGCCTACCCCGGACATCTTGGTTTTTGTAAGGGTTGCCGAAGACACTGATTTGAAGTCAGAGGTAGTGAAAGCAGCACCTGCAAAGATGGGGGCCAGTTGTTCAGGTAGGGGGAGATCAACCCAGGTTCAGGTTGATTTAGAAAGCCGGCCCATAAGGTCAGCAAGGTATATAAAATGTGATACAGAGGTTCAACATGGATCACACACAGAAGTTTCCAGTGAATGGAAAAGAATGACTGTGTATGACGAGGAGAAGTTCCCCCGGGTAAGCAGTTTTTGTCCAGAGGTGTTACAAAATTTTAGGAAAAGGTTAGGTCAAGTTATGACCGGTAAGAGGCAAAACAAACATTATGATTATTTACAATTGTGGCAACAGGAAAGTGAAATGCAAAGAAATTTAACTTACAATCTGACTCTCATCTTGGGAGGAGAGACATGGCAATGGAGAGGATTATGGCTGCAGAGAATGGCACGATGGTGTACGATAAAAATGCACTTAGTAACTGTATTAAGAATGAAAGTAACAAATGTAATAATGTTTATAAAAATGAAAGTGTCAAAATTACAAATGTTAACCCGTGCAAGTCGCACCCCATGTTAAACTCCCCTCAGGATTACCAGCGAGAAGGTGAAACCAACACGATGACAACACTCTACCCAGCAGTCATCATACGAGACACCCAGAGGGACACGGCCAAGTTGGTAAAGGCAATAGCAGAACCCCCTAACGGAGGGTCAGGTGAGGTCGTGTCAACAGGTAAGTACGGTATTGTATGTTACTCACAGACAAATGCATCTTACACCAAAGAGTTAACACAAAATAGCATAATGGAACAAAATCCTGTCAGGGTGAACACAATCCCCAATGAAAGGACTAATAGTCACAAGGTCACTCCCATCAGAGACATTGCTATGCAATGTCCCTGGTCCAGGATGGAATTGATGACAATTATGTCTGAATTTCCTGATCCCAGGAGAAATCTAGCCGCATGTCAGAAGTACATTAGAGAGTTAGGTAATTCCGCAGAACCCACCAACAAAGGTTGGCGGGCAGTGCTGAGGGCATGTCTGCCCTCCAATGTTGACTCTGCAAAATTTATTACTGATTGTGAATTAGACACCGAAGTACCTTGTACGGAGGAACACAATCAGGAGAATATCAAGCAGATCAATCAACAGTTAGGAGTATATTTCCCATCCGTTGTGGAATGGGAAGAAATCTTCTCCATAAGACAAAGAGAGGGGGAAATCACTTCTAATTACTTTCATCGGGCACTGCAGGAAATGGCTAGATACACTGGTATAGAAGATATTAAAACAAATGTACACTACAGGAAAGTAGCAGTTTATGTGTTAATAAATGGTTTAAAGGAAGTATTAAGAACGGGTATACAAGCCTCTCTACCTAACTGGAGAGATATCTCAGTGGCCGATTTGAAAGAGTCCGCTATTAATCATGACCGGAACATCAAAAGCAAGCCACAAACCCCTGTGAATAGGTCAAAAGTAAGAAGGTGTTACAACTGCTTAAGGGAAGGTCATGTTGCACGAGATTGTAGGTCTAAAAACACACACAAGGTATATACACCCCCTAGACAACGACATGACCATAATAGTCAAAGAACCAGGGAAACAAAGGAAGAGCGGTTGATGGTGATGAGCATCCAAGCATTAGAGGAGGCATCAAATCAACCAAAACCCCAGGCCATTGGCACATGGAGGAAACCAAGGATTTGTTATCTTTGTAAAAGAGAAGGGCATTATGCCAGTAACTGCAACAGTCCACATAAAGTCAGACCCCCTAGACAGAAACACGAGCAGAGTTACGACACTCGGAAGTATAATCAGGTATCACACATGTCAAATTTTGGTCCACACATATAATTTATGATTAGGAAAGTTGATCATTAACCTTGATAAAGCCTGAGGTAACAGTTAATAAATTGGGAGGTCATTCCTTGAAGACACAGGAATGACTGGGTAAAATTTGTAATGTATCTGTAAAATGTTTCTTTTTCCCCATCTCTGACGTTCACCACAACAGCTCCAACATCACCTGACTACCTGACCTTTTCAGAAGTCTACCAAACCCCAGTATGACCTACCAGCATCGATGTATCCTGGCCAGATACAAAGGGTGAAGTATGGAAATACTGGTGGGAGAGACTATGCAAAGATACCATTGGACATGTAGATGTGACAGCCTGATGGTGAACGGAAGATCTGACAATGTTTTTTTTTTTCCTGAAAATGTTTTTTTTTCCTGTTGTTGTTTATTGTTGGTTTAGGTAACATATATATATGAATTGTTCTCTCTCTCTTTTGTTTTTTGTTTTTTTCTTCTTTCTCATGTTCTCATACTTTACAGATGGTATGTCACACATCAGTTGGATAAATGGTAATGCAAGATTTATTCTCCTTACAGAAAGAGCACTGAGCTAGAAGGAATATTGTATCACCAGAATGTTTAGAAGACTGAGAGACAGCACCTTTGAGATGACAGCAGAACAAGAAGAACAACAAGACTAGAGAACTAATTATCGTAACAAGTTTCTCTCCCCCTCAAACTGTTTTTCTATACCCCCATTACAAATTTCTCCTTTCTCCTCCTGTAAGATGGACTCGCCTCAAGAGACTGTGATCCGTGTTTTCATGTTGACCCTGATGTTGACCAGAGCAGTCTGTTTCGGTGAGAGTACCAGTGAGGTCGAGAAAGGATCCAGAAAGGTTCTGATGACAGAGATGGAGGCGTAGATTTCCAAGAACAACATAATCACCAAGCAAAGGCGAGTATCAGAAAACGATCTGGTAGCATTGACCATAGAAGGAATTGTGAAGGATTGTTAGCTGAAGAAAATTGCATCTGTAGGCATTGTGATAACTGAGTTGAGGATGGGTGCATCAAGAAATGTCAGTCCAGTTTTAACATTAACATGGACCGGCATCCATTGGGTGACTATCACTCATTAGTGGGAAAGGTGTTAAACCAAACAGACTGTTGGGTATGCTCTCAAGTACCTCAAGGTCACAGCAAGTCAGGACTAGTACCATTTCCTTTAACGATAGGGGAGGTACTTAAGTTAAGTGGTGGGAGGCCGGTGGACAAGAGGTTTAATATCTCTAGTCCTCCTAGTTTGAAGCTCCACCAATATCATGTGGATAGATCCTTAGTGTGTTTTAACATTTCCAATCCCCGAAAGCCGGGAAATTGGGAAGTGTCATGGAATAACAAAACCATGACCTTTTCATATAGAGCCGATAGAATGCCTACAGATACAGAGCTTATACGCCACATAGCCGATAGTGGAAAATATTTCCGATATAGGTACACCTTAGGAAGTAGGATCATGCGAGTTGGAGAAGTATCACCAGGATACTGTGCACATATCATACAACCGGATACGTGTACTAGACAGATGGGAGAATTAGGTTTAGGAGAGTTCACATGGAAAATGTGTAACATGGTTTTGACATATTCAGTCCCATATGTTCTCCCTGATGATGCATATTTCATATGCGGGAGAAAGGCGTATGAGTGGCTTGCCCCAAACTCAGAGGGATTATGTTATATTGGAAAGGTACCGCCTGAAGTAATGACTGTATCGCATAACAAAATTGATTTGATTTACGACCCAACCATTGAGACCACGCTGTGATAAAGTGTGATTCCACGATCCGTTTCTTTCACCCGTTTCTCCTTTGTTTTTCTCCAAGGTACAAAGACTCGCTTGGAAGAAGGATTTGAAGACCACATTTATACAAAGACTTTTTATGGACTATGTTGCCGGCCCCCAATATCCCTAGTGACTTTAATGAAAACGCTAGCCCAGAACTTTAGAGTTAGTAAATTTTTATGGACATTGGAATGGCTTTTTGCTCGCATCATAGCAAAAGCCCAAAGAGACATCAGGCAACATGTACATCGAGACCAGACTTCAGACAAGACTTCAATCGGCGAAATGTAAATTAACCTCACATAATGGTATCTCTACCCCGTAACGACACTTCTTATTTTCACCTCTACAACCTCTAGGCAACGACACACATAGTTGATAGGGAATATAGACACAGATATCAGCACTCACATATTCCCCCATTCATGTATCATCAACAAAATGTGCTCCCCATTTGTTGCAACCAAAAGCCAAGAAGAGCTCGGTAGAGTTTGACAGCCCATCCACAGACCCTTAATACGGGATAAGAAGGATTCAAATGTTTACTTCGCAATACCTCGAAGCTTGAATTAGAACACGTATGGCACTATGATACATAACCCCTCAGACATGGACTTCATACACACATGCTTTTTGCTATCTCACTAGGTCATACCCTTCCCACCTTCTCCTCTCCTTCCTCTTCCCAATCATAAAAAGGTATACCATGATGACATATATTTTTCTGTTTGAAATGTTTAGGAAGTGGCAGTTATTGGTGACTGCCAAAGTGTGGAACTGTCAAAGTCGAAAAATATAGAAACCTACATTGCCTTGTTTTATCCCCATGCGTGTGCTCGCTGCACATGCACAAGCCCTCCCGTGCGTGTTCATATTCGCAGTCGCGTGGACGCTCAGGCGCACGGTATGTGCATTTACGGTAGAGTTTGTGTGCGTCTAGCATGCGACTCGATCGCTACATATTTAATCAAAATAATGTATTTTAGAAGTTAATATTCCCCTGAGTTCAGCAGGTATCAGTAGGTCTAAGATGGCTCTTAGACCTGAGAGATTCCCCTTTGCATGCTGGGAAAGCGTAGACAAAGATTTCAGGGTAGTATTTGGTGTCCAGCTGTGGGGTATTGTAGAGGTGTTAGGCTTATGGTAGTTGGGAGGGCTTCACATGGTCTTATGCATAGTTAAGCACAGAAATAGTAATTAAAGATTAATTGTATTCCGAATAAATTACACCTAAGACCAGTCAGTTTCTTTCCCGCAGACGGAATACAATAGCCTTTAATTACACTAAGCTTCGAGATTCTATGAGGAGGGCTGACACCTTTTGTTTATGAATGGGTCTAGGTTTCTCTCCAGAAGAATGATTGTTGAGATGTCATTGTCTCAACTGAAAGTGGACAGTGAGAAAACAGAACAAAACCCAGAGACAGGGTTTGTTTTGTTTTCCCCAAACAATAGTTTCCCACAAGACAGAAATTTTAAATAATAACAAGTGTTAGTCATCACCCAACTTCTTGAATTAACCAATGATCCCAGGTGCAGTACATGTCCCACCCCCTAACCAATGGAAAGAGGGCATACAGTATCTATTGTAGTATGACTTGAGCTAGTGTGAATAAATATAACTTGCAATAGGCTTGGGGAGACAACACTCTACTCTCCTCAACGGTTCTCATCACTGACAATCGGGAGCTGGATATCCAGGAAGGCGCTTGCGACTGTTTCCCCTCGTGTGTAAGTTCTCTGCAGCCACTTTGTCTCTTTCGTTGTAAGCCATTCTTCTCTCCTTCCCCTTAAATGTTATTGTGCCACTATTGTATATTAACGTGTAGTTATTCTGTTAGGTATTAATGTTAGCATTGTAGTGTATAAACTGTATTGTGTATTCTTTTGCAATTGAACGTTCATTCTCTCCCTTAAAGGTGTTGGAACCTTGGACAGGCATTTGCGTGTTTATTATATTGCTAAGGGTTCTCTGAGCATCTCAATCGCTCATACAGCTTTTATACTAAAAAGGTTATTCAGCGTTGCATCTACACATTATCACTGCATAAAGGTTTACAGTATAAGTACATTCTTTAAGGTATAGTTATTAAGGTTTAAATCTGTAAGTGTCTGCGACGCCTGTGTTCATACCCTGTGCACAGCGTCTGCTACGCTAAGGGCGTACCCTTGCGGTACTTTGTGCGCCAATTGCGTACTGTGTCTCTTAACCTTTTATAGTGTTTATTATAGGATAAGTATTAGGCTTTGTCAGTTTCTTCAGCCAATCAGGGAGCGCCACGTTGTGGCACCCTCCTGATCGGCTGTGTGCTCCTGTACTGACTGACAGGCGGCACACGGCAGTGTTACAATGTAGCGCCTATGCGCTCCATTGTAACCAATGGTGGGAACTTTCTGCTCAGCGGTGAGGTTACTCTCGGTCAACCGCTGAGCAGAAAGTTCCCACCATTGGTTACAATGGAGCGCATAGGCGCTACATTGTAACACTGCCGTGTGCCGCCTGTCAGTCAGTACAGGAGCACACAGCCGATCAGGAGGGTGCCACAACGTGGCGCTCCCTGATTGGCTGAAGAAACCCACTTAGACAGAAGTCAGAGGGGGTTTCTGGCAGTCGGGGAAAGGGGACCCATGTGAAAACATGGGTCCCCTTTCAGTGCGTGGTCGGGTATTCGTTTTTTTATTTTCACAAGTACCTGGATTACAAATGGATTTCAAGAAGAAGAGGACCGATCTACACTGGATTTGGTGAGTATAATTTATTCAACAGGTACCCCATGGATTCTACTGGAGAAGAGGACCGACCTGCATGGGAACATAAGGTAAGTATGTGTATATGTTTGTGTGGATGGATGTAATAAAACTTTACTTTCAAGGTGTGTGTGTAATGTCTTTTTTTGGGTGTTTTTTTAGTAGTAGTACTACAGGTACCAGCGGGCCCGTTTTTCCGCCGCATGCTGGTACTTGTGGTTCTCCAAGTACCAGCTTGCGGGGGAGGCTTGCTGGGCCTTGTAGTACTGCTACTAAAAACAATATCTTTCACTTTTCAAAAAAGGCTATCAGCCCCCCATCCGCAGCCCATTGGATGGGGGGGACTGCCTCGGGCTTCACCCCTGGCCCTTGGGTGGCTGGGGGGGGGGACCCCTTGATTGAAGGGGTCCCCACTCCCCCAGGGTACCTCGGCCAGGGGTGACTAGTTGGATATTTGATGCCACGGCCGCAGGGCACTGTATAAAAGTGACCCCCGGCTGTGGCATTATCTGTCCAGTGTCACGATCCGGGTATCTGGACGCCATTACTTACCCTTCAGATGCCTCCTAAGGCTGGCTCAGCGTTCCAGGACCGGATCCCATCTGTTATACTGATGTCCACATTCTTGCCTCCTCTCCTGTCACTCTGAGACGCGGTCACCGCGGCGCCATGTTACATCCGGAATGGCGTCTCCCGCGGCCTCCGCCGCTGTCCCTGAGTTTCAGCATGCAGAATGTCAGAGTGGTGAATACGTCAGCCGCGGCCTCCGCTGTGCCCGCATGGTTAAATGTGCACTTATCAGTCTGGCGTCTCCTGTCTCCTGTGGCCGGCGCCGCCATTACTGTTTTAATTCCCACATGGATTACAAACCAAACTTCCCTCCAAGTGTCTGCATGGGCGCAGCCATCTTGGATTCTGTCATCTGTTCATTTCCACCAATCTGCTGTCTGCATTGTTAATCTGCATAATTGCCTAGCCAATCCCTTCCTTGCTGCAGGTATAAATATTCTGTGCCTGAGCAAGGAAGGCGTACGTGCTTTGGTTGTCAAACTTAGTTCCAGTTTGTCTCTCTCCTGTGGTTGTTTTCCAGGTTCCAGTTCCTACTTCCAAACCTCCACTAAAGAGACCCGCTCCAGCCTTCCACCTGCGGTGTAGCCTGACTCTCCTATCCTTTTGGATTCATCTGCTTCCAGCTACAGATCCACCTGCTTACAGCATTCAGCTTCCAGCAGAGATCAGCTCTTCTTAAAGTGCCGGTATCCTTTTCTGCAGATTCCACTCACTACCGGTATTATTATTATTTCACCGCTCTCAAACTCCAAACATCACTTCATATTTCATCGCTCTCAAACTACATTTATTATTTAACTGGTTCCAGCCAGTATCCACTCCGTGCCAACATCAGTCTGGTTCCAGCCAGTACCCACAGCAGCCGTTTTACCCACAGCAGCCCAGCTTTTCCTGGAACACCAGCTGGTACGATCCTGGGCTATCTCCATTGCTACAGTCGGGCCTGGTAAGGACTTTCCAACTAGAAGATTATAAGAACTGTCTCACACTACCAGAGCCCTGTGGCCCTTGCCACCCTGTAGTACCCAGGAACTGTATTATTCCCTGCTGAGTTTAAGTTTGCTTTTATTTGCTGCTGTGTTACGGAGTATGTCATAATAAACATCATTGACTTTTACCCTGGTTGTCGTGGTCACGCCTTCGGGCAATTCTTCTACATGTACTTACATGTCTAGGGGTCTGATACAACCTCCCAGGTTCTGTTACATCTCAGCCCCTACAACTGAGAGCTCAGGCCCTCAGTTGTGACAGTAAGCACTGACCATATGAATCCAGCCGGAGACCAGGATCAAGTGGCCAGGCCGATGCAAGAACTAGCAGCCCGACTTGAACATCAGGAGGCTGCACAGGGCCACATCATCCTCTGTCTCCAGGATCTCTCTACTCGGCTGGATGGGATTCAGACAACCCTCCGTGGATCAGGCGCGTCCGGTGCATCAACCACAGTGACTCCAGCTATAACCCCACCCACCTTACCCATTTCTGCTCCACGTCTTCATCTTCCAACGCCAGCAAAATTTGACGGATCTCCAAGATTCTGCAGGGGATTTCTCAACGAGTGTGAGATTCAGTTTGAGCTACAACCTGGCAATTTTCCCAGTGACCGTACAAAAATTGCCTACATTATCTCTCTTCTCAGTGGCTCAGCCCTTGATTGGGCATCACCGTTATGGGAGAGGTCCGACACCCTGCTATCCTCCTACACTGCATTTGTGTCAACATTCAGGCGTATCTTCGACGAGCCAGGCCGGGTAACTTCAGCTTCATCTGAGATTCTCCGTTTACGCCAGGGATCACGTACTGTAGGACAATATCTTATACAGTTCCAGATCCTGGCATCCGAACTGGCATGGAACGACGAGGCTCTGTATGCTGCATTCTGGCATGGCTTATCTGAGCGTATTAAAGATGAGTTAGCTACCAGAGACTTACCTTCCAAGTTAGATGAGCTAATCTCACTCTGCACGAAAGTTGATTTACGTTTCAGGGAAAGAGCAACTGAGCGTGGAAGATCATCTGCTCCAAAATCTTCTGCTCCTCCTCCTCGCCAACTGTCACCATCTAAAGACGAGCCCATGCAAATTGGCCGTTCCCGTTTAACTCCTGCTGAGCGCCGAAGACGTCTCTCTGAGTCTCTTTGTCTTTACTGTGCAGCTCCGTCTCACACCATCAATGCCTGTCCCGAACGTCCGGGAAAACTCCAAACCCTAGCTCGCCCAGGAGAGGGCCGGCTAGGAGTAATGATCTCCTCTCTATCTCCTCATGATTGTAATCTCCCAGTCTCGCTCCAAATTGCTCAACGTTATCGGAACGTCATTGCCCTCCTTGATTCCGGAGCAGCTGGGAACTTTATTACCGAAGCCTATGTTAAACGGTGGTCCCTACCCACCGAGAGACTTCCTTCGTCCATCTCCTTAACTGCCGTGGATGGCAGCAAGATTTTTGATGCAGTAATTTCTCTAAGGACTCTACCAGTTCGTCTGAGAGTGGGAGTTCTTCATTCTGAATTTATTTCTTTTTTAGTGATTCCAAGAGCCACACATCCTGTGGTCCTGGGCCTTCCATGGCTCCGTCTTCACAATCCATCTATTGATTGGACGACTACGCAGATTTTGGCATGGGGTCCCTCCTGTGCTGAGACATGTTTGTTTAAAGTATTGCCTGTCTGTTCTTCCTCCCCCAGGTCGTCTGATGTTCCACCTCCTCCATATCAAGATTTCACGGATGTGTTCAGTAAAGCTTCTGCTGATATCCTTCCTCCTCATAGAGAATGGGACTGCCCGATTGATCTCGTTCCAGGGAAGGTTCCACCTCGAGGCCGAACTTACCCGTTGTCTCTGCCTGAGACGCATTCTATGGAGGAATACATTAAAGAGAACCTAGCAAAGGGGTTCATTCGACCTTCCTCTTTTCCAGCCGGCGCAGGCTTCTTTTTCGTAAAGACAAAAGATGGTGGTCTGCGGCCGTGCATCGACTACAGAGGTCTGAACGACATTACCATCAAGAACCGCTATCCACTACCCCTGATTACTGAGCTCTTTGATAGAGTTAGCGGAGCTACCATCTTTACAAAGCTGGACTTGAGAGGTGCATACAATCTCATCCGGATCCGTGAGGGTGACGAGTGGAAGACCGCCTTTAACACCCGTGACGGACATTATGAGTACCTCGTCATGCCCTTCGGATTGAGCAATGCTCCAGCTGTCTTCCAGCATTTTGTCAATGAGATCTTCAGAGACATTTTATACCGTCATGTCGTGGTCTATCTAGATGATATCCTCATTTTTGCCAACAATTTAGAGGAACATCGTTTTTGGGTAAAAGAGGTTCTGTCCCGTCTCCGTGTCAATCATCTCTATTGTAAATTAGAGAAATGCGTCTTTGAAGTCAAGTCCATTCCGTTTCTAGGTTACATTGTGTCCGGTTCCAGACTAGAGATGGATCCTGAGAAACTACAAGCAATCCAGAATTGGCCGATACCCTTAACCCTCAAAAGGGTCCAGAGGTTCTTAGGGTTCGCCAATTATTACAGAAAGTTTATACGAGACTTTTCCACCATTGTGGCGCCTATTACTGCTTTAACTAAGAAGGGTGCTAACCCGTCCAAGTGGTCTGAAGAAGCTACGCAAGCTTTTCATCTTTTAAAACAACGGTTCATCTCTGCACCAGTTCTGAGGCAGCCCGACGTCGACTCTCCTTTCATCTTAGAGGTGGATGCCTCCTCCGTTGGAGTGGGAGCGGTGTTGTCTCAGAGGGCTAAAGATGGTCATTTACACCCTTGCAGTTTCTTCTCCCGGAAGTTCTCCCCAGCTGAGCGCAACTATGCCATTGGCGACCAGGAGTTGCTAGCCATCAAGCTCGCTCTAGAGGAGTGGAGGTATCTGTTGGAGGGAGCTTCTCATTCAATCACCATACTTACCGACCACAAGAATCTTTTATATCTGAAAGGCGCACAATGTCTCAATCCTCGTCAGGCCAGATGGGCACTTTTCTTTTCCAGGTTCGACTTTAAACTCCAGTTCTGTCCGGGCTCTCAGAATCGCAAGGCAGATGCCCTTTCCCGCTCATGGGAGCAAGAAAATGAGTCAGAATCTTCAGACAAGCATCCTATTATTAATCCGTTGGCATTCTCCACGGTAGGGATGGACTCTACGCCCCCACAAGGGAAAAGTTTTGTGAAGCCGGTACTGAGGAAGAAGCTCATGCATTGGGCCCATGCTTCCCGTTTTGCCGGACATACAGGTATCCAAAAAACCCTGGAGTTTATCTCTAGGTCCTATTGGTGGCCAACTCTGAGAAAGGACGTTATGGAGTTTATTGCATCTTGCCCAAAGTGTGCTCAACATAAAGTATCCCGCCAGTCGCCTGCGGGGCAACTGGTTCCACTATCCGTTCCCTGTCGACCATGGACCCATTTGTCGATGGATTTCATTACAGACTTACCCATGTGCAACAAGTTCAATACCATCTGGGTGGTAGTTGACCGGTTCACCAAGATGGCACACTTCATTCCTCTCACCGGTCTTCCGTCAGCTTCCAAGTTGGCTCAAGTGTTCATACAAGAGATCTTCCGACTCCACGGTCTTCCTGAAGAAATTATCTCAGATCGAGGAGTCCAATTCACAGCCAAATTCTGGCGAAGTTTATGTCAAGTCCTCCAAGTCAAATTAAAGTTTTCCACGGCTTACCATCCTCAGACCAATGGTCAAACTGAGAGGGTGAATCAGGACTTGGAGGCCTTCCTCCGCATCTATGTGTCTTCCTCTCAAGATAACTGGGTTCAATTACTTCCCTGGGCCGAGTTCTGTCATAACAACCAGTATCATTCCTCATCTTCTTCAACACCATTCTTCACTAACTATGGATTCCACCCTAAAGTTCCTGATTTCCAACCGCTTCCAGCAACTTCTGTTCCAGCAGTGGATATCACCTTGCATCAGTTTGCAAACAACTGGAAGAGTGTACGAGCAGCTCTGCTCAAGGCATCGTTCAGGTACAAGAAGTTTGCGGATAAGAAGCGTAGAGCGGTTCCTGCTCTCAAGGTGGGTGATCAGGTATGGTTATCCACAAATAATTTGAGGTTAAGAGTTCCCAGTATGAAGTTTGCTCCTCGCTACATCGGTCCTTTCAAAATTGAACAAGTCATCAATCCTGTTGCTTACAGACTTCAGTTACCTCCCTTCTTAAAAATACCCAGGACATTCCATGTTTCCCTGTTGAAACCGCTGATCCTGAATCGGTTTCATTCCTCACTTCCTCCAACTCCGAAAGTCCAAACTCAACGAGGTGTTGAGTATGAAGTGGCCAAGATCCTGGACTCACGTCACCGTTATGGTCAATTACAGTATCTTATTGACTGGAAGGGTTACGGCCCTGAGGAACGCTCATGGACCAATGCTTCTGATGTCCATGCTCCTGCCTTGGGCGCAGCCATCTTGGATTCTGTCATCTGTTCATTTCCACCAATCTGCTGTCTGCATTGTTAATCTGCATAATTGCCTAGCCAATCCCTTCCTTGCTGCAGGTATAAATATTCTGCGCCTGAGCAAGGAAGGCGTCAGTGCTTTGGTTGTCAAACCTAGTTCCAGTTTGTCTCTCTCCTGTGGTTGTTTTCCAGGTTCCAGTTCCTACTTCCAAACCTCCACTAAAGAGACCCGCTCCAGCCTTCCACCTGCGGTGTAGCCTGACTCTCCTATCCTTTTGGATTCATCTGCTTCCAGCTACAGATCCACCTGCTTACAGCATTCAGCTTCCAGCAGAGATCAGCTCTTCTTAAAGTGCCGGTACCCTTTTCTGCAGATTCCACTCACTACCGGTATTATTATTATTTCACCGCTCTCAAACTCCAAACATCACTTCATATTTCATCGCTCTCAAACTACATTTATTATTTAACTGGTTCCAGCCAGTATCCACTCCGTGCCAACATCAGTCTGGTTCCAGCCAGTACCCACAGCAGCCGTTTTACCCACAGCAGCCCAGCTTTTCCTGGAACACCAGCTGGTACGATCCTGGGCTATCTCCATTGCTACAGTGGGGCCTGGTAAGGACTTTCCAACTAGAAGATTATAAGAACTGTCTCACACTACCAGAGCCCTGTGGCCCTTGCCACCCTGTAGTACCCAGGAACTGTATTATTCCCTGCTGAGTTTATGTTTGCTTTTATTTGCTGCTGTGTTACGGAGTATGTCATAATAAACATCATTGACTTTTACCCTGGTTGTCATGGTCACGCCTTCAGGCAATTCTTCTACATGTACTTACATGTCTAGGGGTCTGATACAACCTCCCAGGTTCCGTTACATCTCAGCCCCTACAACTGAGGCTGCCTCCCGTCAGCTCAGGCCCTCAGTTGTGACATCCAGCTAGTGGAGCCCGGTGCTGGTTTAAAAAATACGGGGGACCCCTACGCTTTTTGTCCCCCGTATTTTTGGAACCAGGACCAGGCGCAGAGCCCGATGCTGGTTGCTTAAATATGGGGGAGCCCCTGTCACTTTTCCCCCCATATTTCTGCAACCAGGATCGACTCAAAGAGCCCGAGGCTGGTTATGCTTAGGAGGGTGGACCCCACGCAATTTTTTTTTATAAAACTAACACTTTCCCACCCCTTCCCACTGATATACATGCACGGATCTCATGGATCTGTGCATGCCTATCCAATCACGGCTCAAAAAAGCAGGTCTGTTTTTTTTTAGCACCTTTTTACAAGTTGTCATTTTTCACGGCAGTGTTTGGCTCTTTTGAGATTTGCACTTTTTAGTAAATGACCGAGTTCCACTATTTTGCTGGCGTATTTGACCGATGGTGTATTCATTCATATTTTTTTCCAGGACTTCCAAAAAAATACGAATGCCCTCATCACTGCCGTGATTTGAGTTTAGTAAATTACCGAGATGACACTTTGAAGAAAAAACGGCATCTCGGTCAAAATCGGGACCTTAGTAAATATACCCCTAGGATTGGCACTGCAGTGTCAGGCAGGATGGCCCTTCCAAAAAATACTCCCCAAACAGCACATGACGCAAAGAAAAAAAGAGGCGCAATGAGGTAGCTGTGTGAGTAAGCTAAGCGATCCTAGTGGCCGACACAAACACCTGGCCCATCTAGGAGTGGCACTGCAGTGTCAGGCAGGATGGCCCTTCCAAAAAATACTCCCCAAACAGCACATGACGCAAAGAAAAAAAGAGGCGCAATGAGGTAGCTGTGTGACGACTAAGCTAAGCGACCCTAGTGGCCGACACAAACACCTGGCCCATCTAGGAGTGGCACTGCAGTGTCAGGCAGGATGGCCCTTCCAAAAAATACTCCCCAAACAGCACATGATGCAAAGAAAAAAAGAGGCGCAATGAGGTAGCTGTGTGAGTAAGCTAAGCGATCCTAGTGGCCGACACAAACACCTGGCCCATCTAGGAGTGGCACTGCAGTGTCAGGCAGGATGGCCCTTCCAAAAAATACTCCCCAAACAGCACATGACGCAAAGAAGAAAAAAAAGAGGCGCAATGAGGTAGCTGTGTGAGTAAGCTAAGCGACCCTTGTGGCCGACACAAACACCTGGCCCATCTAGGAGTGGCACTGCAGTGTCAGGCAGGATGGCCCTTCCAAAAAATACTCCCCAAACAGCACATGACGCAAAGAAAAAAAAAGGCGCAATGAGGTAGCTGTGTGAGTAAGCTAAGCGATCCTAGTGGCCGACACAAACACCTGGCCCATCTAGGAGTGGCACTGCAGTGTCACGCAGGATGGCCCTTCCAAAAAATACTCCCCAAACAGCACATGACGCAAAGAAGAAAAAAAAGAGGCGCAATGAGGTAGCTGTGTGAGTAAGCTAAGCGACACTAGTGGCCGACACAAACCCCTGGCCCATCTAGGAGTGGCACTGCAGTGTCAGGCAGGATGGCCCTTCCAAAAAATACTCCCCAAACAGCACATGACGCAAAGAAGAAAAAAAAGAGGCGCAATGAGGTAGCTGAGTGAGTAAGCTAAGCGACCCTAGTGGCCGACACAAACACCTGGCCCATCTAGGAGTGGCACTGCAGTGTCAGGCAGGATGGCCCTTCCAAAAAATACTCCCCAAACAGCACATGACGCAAAGAAGAAAAAAAGAAAAAAGAGGTGCAAGATGGAATTGTCCTTTGGCCCTCCCACCCACCCTTATGTTGTATAAACAGGACATGCACACTTTAACAAACCCATCATTTCAGCGAAAGGGTCTGCCACACAACTGTGACTGAAATGACTGGTTGGTTTGGGCCCCCACCAAAAAAGAAGCAATCAATCTCTCCTTGCACAAACTGGCTCTACAGAGGCAAGATGTCCACCTCCTCATCATCGTCCGATTCATCACCCCTTTCACTGTGTACATCCCCCTCCTCACAGATTATTAATTCGTCCCCACTGGAATCCACCATCTCAGATCCCCGTGTACTTTCTGGAGGCAATTGCTGCTGGTGAATGTCTTCATGGAGTAATTGATTATAATTCATTTTAATGAACATCATCTTCTCCACATTTTCTGGAAGTAACCTCGTACGCCGATTGCTGACAAGGTGAGCGGCGGCACTAAACACTCTTTCGGAGTACACACTGGAAGGAGGGAAACTTAGGTAGAATAAAGCCAGTTTCTGCAAGGGCCTCCAAATTGCCTCTTTTTCCTGCCAGTATACGTACGGACTGTCTGACGTGCATACTTGGATGCGGTCACTCATATAATCCTCCACCATTCTTTCAATGGTGAGAGAATCATATGCAGTGACAGTAGACGACATGTCAGTAATCGTTGGCAGGTCCTTCAGTCCGGACCAGATGTCAGCATCAGCAGTCGCTCCAGACTGCCCTGCATCACCGCCAGCGGGTGGGCTCGGAATTCGTAGCCTTTTCCTCGCACCCCCAGTTGCGGGAGAATGTGAAGGAGGAGATGTTGACAGGTCGCGTTCCGCTTGACTTGACAATTTTCTCACCAGCAGTTCTTTGAACCCCTGCAGACTTGTGTCTGCCGGAAAGAGAGATCCAACGTAGGTTTTAAATCTAGGATCGAGCACGGTGGCCAAAATGTAGTGCTCTGATTTCAACAGATTGACCACACGTGAATCCTGGTTAAGCGAATGAAGGGCTCCATCCACAAGTCCCACATGCCTAGCGGAATCGCTCTGTTTTAGCTCCTCCTTCAATGCCTCCAGCTTCTTCTGCAAAAGCCTGATGAGGGGAATGACCTGACTCAGGCTGGCAGTGTCTGAACTGACTTCACGTGTGGCAAGTTCAAAGGGCAGCAGAACCTTGCACAACGTTGAAATCATTCTCCACTGCGCTTGAGACAGGTGCATTCCACCTCCTTTGCCTATATCGTGGGCAGATGTATAGGCTTGAATGGCCTTTTGCTGCTCCTCCATCCTCTGAAGCATATAGAGGGTTGAATTCCACCTCGTTACCACCTCTTGCTTCAGATGATGGCAGGGCAGGTTCAGGTTTTTTTGGTGGTGCTCCAGTCTTCTGTACGCGGAGCCTGCACGCCGAAAGTGGCCTGCAATTCTTCTGGCCACCGACAGCATCTCTTGCACGCCCCTGTCGTTTTTTAAATAATTCTGCACCACCAAATTCAAGGTATGTGCAAAACATGGGACGTGCTGGAATTTGTCCAGATGTAATGCGCGCACAATATTGCTGGCGTTGTCCGATGTCACAAATCCCCAGGAGAGTCCAATTGGGGTAAGCCATTCTGCGATGATCTTCCTCAGTTGCCGTAAGAGGTTTTCAGCTGTGTGCGTATTCTGGAAAGCGGTGATACAAAGCGTAGCCTGCCTAGGAACGAGTTGGCGTTTGCGAGATCCTTCTACTGGTGCCGCCGCTGCTGTTCTTGCAGCGGGAGGCAATACATCTACCCAGTGGGCTGTCACAGTCATGTAGTCCTGAGTCTGCCCTGCTCCACTTGTCCACATGTCCGTGGTTAAGTGGACATTGGGTACAACTGCATTTTTTAGGACACTGGTGAGTCTTTATCTGACGTCCGTGTACATTCTCGGTATCGCCTGTCTAGAGAAGTGGAACCTAGATGGTATTTGGTAACGGGAGCACACTGCCTCAATAAATTGTCTAGTTCCCTGTGAACTAACGGCGGATACCGGACGCACGTCTAACACCAACATAGTTGTCAAGGCCTCAGTTATCCGCTTTGCAGCAGGATGACTGCTGTGATATTTCATCTTCCTCGCAAAGGACTGTTGGACAGTCAATTGCTTACTGGAAGTAGTACAAGTGGTCTTCCGACTTCCCCTCTGGGATGACGATCGACTCCCAGCAGCAACAACAGCAGCGCCAGCAGCAGTAGGCATTACACTCAAGGATGCATCGGAGGAATCCCAGACAGGAGAGGACTCGTCAGACTTGCCAGTGACATGGCCTGCAGGACTATTGGCTTTCCTGGGTAAGGAGGAAATTGACACTGAGGGAGTTGGTGGTGTGGTTTGCGCGAGCTTGGTTACAAGAGGAAGGGATTTACTGGTCAGTGGACTGCTTCCGCTGTCGCCCAAAGTTTTTGAACTTGTCACTGACTTATTATGAATGCGCTGCAGGTGACGTATAAGGGAGGATGTTCCGAGGTGGTTAACGTCCTTACCCCTACTTATTACAGCTTGACAAAGGCAACACACGGCTTGACACCTGTTGTCCGCATTTCTGTTGAAATACTTCCACACTGAAGAGCTGATTTTTTTGGTATTTTCACCAGGCATGTCAATGGCCATATTCCTCCCACGGACAACAGGTGTCTCCCCGGGTGCCTGACTTAAACAAACCACCTCACCATCAGAATCCTCCTTGTCAATTTCCTCCCCAGCCCAAGCAACACCCATATCCTCATCCTGGTGTACTTTAACACGGACATCTTCAATTTCACTATCAGGAACTGGACTGCGGGTGCTCCTTTCAACACTTGCAGGGGGCATGCAAATGGTGGAAGGCGCAAGCTCTTCCCGTCCAGTGTTGGGAAGGTCAGGCATCGCAACCGACACAATTGGACTCTCCTTTGGGATTTGTGATTTCGAAGAACGCACAGTTCTTTGCTGTGCTTTTGCCGCAAGTCTTTTCTTTTTTCTAGCGAGAGGATGAGTGCTTCCATCCTCATGTGAAGCTGAACCACTAGCCATGAACATAGGCCAGGGCCTCAGCCGTTCCTTGCCACTCCGTGTCGTAAATGGCATATTGGCAAGTTTATGCTTCTCCTCAGACACTTTTAATTTTGATTTTTGGGTCATTTTTTTACTGATCTTTTGTGTTTTGGATTTTACATGCTCTGTACTATGACATTGGGCATCGGCCTTGGCAGACGACGCTGATGGCATTTCATCGTCTCGGCCATGACTAGTGGCAGCAGCTTCAGCACGAGGTGGAAGTGGATCTTGATCTTTCCCTATTTTTTTAACCTCCACATTTTTGTTCTCCATATTTTGCACACAACTAAAAGCCACCACAGGTATACAATGTAGATGGATGGATAGTATAGTATTACTTATACTTATGGACGACGAGTGACGACACAGAGGTAGGTACAGCCGTGGCCTACCGTACTGCTGCTTAGTGCTTATATATAAATATAATATACTGTATAACGGACCTGGTGGACAGTGTCAGCAGACTGCTAAACTAGTATGAAGAAAGAAAAAAAAAAAACACCACAGGTATACAATGTAGATGGATGGATAGTATTACTTATACTTATGGACGACGAGTGACGAGTCGACACAGAGGTAGGTACAGCCGTGGCCTACCGTACTGCTGCTTAGTGCTTATATATAAATATAATATACTGTATAACGGACCTGGTGGACAGTGTCAGCAGACTGCTAAACTAGTATGAAGAAAAAAGAAAAAAAAAACACCACAGGTATACAATGTAGATGGATGGGTAGTATTACTTATACTTATGGACGACGAGTGACGAGTCGACACAGAGGTAGGTACAGCAGTGGCCTACCGTACTGCTGCTTAGTGCTTATATATAAATATAATAAACTGTATAACGGACCTGGTGGACAGTGTCAGCAGACTGCTAAACTAGTATGAAGAAAGAAAAGAAAAAAACACCACAGGTATACAATGTAGATGGATGGATAGTATTACTTATACTTATGGACGATGAGTGACGAGTCGACACAGAGGTAGGTACAGCCGTGGCCTACCGTACTGCTGCTTAGTGCTTAATTATATATATAATATACTGTATAACGGACCTGGTGGACACTGTCAGCAGACTGCTAAACAAACTAGCATGAAGAAAGAAAAAAAAAAACACCACAGTGTTTTTCAGGCAGACAAACGTATACTGGACTGGTGGTCACTGTCAGCAAAACTGTGCACTATACTCCTGCTATAACTGCTCCCCAGTCCCCACAATTAGGCAGTGTGAGCAGTGCACTCAGCACAGATATATCATGCAGCAGTGCAGCACACTGAGTGAGCACAGATATGGTGGAGCGTTTTTTTTTCAGGCAGAGAAACAACGGATTAAACTCAAAACCCTGCACTGTACTCCCTAACAGCTGCTCCCCGTCCCCAATCCTCCCCACAATTATAACTAACTAAGTTCTAATATAATACAACGGACTCGGAGAGGACGCCAGCCACGTCCTCTCCCTATCAATCTCAATGCACGTGTGAAAACGGCGGCGACGCGCGGCTCCTTATATAGAATCCGAGTCTCGCGAGAATCCGACAGCGGGATGATGACGTTCGGGCGCGCTCGGGTTAACCGAGCAAGGCGGGAGGATCCGAGTCGCTCGGACCCGTGTAAAAAAAAGGTGAAGTTCGGGCGAACCCGCTCATCACTAGTTAATATATTATTAACAATTAGTGCATAAGCAGCTGCCTCCCCCAGATACACTGCACATTCACTGCAGCTAAGTCACTCCCTCCATGAGTCCAGCACTGATCTGCCAGCACTGGCAACTCACTGATTCATGTGCAGTCTCTGCAACACATTCCAATACAAATGAGTCATGACTCATGTGCCGAGACACTGACTCGAGACTCTTCACTGAACTGAGTCATGTTTCTCAACTCAGTTCAGTGAATCACTTTGCCCATGACTACCACGGACTGCTGCCGAGACTCCCCCTCCTCCCTCCCGCGTATGTCCCAGCATGCAGTGAGGGCCAACACAGAGACCAGGAATCTGAGAGCTGCAGCAGCAGTGCGGTGCAGAGATGAAGGGTGATGTGACTGATCACCCTCTCACTGGCGCCGGGGACCAGTGCCAGTGAGGCTTTCTCTGTTAGAACATGTAGCTCAGTGGCGGCAGCGTGTAATGAGTCAGTGTGACTCACTACACTGCTGCCGGCTGCGGGCTCCTACACAGCGCTGGGCGGCTCCATCAGTGAGGAGGCAGGGAGAGGGGCGGCTCCATCAGTGAGGAGGCAGGGAGAGGGGCGGCTCCATCAGTGAGGAGACACGGAGAGGGGCGGCTCCATCAGTGAGGTGCCGCTGCTGTCGTCTGTCAGAGTGACAGGCACTGGCAGCCGGCATCAACAGCGCACATCAGAGCAAGGTCGCAGAGCGGGGAGAGCGCCTCTCTGACCCAGCGCCTCCCTGCTTTGCAGGACCTTGCTGAGCGGGTAGCGCCGGCCCTGGTCATAGTGATGCTATCTAGCTGCCTGCAGCTGAATGCATTGTGATGTCACAGAGGTACTGTTTAGCTGTCTGCAGCTGAATGCATTGTGATGTCACAGAGGTACTGTCTATTTGCCTGCAGCTGAATGCATTCTGATGTCACAGATAGTGGTACTGTCTAGCTGCCTGCAGCTGAATGCTTTGTGATGTCACAGATGTACAGTTTAGCTTGTGATTTCACAGATGTACTGTCTCTGCAGTTGAATGCATTGTGATGTCACAGAGGTACTGTCTGAATGTATTGTGATGTCACAGTGGTAATGTATAGCTGCCTGCAGCTGAATGCATTGTGATGTCTCAGAGGTACTGTTTAGCTGTCTGCAGCTGAATGCATTGTGATGTCTCAGAGGTACTGTTTAGCTGTCTGCAGCTGAATGCATTGTGATGTCTCAGAGGTACTGTTTAGCTGTCTGCAGCTGAATGCATTGTGATGTTACAGTGGTTCTATCTAGCTGCCTGCAGCTGAATGCATTGTGGTGTCACAGTGGTTCTATCTACCTGCCTGCAGCTGAATGCATTGTGATGTCACAGAAGTACTTTCTAGATGCCTGCAGCTGAATGCATTGTGATGTCACAGTGGTATAGTCTAGCTTCCTGCAGCTGAATATATTGTGATGTCACAGAGGTACTGTCTAGCTGCCTGCAGCTGAATGCATTGTGATGTCACAGTGGTACTATCAAGCTGCCTGCAGCTGAATACATTGTGATATCACAGAAGTGCTGTCTAGCTGCCTGCAGCTGAATGCAGTGTGATGTCACAGAGGTACTTTCTAACTGGCTGCAGCTGAGGCATTATGATGTCACAGAGATACTGTCTAGCTGCCAGCAGCTGAATGCATTATGATGTCACAGAGGTACTGTCTAGCTGCTTGCAGCTGAATGCATTGTGATATCACAGTGGTGCTATCTAGCTGCCTGCAGCTGAATGCTTTGTGATGTCACAGAGGTACAGTTTAGCTTTCTGCAGCTGAATGCATTGCTAAGTTAGAGAGGTAATCAGGGGTGGATTGATATGGAAAACCAGCCAGGAAATGTATGAAAGCAGTCCTAAAAGGTGTGCGTTCTGATAAGGAGGTGGGATCTGTTGATGGGTTGGGATCCCTCCTGATAGGGCCGGATTGTATGCTTCCTTCTGTTTTTTGCTGCAGAATAGGGACAGATTGGTAACTTAAAGTGTCCCTGTAAAATTTATTAGAGGTGGCCTGCATGGGCAGCACAAGAGGTATAAAAATCTACCATGTGAGGCCTATGGCCAATCCGCCCCTGGTACTGTCTAGCTGCCTGCAGCTGAAAGCATTGTGATGTCACAGAGGTACTGTCTAGCTGCCTGCAGCTGAATGCATTGTGATGTCACAGAGGTACTGTCTAGCTGCCTGCAGCTGAAAGCATTGTGATGTCACAGAGGTACTGTCTAGCTGCATGCAGCTGAAAGCATTGTGATGTCACAGAGGTACTGTCTAGCTGCCTGCAGCTGAATGCATTGTGATGTCACAGAGGTACTGTCTAGCTGCCTGCAGCTGAATGCATTGTGATGTCACAGAGGTACTGTCTAGCTGCCTGCAGCTGAAAGCATTGTGATGTCACTGAGGTACTGTCTAGCTGCATGCAGCTGAATGCATTGTGATGTCACAGAGGTACTGTCTAGCTGCCTGCAGCTGAAAGCATTGTGATGTCACAGAGGTACTGTCTAGCTGCCTGGCCTGTAAATTTTTGTAGAAGTGGCCCGACATGGGCAGTACAAGAAATATAACATACTATGTAGCCATGGCAGCATCACTGGATGGAAAGTTGCTGTACTGCAGGGATGGAATAACAGAATGAATGGGGACAATGCAGTGTACTGAGTGCGGTGGGCTGTCTGTCATGTGAGCAGGCCCGGCGACAGGGGGTGTCAAAAGGGACACCTGTATGGGGCCCCGAGGATCAGTGGGGCCCCGAGCATCAGGGGCACACAAAATGTTTAGGCAGCGTGTAAGAATGCTGTGTGATCCACGCAGCGGGCAGAGCAGCAACACAGCTGCCGGACCCTGCTGGATCCAGTGGAGATACGTGGCGGAGGTGTGGTGTGATGATGGAAGCGGCAATGTCAGCAGTACTGATAATAAGTCAAATTGACTCATTACAGTATGCTGTGGCTGGTTGCGGGACGTAACAGGACAGGAGATGTTCCAGCTGGTTCAGCACCTCTCCTTATGCTTTCTCCCCCTCCGCACCTCCAGCCCACTTTGCCCGTCCACTATACTCTGCACAGCGCTGTTGTCCCCGCCTGCTGTCTTCCACATTAAAAAAGGGGCAGGCGAGCAGCGCTGCACAAACTCCTTTGGCCCACCTCCACAAGTCCCGGGCCCTGCTGCTGGTGCTGCCCGCGGTGGCGGGAATGAGACGACGTGATGCCATCACCTCACGTCCGTCTCTCCTACCACATAAAGAGAGCCCTGAGGACACCCACGACGACAGTGACTATCAATGGGATAACAAAAGAAAAAGGTAGTTAAGAGCTGCATGTGGTGGTGGGGCGGGGCGGGGCGAGGGAAGATGTGCACTGTGTCAGCGATAAAATGTCCTGGGGTGAGAGCTGTGTGTAGGATAAAGTGTACTGGGGGGGAGAGCTGTGTGTAGGATAAAATGTCCTGGGGTGAGAGCTGTGTGTAGGATAAAGTGTGCTAGGTGGAGCGCTGTGTGTAGGATAAAGTGTGCTGGGGGGAGAGCTGTGTGTAGGATAAAGTGTGCTGGGGGGAGAGCTGTGGGTAGGATAAAGTGTGCTGGGGGGGGGGCTATGTGTAGGATAAAGTGTGCTGAGGGGAGAGCTGTGTGTAGGATAAAGTGTGCTAGGGGGAGAGCTGTGTGTAGGATAAAGTGTGCTGGGGGGAGAGCTGTGTGTAGGATAAAGTGTGCTGGGGGGGGCTGTGTGTAGGATAAAGTGTGCTGAGGGTAGAGCTGTGTGTAGGATAAAGTGTGCTAGGGGGAGAGCTGTGTGTAGGATAAAGTGTGCTGGGGGGAGAGCTGTGTGTAGGATAAAGTGCGCTGGGGGGAGAGCTGTGTGTAGGATAAAGTGTGCTGGGGGGAGAGCTGTGTGTAGGATAAAGTGTGCTGGGGGAGAGCTGTGTGTAGGATAAAGTGTGCTGGGGGGAGAGCTGTGGGTAGGATAAAGTGTGCTGGGGGGGGGCTGTGTGTAGGATAAAGTGTGCTGAGGGGAGAGCTGTGTGTAGGATAAAGTGTGCTAGGGGGAGAGCTGTGTGTAGGATAAAGTGTGCTGGGGGGAGAGCTGTGTGTAGGATAAAGTGTGCTGGGGGGGGCTGTGTGTAGGATAAAGTGTGCTGAGGGTAGAGCTGTGTGTAGGATAAAGTGTGCTAGGTGGAGAGCTGTGTGTAGGATAAAGTGTGCTGGGGGAGAGCTGTGTGTAGGATAAAGTGTGCTGGGGGGAGAGCTGTGTGTAGGATAAAGTGTGCTGGGGGGAGAGCTGTGTGTAGGATAAAGTGTGCTGGGGGGAGAGCTGTGTGTAGGATAAAGTGTGCTGGGGGGAGCTGTGTGTAGGATAAAGTGTGCTGAGGGGAGTGCTGTGTGTAGGACAAAGTGTGCTGGGGGGAGAGCTGTGTGTAGGATAAAGTGTGCTGGGGGGGCTGTGTGTAGGATAAAGTGTGCTGGGGGGGGGCTGTGTGTAGGATAAAGTGTGCTTGGGGGGAGAGCTGTGTGTAGGATAAAGTGTGCTGGGGGGGGCTGTGTGTAGGATAAAGTGTGCTGAGGGGAGAGCTGTGTGTAGGATAAAGTGTGCTAGGGGGAGAGCTGTGTGTAGGATAAAGTGTGCTGGGGGAGAGCTGTGTGTAGGATAAAGTGTGCTGGGGGGAGAGCTGTGTGTAGGATAAAGTGTGCTGGGGGGAGAGCTGTGTGTAGGATAAAGTGTGCTGGGGGGAGAGCTGTGTGTAGGATAAAGTGTGCTGGGGGGAGAGCTGTGTGTAGGATAAAGTGTGCTGGGGGAGAGCTGTGTGTAGGATAAAGTGTGCTGGGGGGAGAGCTGTGTGTAGGATAAAGTGTGCTGGGGGGAGAGCTGTGTGTAGGATAAAGTGTGCTGGGGGGGTGAGAGATGTGTGTAGGATAAAGTGTGCTGGGGGGGGCTGTGTGTAGGATAAAGTTTGCTGAGGGGAGAGCTGTGTGTAGGACAAAGTGTGCTGGGGGGAGAGCTGTGTGTAGGATAAAGTGTGCTGGGGGGGCTGTGTGTAGGATAAAGTGTGCTGGGGGGGAGCTGTGTGTAGGATAAAGTGTGCTGGGGGAGAGCTGTGTGTAGGATAAAGTGTGCTGGGGGGGAGCTGTGTGTAGGATAAAGTGTGCTGGGGGGAGAGCTGTGTGTAGGATAAAGTGTGCTGGGGGGAGAGCTGTGTGTAGGATAAAGTGTGCTGGGGGGAGAGCTGTGTGTAGGATAAAGTGTGCTGAGGGGAGCTGTGTGTAGGATAAAGTGTGCTGGGGGGAGAGCTGTGTGTAGGATAAAGTGTGCTGGGGGGAGAGCTGTGTGTAGGATAAAGTGTGCTGGGGGGAGAGCTGTGTGTAGGATAAAGTGTGCTGGGGGGGCTGTGTGTAGGATAAAGTGTGCTGAGGGGAGCTGTGTGTAGGATAAAGTGTGCTGGGGGGGGCTGTGTGTAGGATAAAGTTTGCTGAGGGGAGAGCTGTGTGTAGGACAAAGTGTGCTGGGGGGAGAGCTGTGTGTAGGATAAAGTGTGCTGGGGGGGCTGTGTGTAGGATAAAGTGTGCTGAGGGGAGCTGTGTGTAGGATAAAGTGTGCTGGGGGGGAGCTGTGTGTAGGATAAAGTGTGCTGGGGGGAGAGCTGTGTGTAGGATAAAGTGTGCTGGGGGGGCTGTGTGTAGGATAAAGTGTGCTGAGGGGAGAGCTGTGTGTAGGATAAAGTGTGCTAGGGGGAGAGCTGTGTGTAGGATAAAGTGTGCTGGGGGTAGGGGGGGGGAGGAGGAGGAGCTGTGTGTAGGATAAAGTGTGCAGGGGGGAGAGCTGTGTGTAGGATAAAGTGTGATAGGGGGAGAGCTGTGTGTAGGATAAAGTGTGCATGGGGGAGAGCTGTGTGTAGGATAAAGTGTGCAGGGGGTAGAGCTGTGTGTAGGATAAAGTGTGCTGGGGGAGAGCTGTATGTAGCATAAAGTGTGCTAGGGGGAGAGCTGTGTGTAGGATAATGTGTGCTGGGGGTGGGGGGGGGGGAGGAGGAGCTGTGTGTAGGATAAAGTGTGCAGGGGGAGAGAGCTGTGTGTAGGATAAAGTGTGCAGGGTAGGGAGAGCTGTGTGTAGGATAAAGTGTGCAAGGGGAGAGAGCTGTGTGTAGGATAAAGTGTGCTTGGGGGGAGAGCTGTGTGTAGGATAAAGTGTGCAGGGGGGAAGAGCTGTGTGTAGGATAAAGTGTGCTGGGGGGTGAGAGATGTGTGTAGGATAAAGTGTGCTGGGGGAGAGCTGTGTGTAGGATAAAGTGCTGGGGGAGAGCTGTGTGTAGGATAAAGTGTGCTGGGGGGGTGAGAGATGTGTGTAGGATAAAGTGTGCTGGGGGGGGCTGTGTGTAGGATAAAGTTTGCTGAGGGGAGAGCTGTGTGTAGGACAAAGTGTGCTGGGGGGAGAGCTGTGTGTAGGATAAAGTGTGCTGGGGGGGCTGTGTGTAGGATAAAGTGTGCTGGGGGGGAGCTGTGTGTAGGATAAAGTGTGCTGGGGGAGAGCTGTGTGTAGGATAAAGTGTGCTGGGGGGGAGCTGTGTGTAGGATAAAGTGTGCAGGGTAGGGAGAGCTGTGTGTAGGATAAAGTGTGCAAGGGGAGAGAGCTGTGTGTAGGATAAAGTGTGCTTGGGGGGAGAGCTGTGTGTAGGATAAAGTGTGCAGGGGGGAAGAGCTGTGTGTAGGATAAAGTGTGCTGGGGGGTGAGAGATGTGTGTAGGATAAAGTGTGCTGGGGGAGAGCTGTGTGTAGGATAAAGTGCTGGGGGAGAGCTGTGTGTAGGATAAAGTGTGCTGGGGGGGTGAGAGATGTGTGTAGGATAAAGTGTGCTGGGGGGAGAGCTGTGGGTAGGATAAAGTGTGCTGGGGGGGGGGCTATGTGTA
The DNA here is from genome assembly GCF_028390025.1 of Pseudophryne corroboree. Taxonomy (NCBI): domain Eukaryota; kingdom Metazoa; phylum Chordata; class Amphibia; order Anura; family Myobatrachidae; genus Pseudophryne; species Pseudophryne corroboree. Next base: position 1,012,346,278 of record NC_086445.1, on the reverse strand, counting down.
GGATAAAGTGTGCTGAGGGGAGAGCTGTGTGTAGGATAAAGTGTGCTAGGGGGAGAGCTGTGTGTAGGATAAAGTGTGCTGGGGGGAGAGCTGTGTGTAGGATAAAGTGTGCTGGGGGGGGCTGTGTGTAGGATAAAGTGTGCTGAGGGTAGAGCTGTGTGTAGGATAAAGTGTGCTAGGGGGAGAGCTGTGTGTAGGATAAAGTGTGCTGGGGGGAGAGCTGTGTGTAGGATAAAGTGCGCTGGGGGGAGAGCTGTGTGTAGGATAAAGTGTGCTGGGGGGAGAGCTGTGTGTAGGATAAAGTGTGCTGGGGGGAGAGCTGTGTGTAGGATAAAGTGTGCTGGGGGGGGGCTGTGTGTAGGATAAAGTGTGCTGAGGGGAGTGCTGTGTGTAGGATAAAGTGTGCTGGGGGGAGAGCTGTGTGTAGGATAAAGTGTGCTGGGGGGGCTGTGTGTAGGATAAAGTGTGCTGGGGGGGCTGTGTGTAGGATAAAGTGTGCTTGGGGGGAGAGCTGTGTGTAGGATAAAGTGTGCTGGGGGGGGGCTGTGTGTAGGATAAAGTGTGCTGAGGGGAGAGCTGTGTGTAGGATAAAGTGTGCTAGGGGGAGAGCTGTGTGTAGGATAAAGTGTGCTGGGGGAGAGCTGTGTGTAGGATAAAGTGTGCTGGGGGGAGAGCTGTGTGTAGGATAAAGTGTGCTGGGGGGAGAGCTGTGTGTAGGATAAAGTGTGCTGGGGGGAGAGCTGTGTGTAGGATAAAGTGTGCTGGGGGGAGAGCTGTGTGTAGGATAAAGTGTGCTGGGGGAGAGCTGTGTGTAGGATAAAGTGTGCTGGGGGGAGAGCTGTGGGTAGGATAAAGTGTGCTGGGGGGGGGGCTGTGTGTAGGATAAAGTGTGCTGAGGGGAGAGCTGTGTGTAGGATAAAGTGTGCTAGGGGGAGAGCTGTGTGTAGGATAAAGTGTGCTGGGGGGAGAGCTGTGTGTAGGATAAAGTGTGCTGGGGGGGGCTGTGTGTAGGATAAAGTGTGCTGAGGGTAGAGCTGTGTGTAGGATAAAGTGTGCTAGGTGGAGAGCTGTGTGTAGGATAAAGTGTGCTGGGGGAGAGCTGTGTGTAGGATAAAGTGTGCTGGGGGGAGAGCTGTGTGTAGGATAAAGTGTGCTGGGGGGAGAGCTGTGTGTAGGATAAAGTGTGCTGGGGGGAGAGCTGTGTGTAGGATAAAGTGTGCTGGGGGGAGCTGTGTGTAGGATAAAGTGTGCTGAGGGGAGTGCTGTGTGTAGGACAAAGTGTGCTGGGGGGAGAGCTGTGTGTAGGATAAAGTGTGCTGGGGGGGCTGTGTGTAGGATAAAGTGTGCTGGGGGGGGGCTGTGTGTAGGATAAAGTGTGCTTGGGGGGAGAGCTGTGTGTAGGATAAAGTGTGCTGGGGGGGGCTGTGTGTAGGATAAAGTGTGCTGAGGGGAGAGCTGTGTGTAGGATAAAGTGTGCTAGGGGGAGAGCTGTGTGTAGGATAAAGTGTGCTGGGGGAGAGCTGTGTGTAGGATAAAGTGTGCTGGGGGGAGAGCTGTGTGTAGGATAAAGTGTGCTGGGGGGAGAGCTGTGTGTAGGATAAAGTGTGCTGGGGGGAGAGCTGTGTGTAGGATAAAGTGTGCTGGGGGGAGAGCTGTGTGTAGGATAAAGTGTGCTGGGGGAGAGCTGTGTGTAGGATAAAGTGTGCTGGGGGGAGAGCTGTGTGTAGGATAAAGTGTGCTGGGGGGAGAGCTGTGTGTAGGATAAAGTGTGCTGGGGGGGTGAGAGATGTGTGTAGGATAAAGTGTGCTGGGGGGGGCTGTGTGTAGGATAAAGTTTGCTGAGGGGAGAGCTGTGTGTAGGACAAAGTGTGCTGGGGGGAGAGCTGTGTGTAGGATAAAGTGTGCTGGGGGGGCTGTGTGTAGGATAAAGTGTGCTGGGGGGGAGCTGTGTGTAGGATAAAGTGTGCTGGGGGAGAGCTGTGTGTAGGATAAAGTGTGCTGGGGGGGAGCTGTGTGTAGGATAAAGTGTGCTGGGGGGAGAGCTGTGTGTAGGATAAAGTGTGCTGGGGGGAGAGCTGTGTGTAGGATAAAGTGTGCTGGGGGGAGAGCTGTGTGTAGGATAAAGTGTGCTGAGGGGAGCTGTGTGTAGGATAAAGTGTGCTGGGGGGAGAGCTGTGTGTAGGATAAAGTGTGCTGGGGGGAGAGCTGTGTGTAGGATAAAGTGTGCTGGGGGGAGAGCTGTGTGTAGGATAAAGTGTGCTGGGGGGGCTGTGTGTAGGATAAAGTGTGCTGAGGGGAGCTGTGTGTAGGATAAAGTGTGCTGGGGGGGGCTGTGTGTAGGATAAAGTTTGCTGAGGGGAGAGCTGTGTGTAGGACAAAGTGTGCTGGGGGGAGAGCTGTGTGTAGGATAAAGTGTGCTGGGGGGGCTGTGTGTAGGATAAAGTGTGCTGAGGGGAGCTGTGTGTAGGATAAAGTGTGCTGGGGGGGAGCTGTGTGTAGGATAAAGTGTGCTGGGGGGAGAGCTGTGTGTAGGATAAAGTGTGCTGGGGGGGCTGTGTGTAGGATAAAGTGTGCTGAGGGGAGAGCTGTGTGTAGGATAAAGTGTGCTAGGGGGAGAGCTGTGTGTAGGATAAAGTGTGCTGGGGGTAGGGGGGGGGAGGAGGAGGAGCTGTGTGTAGGATAAAGTGTGCAGGGGGGAGAGCTGTGTGTAGGATAAAGTGTGATAGGGGGAGAGCTGTGTGTAGGATAAAGTGTGCATGGGGGAGAGCTGTGTGTAGGATAAAGTGTGCAGGGGGTAGAGCTGTGTGTAGGATAAAGTGTGCTGGGGGAGAGCTGTATGTAGCATAAAGTGTGCTAGGGGGAGAGCTGTGTGTAGGATAATGTGTGCTGGGGGTGGGGGGGGGGGAGGAGGAGCTGTGTGTAGGATAAAGTGTGCAGGGGGAGAGAGCTGTGTGTAGGATAAAGTGTGCAGGGTAGGGAGAGCTGTGTGTAGGATAAAGTGTGCAAGGGGAGAGAGCTGTGTGTAGGATAAAGTGTGCTTGGGGGGAGAGCTGTGTGTAGGATAAAGTGTGCAGGGGGGAAGAGCTGTGTGTAGGATAAAGTGTGCTGGGGGGTGAGAGATGTGTGTAGGATAAAGTGTGCTGGGGGAGAGCTGTGTGTAGGATAAAGTGCTGGGGGAGAGCTGTGTGTAGGATAAAGTGTGCTGGGGGGGTGAGAGATGTGTGTAGGATAAAGTGTGCTGGGGGGGGCTGTGTGTAGGATAAAGTTTGCTGAGGGGAGAGCTGTGTGTAGGACAAAGTGTGCTGGGGGGAGAGCTGTGTGTAGGATAAAGTGTGCTGGGGGGGCTGTGTGTAGGATAAAGTGTGCTGGGGGGGAGCTGTGTGTAGGATAAAGTGTGCTGGGGGAGAGCTGTGTGTAGGATAAAGTGTGCTGGGGGGGAGCTGTGTGTAGGATAAAGTGTGCAGGGTAGGGAGAGCTGTGTGTAGGATAAAGTGTGCAAGGGGAGAGAGCTGTGTGTAGGATAAAGTGTGCTTGGGGGGAGAGCTGTGTGTAGGATAAAGTGTGCAGGGGGGAAGAGCTGTGTGTAGGATAAAGTGTGCTGGGGGGTGAGAGATGTGTGTAGGATAAAGTGTGCTGGGGGAGAGCTGTGTGTAGGATAAAGTGCTGGGGGAGAGCTGTGTGTAGGATAAAGTGTGCTGGGGGGGTGAGAGATGTGTGTAGGATAAAGTGTGCTGGGGGGGGGCTGTGTGTAGGATAAAGTTTGCTGAGGGGAGAGCTGTGTGTAGGACAAAGTGTGCTGGGGGGAGAGCTGTGTGTAGGATAAAGTGTGCTGGGGGGCTGTGTGTAGGATAAAGTGTGCTGGGGGGGAGCTGTGTGTAGGATAAAGTGTGCTGGGGGGAGAGCTGTGTGTAGGATAAAGTGTGCTGGGGGGAGAGCTGTGTGTAGGATAAAGTGTGCTGAGGGGAGCTGTGTGTAGGATAAAGTGTGCTGGGGGGAGAGCTGTGTGTAGGATAAAGTGTGCTGGGGGGAGAGCTGTGTGTAGGATAAAGTGTGCTGGGGGGAGAGCTGTGTGTAGGATAAAGTGTGCTGGGGGGGCTGTGTGTAGGATAAAGTGTGCTGAGGGGAGCTGTGTGTAGGATAAAGTGTGCTGGGGGGGGGCTGTGTGTAGGATAAAGTTTGCTGAGGGGAGAGCTGTGTGTAGGACAAAGTGTGCTGGGGGGAGAGCTGTGTGTAGGATAAAGTGTGCTGGGGGGGCTGTGTGTAGGATAAAGTGTGCTGAGGGGAGCTGTGTGTAGGATAAAGTGTGCTGGGGGGGAGCTGTGTGTAGGATAAAGTGTGCTGGGGGGAGAGCTGTGTGTAGGATAAAGTGTGCTGGGGGGGCTGTGTGTAGGATAAAGTGTGCTGAGGGGAGAGCTGTGTGTAGGATAAAGTGTGCTAGGGGGAGAGCTGTGTGTAGGATAAAGTGTGCTGGGGGTAGGGGGGGGAGGAGGAGGAGCTGTGTGTAGGATAAAGTGTGCAGGGGGGAGAGCTGTGTGTAGGATAAAGTGTGATAGGGGGAGAGCTGTGTGTAGGATAAAGTGTGCATGGGGGAGAGCTGTGTGTAGGATAAAGTGTGCAGGGGGTAGAGCTGTGTGTAGGATAAAGTGTGCTGGGGGAGAGCTGTATGTAGCATAAAGTGTGCTAGGGGGAGAGCTGTGTGTAGGATAATGTGTGCTGGGGGTGGGGGGGGGGGAGGAGGAGCTGTGTGTAGGATAAAGTGTGCAGGGGGAGAGAGCTGTGTGTAGGATAAAGTGTGCAGGGTAGGGAGAGCTGTGTGTAGGATAAAGTGTGCAAGGGGAGAGAGCTGTGTGTAGGATAAAGTGTGCTTGGGGGGAGAGCTGTGTGTAGGATAAAGTGTGCAGGGGGGAAGAGCTGTGTGTAGGATAAAGTGTGCTGGGGGGTGAGAGATGTGTGTAGGATAAAGTGTGCTGGGGGAGAGCTGTGTGTAGGATAAAGTGCTGGGGGAGAGCTGTGTGTAGGATAAAGTGTGCTGGGGGAGAGCTGTATGTAGGATAAAGTGTGCTAGGGGGAGAGCTGTGTGTAGGATAATGTGTGCTGGGGGTAGGGGGGGGAGGAGGAGGAGCTGTGTGTAGGATAAAGTGTGCTGGGGGGAGAGCTGCGTGTAGGATAAAGTGTGCTGGGGGGGAGAGCTGTGTGTAGGATAAAGTGTGCTTGGGGGGAGAGCTGTGTGTAGGATAAAGTGTGCTCGGGTGAGAGCTGTATGTAGGATAAAGTGTGCTAGGGGGAGAGCTGTGTGTAGGATAATGTGTGCTGGGGGTAGGGGGGGGAGGAGGAGGAGCTGTGTGTAGGATAAAGTGTGCTGGGGGGAGAGCTGTGTGTAGGATAAAGTGTGCTTGGGGGGAGAGCTGTGTGTAGGATAAAGTGTGCTAGGGGGAGAGCTGTGTGTAGGATAAAGTGTGCTTGGGGGGAGAGCTGTGTGTAGGATAAAGTGTGCTTGGGGGGAGAGCTGTGTGTAGGATAAAGTGTGCTGGGGGGGAGAGCTGTGTGTAGGATAAAGTGTGCTTGGGGGGAGAGCTGTGTGTAGGATAAAGTGTGCTGGGGGGAGCTGTGTGTAGGATAAAGTGTGCTGGGTGATGGGTGCTGTGCTTGGAGAGTGGTGCTGTGTCAGAGGTGAAACTAGTGGCGGTGCTAGCGGGCACCAGACAAAATCTTGCCTAGGGCATCAAATTGTTTAGGTCCGGGTCTGGCTGAATGCACTTCGGGCCACCCACAAATTAATTAAAAGTTAATTAATTTCCAACACAAGCATTTATTTATATATGTAGTACATATCGAGGGGGGAGTTGAGGGTGTAGGGGGCCCCCAGAGATATCATTGTATGGGGCCTGTAAGGATTGCTCCTCTATCCTTTAACCCTCGATGTGATAGTCCCTTAGACGTCCGTGAGTGTAACCCTTATGCTATGAGTAACATGCAAAACACAAGCAATAAAGATTCACACTGTTTATTGTTTGTTTAGTAAAAGTATATAAAAGAAAGGATTTAGGGCGTGTATATCCAAAGTCAATAACTAATTGGTCAGAACACAAAAAGGGGGCTCACATAACATGATTGGCTAAGAACTGCCGCAGCGGAAGGGTATGCATATATGGGCAAGTGTGTACCCAAATAGAAAGAGTTATTCACACGGTATAAAAAGATAACAGACAAGGACAGTAGCAAAAAATGTGCTGGAACATTAAGTTCTATAACACAAGCAATTCTATGACATTGAAGCAGAGACGAGCTTTAACCCTTTCAATCCCCTCTTAGAATCATTATTGTTATACTATATGATTCTTGCAAAGCTTACGTCTTTCTGCACGCCAGTGGACTAGATACTGGGCGTATGACTCAGGGCCGGGTACCTCAGTTTCAGTAGTATGGGACAGGGCACCATTGTACATTATGGCATTATCGATACCTTTGGAGGTGAGCTTCTTACAGCACGGGATAATACAGTAAACAATAGTGGTAACAAGAATAATGGTAATAAGTATAAATATACCTATTTGTATAAGGGCCTGCTTCCAGTTTTCAACCCATCCGAAGTATTGGCTCCATGGATTATCAACACCTGAGTTCCTTTTGAGTTCCTTTGATAATGACTCTAGTTTCTGTATGGCTAATGTTACTTTACCGTTAGGCCCTGTGTTATCAGGGATATAGGTACTGTACAACATCCTTCGGCTTTGTTAATGTAAACGCATGTACCACCTTTTTCTGCTAGCATCATATCCAGAGCCATCCTATTTTGGAAGGTCATATGGGAAGTAGCTTCTAGTTGCTCAGATATTCCCAGAAGGGCCTCTTTGGTATCATTAACAAATCTTTGTTGGTTATAATATATATAGTTAATCCACGCTACATTTTTGTTTACAGTCACTATAGGGAATAAAGATTCAAATCCTGCAGCTACCTCGTCTCTAGCTTTGAACTTATTTGGAACCCCTCTTGGGACCCCTATAGCATCAATGTATACATGGGGGTCAAAACTACCTCCTGGGAGTGCCCTTTTCTTACGAAGGGTAGGGGAATTAGAGGAAGGAGTGGGGTGGTCTTCGGTGATCATTAGAAGTGGCATTATGACTTTGGCCAGGGCACACTCACCATGCCAGGGCGTATCCAATTTGATCCTAAGTTTCATATCCCCGCATATATAGTAGATGTCGCCTAATGATCTAGTTTGATTAACTAGGACAGTTGTCCTTCTTTCTGCGCAATACCCTGGTGGGAAAGGTTTTAAATCCCTACCTTTGGTGGTGTTGGATACATAACAGGTATAATTCCCGGGGTATATGGTTATGGTACTTCCGGGATTAGGATTTTTTAATAATATAGGATATTCCTTCTTCCACATTTCACACCGACTATCATTATTTTTAGTATCATTGTATAGGCTAAAGAAGCATCCTTCTTGATCTAAAGGAATGTTTAAAGGTACTGTACCTAAGTGGGGCCTAGATTTGCCACATACGTAACAATTGCTCATATTATGTTTTGCAGCATTATACTTCATCCATTCTAGCCAGAAATTAATGTCAGAGAAACCGGTTTCAATGGCTAGGACGTCTTCAAAAGTGGGGTTATTAATGGCTACCATATCCTTAAAGGTAGCAATATGAGGCCTTAAAGGTTTACCTTGGCGAGAGACTCTGGACTGGTATGCTGGATGTTTAAACATATCCCATAAATAAAAGATCTGTCTTGCGCTAAAGTACCCTGTTTTCCACCATATCCCAACTACATAGGTACCATTATCTGCTCTGCTAGGGTGTTGGATGTTTAGTCTAAACCTGTATGCATTCGGGCCTTCTTCCATCTTAAAGATAGACAGTCTCTTGAGTAGGGGTATTCCATCAGGTTGACTCCATCTGTTTAGGGCGTCTGATGGTCTGTACCCCCAATCAAGTCCCGTGTTCCACCCCACGGATCCCCAGGAATCACAGTTATATCCCCACCAGAAATCAGTAACACAGATATAAACTGTTTCGGACATCCCTGATTTCCTTTTTTGCTGTATGAAATGTTTGTTGTCAGCAAGCTTGGGGAACATAAAATAGTCTAGGACATAGGTGGCTACGTGTGTGTTGGAGGAATTATACCATAAGGTGGGAACCCCGTCGGTGTGTGTAATGTCAACTTCACATGTTGTGAGGTGAATGAGGGCCAGTAGGGCTATCAAGGTAGTCCCCAGGGTAAAGATAGGGGGCATTTTCTTCATCCTCCTCTGGTCTTCTGTCTTCGCTAGGTGGGAGGTCAGGGCTGTCCGCCCCTGTTCGTACCTCACTGGAATCACCTGTTTCCTCCTCTAGGTCTGGTCTAGGAATTTTCTTTACTCGGGAAGCATGGATCCAGGTGGGACTCTCTTCTGTCAGGACTGCGGTTCGGGTTACAGCAACGACTTCTGTCTCTGGACCATAGGTGAAGTCTCCCGGAGTCTTGTTCTTTGGGAGTACTTTTACCACGACTCTGTCTCCAACTTTGAAAGGATGTGTTGGTTCCTGTGGGTTCAAAGGATTTTTACAAACAACATCATGTTCAATCTCATCAAGTTTGGTTATGAGGGCCCTGACATACTCTTCCCTTATAAGTTCTAGATCTCCTTCCTGTATTATCAACGGTTTTTTTGCCCATGGGGTGGGAAAAGGCCTACCCATCAATATCTCAAAAGGGGAGTACCCTAGGGTTTTCTGTGGGGTCATCCTCATTTCTGCTAGGATGATAGGGAGGACTTGCTTCCATTTGTGGAAGGTACCTCCTGTGGCCTTCCTTAGTTTGTCTTTGAGGGTCCTATTCCTTCTTTCTACGACCCCTGAACTCTGCGGGTGGTACGGGATGTGAAACTTCCATTCTATTTGCAAGGCCTTCACTAGGGCCTGTGTGACTTTGGCTGTAAAGGCTGTGCCTTTGTCGCTATTTATCTGCAATGGGCATCCCCATCTCGGGATGATTTCCTGTGTTAGGATTCTAGCTACTGTCTTAGCATCCTCTGACTTAGTTGGGAATACCTCTGGCCAGCGAGAGAACATATCTACAATGACCAGGGCATATTCTTGTTTGCCTATGCCAGGGATATGGGTAAAATCAATTTGTAAGTGTGTAAAAGGGGTAGTGGGGTATTCAAGATGCTGGTGTTTCGCTTTATTAGGGTTGTTAGGGTTGTTCCTGAGGCAGGTGATGCATCTGCTAACATATTGGTCCACAAGTGTTTTGGCCTCAGTAACATAAAAATCCTTGGTTAGTAGGAGGAGTGTTGTGGCTTTACTATGGTGACCAACACCATGGTAATGGGCAATGAGCAAAGGGGCACTGGACTGGGGTATACAGGGTTTCCCCTCTTTGCAGATTAATCCTGATTTAGGATTTTTCTGCAGAATTGGGTAAGTCCAGTCGGAGAGATCAGTATTAGTCGCAGCAGCTTGAAGTTGAGTGAGCAGATGGACGTTGTCAAGGGAGGGAGGGGCCATGACTGCCATGTGAGAATGGGCAGTAGGCTGTAGGGCCGCTTGTTTAGCAGTAGTGTCTGCAAGGGCGTTGCCAAGGGAGATATTATCCTTGCCGCCAGTATGTGCCTTGCAGTGGATAATGGCAATGTCAGAAGGGAGGGTAATGGCATGTAACAGATCAGAGATGAGCTGCGCATGCGAGATACCCTTACCATCTGCCCCGAGAAAGCCACGGCGTTGCCAAATGACCCCATGGTCATGAACAACGCCGTGGGCGTATCTGGAGTCAGTGTAAATGGTAACAGGCTTGTTCTGGTAGAGCTGACATGCTCTAGTGAGTGCAATGAGTTCTGCAGCTTGCGCGGACTGATAAGGTATTGGTAGGGCTTCCAACACAGTGTCAGGGAGGGTGACAATGGCATAACCAGCTTGGTATGTATTGTCATTGGGCCTACTACAGGAGCCGTCAACAAAAACTATGTCTGCGCCTGGTATGGGAACGGGAGACATGTCAAGTCTGGGAGAGGTTTCAGCTTCAATGGAAGCAGCACAGTCATGTAGGTCGGGTGGTTCATCCTCGGGACCTTTCAAGCCTAAAAGGGCATTGAGAATGGGTGTAGGGCCAGAAGAACTGGCAGTGTACTTGATGGTAAGTGTAGGGTTGCCCAAAAGAAGTACTTCATATCCACTAAGGCGTTGTGCTGACATGTGCTGTGTGTGTAAGCCTTTAAGTATTGCCAGGACATCATGTGTGGTGTGGAGTACTGTGTTGTGGCCTAAAGTGAGGGTAGTGGCCATTTCTGCAACCATTGCACAGGCTGCCAAAGCCCTGAGGCAGGCAGGCATACCTTGCACAGACACTGGCATGACTTTGGAAAAAAATGCCACGGGGCGCAACTTCCCTCCATGAAACTGTGTGAGCACCCCCGCCATGGTTTTACAATTGTCCCTTGCATATAGATGGAAAGGTAGTACATAATTGGGGAGGCCAAGTGCCGGACTTTTCATCAACATACATTTTAAACTTTCATATGCAGTTAACATTTCTTGTGACCATTGTACAGTTTTAGGTTTGTCCTTCAGTGTGGCTTGTCTCAAAATGTTATCATAATAGGAGCAATCAGATATCCACTGTCTGCAGTAATTTACCATACCCAGGAAGGACAGTAGTTCCTTCTGGGTAGTTGGGGTGACCAGGCCCAATACAGACTGTATGCGTTGTGGACTGATTTTCCTCTCTCCCTGAGTGAGCACAAAACCTAAGTAATCAACATGCTTTTTACACCATTGCATTTTTGTTTTGGACACCTTGTGTCCACATTCACAAAGCCAGTTTAGTAATGAAACACCATCCTCTCGGCAGGCCTCCTCAGTTTGACTACAGAGCAGCAGATCATCTGCATACTGTAGCAGGACTGAACCATGGTGAGGTTGCCAGGGCCTCAATGTGGCCTGGAGTACAATGCTATAGACAATGGGTGAGTCAATATAGCCCATGGGTAATCTGCACCAGGTAAGTTGTTTACCCTCAAAAGAAAAGGCAAAAAGTAACTGTGTCTGTGAATCTACAGGTATGCTGAAAAAGGCATTCTTCAAATCAATTACAGAGAAGAACGCAGCATCTGCAGGGATTGCAGAAATGAGTGAGTTTACATCTGGAACAATTGGTGCAATTGGGACAATTAACTGATTGATCGCTCTGAGATCCTGTACAAATCTTATACTGCCATCAGCTTTGGCAACAGGGTTCACAGGAGTACAGTATGGTGATACAATATGTCTGAGAATACCCTGTTGTAAGAATTGCTGTACCATGGGGCGGAGACCTTCTATCTTTTCTGGTGAGAGGGGATACTGCTTTTGATAAACAGGTTGTGAGCCGGGTTTGAGATTGGCCTTATATGGTGTGCACGAGATTAGGCCAGTGTCATATGGACCTTCTGACCAAAGAGCGGGGTTTACTTGAGCTAGGTCAGGCATGTTGGTAGTCATTTCCCAAATTGGAAAATGAGGGGATTCAATATCCAACCCAGTACCAGTAGGTGAGGGCAGAATAGAGATGGAAAGTTTGCTAAGCAGGTCCCTACCTAGTAGGTTAATGGGGCACTCAGGTATGACTGTGAACCTATGTTTGCCCATGTGCAACCCCTTTGTTGTGGAGACAGAGAGGGCCTTGGTTAGGTAGGCATCGGTGGGTATCCCATTGATTCCCATTGAAGGAGCAGTCTTTTCCAAATCACCATCATATAGGTCAGAACACAAAACACTGGTTGTTGCACCGCTGTCCACTAAAAAGGGAATTTTACTTCCATTTATAATAAGTGGCAGCAGAGGTGAATCTTTCCAATGACGGGTGAGTTGAATAAAGGCTGGGATACCCTCCTCCGGGCCCCGTCAGTGCGCGGGGTCTTGCCAGTCAACTCTGAAACGTACATGATCAGAGAGAGGGTTGTCATGGCGTGGGCGGGGGTGTTGTTGGGGGGCAGGATTCAGAGCAGGCTGTCGAGGTGTCTGAGGGGGCTGGGGGCAATCTCTTGCCCAGTGACCATCCTGGCCACAGTTGTAACAGGAGGTGTGCCGTTTGCCGGCCATGTCTCCTGTAGGTGATTTATGTTGGGGTCTTTGGAATCTTCCCTGACTGCGGGGTTGGTTCTGTCTGTCAAAGCGTCTGGAGTTCTGATAGTTATGAGTGGGTGCAGGTTTCTTTACATCAAAACACCCTGCAGCCTCTTTCTCATATAGATGTTTTTCAAAATCTTTCGTATTATCAGAAGTCCAGGAAGAGACGCTTTGCTTAACAGAAACTATGACAGAAGGTAGAAGGTTGTTAATGAAGGTGGAAATGAGTAAGCTTTCCGAGTTAAGCAAAGGTAAGCCAGCGTCATCTGTCCAGCAGTCCTTAAACCTTTTCCAAAACTCAGTAACAGACTCCGAAGGTTTCTGTTTACAAGCTACAGCGACAGGCAACGAAGCACGGGATTTAAAGACTTCCTTCATATGTGCATCAATTTCCTTCCACATATTCTCGATACCCGTCTGTGTGTTGAGGGTGTAGGTAGCGGCACTAGTTTGTGCAGCAGGTGTGTGGATGGTAGGGACCTTTGTCCAATCCCATCCATTATAGTGGTCGATTACACCATCTATAATCAGCCTCATGTCTTCTTGTGTATAGCTGCGTCCTTTGCAAGCTTTGCGCAAATAAGATATACAGCCATCGGGGGTAATGGTGGGCTTGGGACAGTGTTTTACTATCCTGTCTAAATCTTCTATTTCAATGGGTTTTGTTAGCATTTGGTCTCCCACTGTCATAAAGGGTAAGTGGAGGGCAACGGTGGTGGAAGAAGCTTCACCGCCGTCAGAGAATTCAGTTCCTCCTCGAGTGACATGGGGGGAGAAGGAGCCCTCGGCAGCGATAGTGGAATCGGCTGTGCGGCGGGTGGCTGGTTGTTTAAGGGATGTGGGCTGGGAGGTTATTACACTATTATCTAAACTCTGGGTTACTGGTGCGTTAGGAATAGAGCTAGTGGACGCATTTTCTAGCAGTGGAGGTGGAGGCGATCTCATCTGTTGTGAAAGGGTTACTGCTGCTAAGAGATCTGTGTCTGTAAGAGCAGGATATATTGGAATGTAAGGGGGAGGCGATAGGGTTTTCAAAGATTTACAGCTTCTCACTTCCTCCTTTCTATGCTGTTGGGAACTGATGTTTTTAATCCTCCTTTGTTTCTTATTGATGGATTTATCATACCAATAGGGCGCTATGGTCAGCCACTGCTCACCCCCGGCCCGCATATATGTCATATCCCATTGTGGATCATGATCATACCACGGCCAGGCTTCCCTGTCCTCTAAACAAAGACCTTTAATCATATCCATATAGAAAGGGTAATTACTGCCTTCCCGTGGAAATGGGTCCTGTCCTGCTTTCTCTGTCCACCCTGCTAAATTATCCACCCAGGGATCAATCAAATAATAATCAGAGGTAGAATTACGGGCCACGTATTCTTTACATGTCTCTTCGGGTAGGGGAGGGGGGTATACAGTTTTCTTACTCTGACCAGAGCCCATAGTAAAAACACAATTTCCAACAACTTTCTATGCATGCATCAGCTAACCAGTTAATTAGTTATTGACAATATCACAATATCATATGCATAGTACTTTAACAAGCAATCGATAGTAATAATCTGTACGTTTACTCACCACTCGTACAGGGACTTGGAAATGCAGCGTATTGTGATAGGAAGCAAGAAAGTTATAAGGGTATTCAACAGACGTGCACTTACCACCCGTCAAGCTGAATACATGAAACTTATACTCTAATATCTGTTATGGCCATAACATAATAGACAATCAAATCGAGGTAAAATCTACGTTATGTATAGACTCCCAGGTCTATTTTAAGTATCCCAGATACTAACGTCTTTGGAGAATTGCGCTTAGACCCCTGGTCACTTCTCAGACGTATCTTTAAGTCCCAGACATTAAAGATGTTTGGTCACGTGTTCCCAGAACACTGACACGGATTCAGCTTCAGTGTATGACCGCAATCCCGTATGGCAAAGACAGACAATAAATTCTCTATCTTACCGTCCGGGGACGACCAACTGAATCCCGGACGAGCCCCCACTTGTAAGGATTGCTCCTCTATCCTTTAACCCTCGATGTGATAGTCCCTTAGACGTCCGTGAGTGTAACCCTTATGCTATGAGTAACATGCAAAACACAAGCAATAAAGATTCACACTGTTTATTGTTTGTTTAGTAAAAGTATATAAAAGAAAGGATTTAGGGCGTGTATATCCAAAGTCAATAACTAATTGGTCAGAACACAAAAAGGGGGCTCACATAACATGATTGGCTAAGAACTGCCGCAGCGGAAGGGTATGCATATATGGGCAAGTGTGTACCCAAATAGAAAGAGTTATTCACACGGTATAGATTTCTGTTGCCGGCCCTGCATGTGAGGGGTGGGGCCACATGACAGCACGCAAAACAGTCCCCACAAACATGTCAGCCTACCAGGAATCTTCCTGATGATCCCTAGTGCCAGCCCGCCCCTGTGCTAATTCCATTTCCAGCTATCCACAGTGCTCTACTCACTCTCCACTTCCCCAGCATTCGGGCCTACTTCCTTCCACGCTGGAGTTCTCTCCAAAACTCAGACATGGGAGCCGCCGTGACACTTGCCCAACTACAGACTCAGCGGTCACCTGACTCTGAACACCAATCTGCTGCTGTTATATGCGTTACCAATTCCTGCAATCACTGCTCTCCACTTTTACTTTTGCCTGTTCCTTTATCTAAGCTATTCTGGTGCAGTATCGGGAGACCCAGATAGAGGACCGCGACCTGCACGCCAAAGCAGCTAAGTCTAAACTGCCTTGCAGGAGTCCCTAGTGAACACTGCCGACGTGATAGACTTCACGCCTCTGCTCTGGGTGTTCGTCAATACTCTGGTACTAACCACTCTCCTGTTCCTGCTCATGCGCAAGGATTACTTCGAGTCTCCCAGCTTCCTCCATCAAGTTTCCACCAGTGGTCTACCAGTGTCACAGCCGGGAACACAATAGACCCCAGTCCTGACAACAACTACGGGACACTTTGGTGCAACAAACCATAGATATAAAAGCCATACAATACAAGATTGGCAACCTTGACAGTAGGGGTTGTTAAAATAGTGACCATATTATTCCTTTTACCTGGGACGCTCATGGATTACACAGGTTCTGTGGCTGATTAAAACCAGGTGACATGCAGGCTTGATGTCAGCCAGCCACAGAACCTGTGTAATCCACGAGCGTCCCATGTAAAAGGGATAATATGGTCACTCTACTTAAAATATCCTTAGAATACGCACAGTCCTTGAGGATGTCCCCACACATTGGACTTGCTTCAGAGGTGGACACAGTAGCAACCAGGACTGCGTCTTTATGCTAATGATACAACCGATGGTCATCCTACTAAGAAAGCCCCCATCTGTGGTTCTAACCTGATACTGTGCACCAGAGCCGCAACTAGACTTTATGGTGCCCTGTGCCAGAAAGACAATTGGCGCTACCCCATTTTTCCAATAAGGACATAAGGCACATGCCACGTATGGAAGAGGCATGACAAAATTGACCACAGAGAGAGCCCATGCTATGATGCCCCTTCCCCCCCACACACACTATATATATATATATATATATCATGCAGTGTGCAGCCACACATCCAGTCCCTCGCAGCCACACACTGATCACCCCTTCACAAAGTACAAAGTGAGCTTCAAATAGTTAGAACTCTCCATCTTGGAATTCTCTAGCTTTCTATGTAAGGGCAGATAGCTCAATTAATAGAGTGTCTGACTGCAATGTCACAGGCAATGGGTTTGACTCCTGGGCACATCAGCATCCTGATATGTAATAAAGGACAGTGCGACTGAATAACAAAGAGCTCTCAAGTCAAGTCCATGAATGCTATATAGATATTAGCTTCAAAAGGGGTGGTGGTAGGAGACAGGGGCGGTCAGGAGATGCTGGGCTTCAAAGAGGGAGGAATCTGCAAGTGAAAGTAATTTGACAGTTCATAATTGACAAGTGTTGCCAACAGCACCCCCTACCCTGCAGCGCTATTTGCAGAGCACACTCCGCACACACCTAGTTACGGCTGTGCATACAAAGACGTACCATGAGACATTGCATCAGCCCTTTGGAGGCATAGAAAGGCCATCTGGACACGGCTGCTGGCATCAGTGCAACTGCGTCTTTAGACCGTGACACACCCACAAACATCTTTGTCTGGCTAGCCACTCCCCCATTTACCACCAAGAAAAACCCATCAAAGTTGCATGGATGTGCGTGCAATTTCGATTTGCATCTTTGTACGGTTACCATATAGGAAACTTTCTGGAAATGGACCCAGATGACCATTTCTAAGCAGCATACCGCACAACTGGTGGGACAGCGGGACAGTCCAAAAAAAACCATAACGGAACTCTCCTAAGAAAATCGACACAGTTGGGAGGTATGGAAACATACACAAGGCAATGCTTACTTTTGGAAATGCATACTCAGTTTTGTCTTCTAAATTATTTTACAACGTTCTGCATGCCTGAATTCCGGGTTTTACAGTTTCTGTTGCACTGAACTGGTCCCAGCTGTGTTTACGGTTGTCTGAAGTGAAACTCGCTTGTGAGATGGAGAGAAATGTGATATCTGGCCTCTGACACCTGCAATCTCTGGAAACGTTAGTCACCCACCATATCAAAGAAAATGTTTTGTTTTACTATTTTATTTTTACTCAGTGCTGAGTAAAATGGAGCTCAGTAGATAAGGACCTTGGGCCTCATTCACTGTGTGCGTTAATGCTGCCGCAGATGCGATTTTTTGATTATGTGCAAAAATATTGTAACAGCAGCTGGGATCGGTATATGATTCCTGCGTACAGGATTGCAGTCGGCGGTTGATACACTTCTGAAAACTGTCCCAAAGCGGCCGCATTCCTGCCAGAACCTCACTGTAATCGCAAATCAATCTCTGCATGTGCGCATTGCGGCAGTGACATATACCGACAATCGTTCAATTGCGGGAAAAATACGCATAGCATATGTTAAAGTCGAAAATATTATACCCACATGCATCATGTGCAAACACCACACAGAGTGGCCTCTGTGCGGGTGCGTACCTGCCGTGCGTGCGCATACCCGGATGCTGCGTACATTGGCTCGTGAAGCCCTGCGTATTAGCACGTGGTATTAGTAAATACGGTAACATATGCATTCGCATAGAAAAGCCACAAAGCCATATTCAATATTTTATCTATGTAGTGCAGAAATTATTGTCACAAAATAGCAAGTCGCTCTTATACACAAAAGGTGATACTTCCAGGAACTCAATTACAAACAGTGTCTTGAATGTATCAGACTGTCTTGTTTACGCAATCATTGTGATCATGGATGATGGACCTTGGCCTGAGGGAATTTGCAAATACCGTTGTTTGCCCCAATTGTTTTAGAGGAGTATATTGAGTCAACAGATACTGGACTGTCATTGTTGCACTGGAAGTCAGAGCAAACAAGAGAACAATATATCATACACAAACACAAGCCAAAACTTTGCTTGTTGAATAACTTGCAAAACCACTAAAAAGCTGACATTTACAGACCAGACATTTGATGTATGACATATCAAATGTAAAACATTTATATTCTCATACACATAGTTTAAATACATCTTAAATACATCTAACCCATGGTAATATATATATTTCAGAACTAATTGTAATAGCAGGAAACTATATATATATATATATATATATATATATACACATACACATATCACAAGGTTGGAATTCAATAAATATATCATGTGTGGGATCATATTTTTCAGGGTCACATAAGCAGTAATCCGGTGGGTGTGAGGATATTGTCCCATATTGCGGCAATAAGTTATTAGCAATACCGGATTCATGTATGATAATGTGGTGGGTTTAACTGGTCTTGGGGCGGGAACTCAAATGTAAACAACAGTAATCACATCTCAGGACTTAGTCATCACCCACCGGTTGAGCTGACCAATGATCCCCAGTGCACAGGATATGTCCCACCCCCGGACTAATGGAAGAAGAGCATACATTTCCCATTGTATTGTGTTTTGGACCATTGTATAAAAACAAGGCTCCTGGCCGGTCTCAGGTTAATTCTCTGAAGGTCATCTTGCTAGATTGACTGAGGACCGGATCCGGGTGGCGCAGGCGAACAAACATATGTATCCATTGGTTGTAGCCTCTTCTCTGTGATATTGTTGTATTTCTGTGTATACCCCTTTTTAGTAAATATTTGTTGCTGCTTTGGACCACAACATAACATATAACTATTGGTGTCGCATTCCATTTCTGTTAAGGGTTTAGGGTGTAACTGCATTGTGCTCACAGCGTGTCGGCGTGCTTACACAACGTGCATACATTTCATAGAGGTTTAGCGCACACACTTAGCGGCCGCAGCGGCCCGAACCACTGTTTAAAAAGGTACGGCTTTTCCCTGTAAGTTAAGCGTACTTAACACATACAACTGCAAATCAGGCCTATTTACAGAAAAATAAGATTTAAGTAGAGTGTGACATTGAAAGATTGTTAATGTCATGGTAGAGTAAAAAAATCTGTAGTGTCCTGGCTGTTCCCTTGGTGCTCTAAGCATAGGCACCGCTCTGACACCGCCGGCCGCACTGCCGACACCCCCACACTGCCGGCACCCCGCACTGCTGATACCGCCAGCACTCCCGCGCTGCCGACACCTCAGCTCTGAGGACAGCAGCGGCACTCCTGCACTGCCGACACAACCGGCAGCCCCGCACTGCTGACTCAGTCGGCACCCCCACACTGCTGACACACCCCAGCACTGAGAACACCGCTGGCACTCCCACGTTGCCGCCAGTGTTGGCACTCCTGCACTGAGGATACCACCAACGCTCCTGCACTGCCGACACCACCAGCACCCCAGCAGTACTAACACCACCAGCAACCCCACACTGAGGACACTGCCAACAACCCCGCAGTAAGGATTCCCCAGGCACCCCCCCCCAGCACTGCCAACACAGCCAGAAGTACCGACACCACCAGCAACTCAGCACTGTGGACACCACCGTCACTGCAGTATGGACATCACTGGCAACCCCACAATGAGGACCGCCCCTGCAATGCCGACACTCCTGCACCGAAGACACCACCGACATCCCCTGTCGCAGTAAGTGCACTATTGGTGTATCCGCCCTGCACTGTATCCTGCATTGTATCCTACCCACACTGTATCCAACCGGCACTGTATCCTGCATTGTATCCAGCACTGTATCTGACCCACACAGTATCCAAACCAAACTGTATGTGACCCGCAGTGTATCCCGCACTGTATCCAATCTGCACTGTTTCCGCCCGCACTGTAGCCAACCCACACTGTATCCAACCCACACTGTATCCAACCGGCACTGTATCCTGCATTGTATCTAACACTGTATCCGACCCACACAGTATCCAACCCAAACTGTATCCGATCCGCACTGTATCCTGCACTGTATCCAACCCACACAGTATCCAAACCAAACTGTATGTGACCCGCAGTGTATCCCGCACTGTATCCAACCCACACTGTATCCAAGCTGCACTGTTTCTGCCCCCCACTGTATCCAACCCACACTGTATCCAACCTGCACTGTATCCTGCATTGTATCCTACCCACACTGTATCCAACCAGCACTGTATCCAACCGGCACTGTATCCTGCATTGTATCCTACCCACACTGTATCCAACCTGCACTGTATCCAACCGGCACTGTATCCTACATTGTATCTAACACTATATCCGACCCACACAGTATCCAACCCAAACTGTATCCAACCCACACAATATCCAACCCAAACTGTATCCGACCCGCATTGTATCCCGCACTGTATCCAACCCACACTGTATCCAACCTGCACTGTATCCCGCATTGTATCCAGCACTGTATCCGACCCACACAGTATCCAACCCAAACTGTATCCGACCCGCCCAGTATCCAACACAAACTGTATCTGATCCGCAATGTATCCCGTACTGTATCCAACCCACACTGTATCCAACCTGCACTGTATCCCGCATTGTATCCAGCACTGTATCCAACCCACACTGTATCCAACCCAAACTGTATCCGACCCACACAGTATCCAACCCAAACTGTACCCGACCCGCCCAGTATCCAACCCAAACTGTATCCGACTCGCACAGTATCCAACCCAAACTGTATCCGACCCGCATTGTATCCAGCACTGTATCCGACCCACACAGTATCCAACCCAAACTGTATCCGACCCGCACAGTATCCAACCCAAACTGTATCCGACCCGCCCAGTATCCAACCCAAACTGTATCCGACCCGCACTGTATCCAACCCAAACTGTATCCGACCCGCACTGTATCCCGCACTGTATCCAACCCACACTGTATCCAACCTGCACTGTATCCCGCATTGTATCCAGCACTGTATCCGACCCACACAGTATCCAAGCCAAACTGTATGTGACCCGCAGTGTATCCCGCACTGTATCCAACCCACACTGTATCCAACCTGCACTGATTCTGCACCACACTGTATCCAACCCACACTGTATCCAACCTGCACTGTTTCTGCACCACACTGTATCCAACCCACACTGTATCCAACCTGCACTGTTTCCGACCCACTCTGTATCCCACACTGTATCCAACCAGTAATATATCCTGCACTGTATCCGAGCCGCACTGTATAAAACCCACATGTATCCAACCAGCACTGTATGCAACCCGCACTGTATCCAACTCACACTATATCCAACCTGCACTGTTTCCAACCCACACTGTATCAAACCAGTAATATATCCTGCACTGTATCCGACCCACACTGTATCCAACCCACTCTGTATCCCGCACTGTATCCAACCTGTCCTGTATCCAACCCACGCTGTATCTGACCCACACTGTATACCTCACTTTAGCCAGCCTTTGGCCAGTATTGGTGAAAACAATATTGTGAGCTGTGAGGTGGTAAAAATTTTGTGAAAATGACTGGAAATTAATATTATTGAGGTTAGTAATACTGTAGCGACAAAAAGCAGGCCCAAATTAAGTGATTTTAGCTTTTTTTGTAAATTTTTAAAACAAATCCAAATCCACAGCCAGTCACAGCGATTTTGCAAATCCAAGTCCGGCCAACGAATTAGAACCAAATCCAAATCCAGCAAAAATGGTCCGCCGCACATCTTGAATGTTAAGGAAAATAGTTAATATTTTTGTTTTATTTTTGGGATTTCCTCTTTTATCAAACCCACTGGACAGTCATCTTCACCCCCAACCTGGTATGCAAACTCATCTCAGGGTGGTATTAAGGCTGATGTAGATGGATTGCTTGTTTGGCTGGTTTGTAGAATTTCACTAGAATATTACAGCATAGTTACAGGCATGCTAAAAGCTGGGTAATCCCATGTCTGTGAAGCAGACTGACTGTGTCTGTCAGCCATATTTGTTTTACTTCCATAGAGATTTTGAAAGGAGATATTCAGTTGTAGAAGCTTAGCTAAGAATGCATGTTTAAATGTTACACACTGTAACTTGATATGTAAAGATAAAAAGTCTTCCATGTGTGATTGCTGCACTAAATATGCTACCAAACCAAAGCCCTCTTAGGTAATTCCCACCATAATGTTGTTGGGGGTGAGCTGTAATGGCGCAATTCATTGCAACCACTTTCTGGGAGCCTTTTGACTCCCATGAATTAAAGAATGTCCTGGGAATTTGCCTTTGAGCTTATGTTACAAGCAGTAATAGTGTATTTCTGAGATCAGTTGCAATTTATGGTGACACATAGCGGCTCTACTAAAGCTTAAACGAGGGACTTTGCTCCCCAAGTCAATGGCCACCAATGCCGCCACCATGATGACCGATGTTTGCGTTATTGAGCCACCTTTGGACGCGGCACTCAGATCTGAGATGAAAGAGAATCCTCCTGCAGGCATTAGCATATATTTTCACAGTTGCACAAAGGGTCCATCTCTATATCAGGCTCCAGGTTGGATTTTCAAACGCAAACCAGCTGCTAAAATGTAAAATAATAAGAATTTACTCACCGGTAATTCTATTTCTCGTAGTCCGTAGTGGATGCTGGGAACTCCGTAAGGACTATGGGGAATAGACGGGCTCCGCAGGAGACTGGGCACTCTAAAAGAAAGATTAGGTACTATCTGCTGTGCACTGGCTCCTCCCTCTATGCCCCTCCTCCAGACCTCAGTTAGGGAAACTGTGCCCGGAAGAGCTGACACAACAAGGAAAGGATTTGGAATCCAGGGTAAGACTCATACCAGCCACACAAATCACACTGTACAACTTGTGATAACCATACCCAGTTAACAGTATGAACAACAACTGAGCCTCATTTAACGGATGGCTCATAACAATAACCCTTTAGTTAAGCAATAACTATATACATGTATTGCAGAGAGTCCGCACTTGGGACGGGCGCCCAGCATCCACTACGGACTACGAGAAATAGAATTACCGGTGAGTAAATTCTTATTTTCTCTGACGTCCTAGTGGAAGCTGGGAACTCCGTAAGGACCATGGGGATTATACCAAAGCTCCCAAACGGACGGGAGAGTGCGGATGACTCTGCAGCACCGCATGAGCAAACTCAAGGTCCTCCTCAGCCAGGGTATCAAACTTGTAGAACTTAGCAAACGTGTTTGACCCCGACCAAGTAGCAGCTCTGCAAAGCTGTAAAGCCGAGACCCCTCGGGCAGCCGCCCAAGAAGAGCCCACCTTCCTTGTGGAATGGGCTTTCACCGATTTTGGATGCGGCAATCCAGCCGCAGAGTGAACCAGCTGAATCGTGCTATAGATCCAGCGAGCAATAGTCTGCTTCGAAGCAGGAGCGCCAACCTTGTTGGCTGCATACAGAATAGACAGCGAGTCAGACTTTCTGACTCCCGCCATTCTGGAAACATAAATTTTCAAAGCCCGGACTACGTCCAGCAACTTGGAATCCTCCAAGTCCCTAGTAGCCGCAGGCACCACAATAGGCTGGTTCAAATGAAACGATGATACCACCCTAGGGAGAAATTGGGAACGGGTCCTCAATTCTGCCCTGTCCATATGGAAGATCAGATAAGGGCTTTTACATGACAAAACCGCCAATTCTGACACACGCCTAGCCGAAGCTAAGGTCAATAGCATGACCACTTTCCACGTGAGATATTTTAGCTCCACGGTCTTAAGTGGCTCAAACCAGTGGGATTTCAGGAAATCCAACACAACGTTAAGATCCCAAGGTGCCACCGGTGGCACAAAAGGAGGCTGAATATGCAGCACCCCCGGAACAACGTCTGAACTTCAGGCAATGAAGCCAGTTCTTTTTGAGAGAAAATGGATAGGGCCGAAATCTTGACCATTATGGATCCTAATTTTAGGCCCATAGTCACTCCTGACTGTAGGAAGTGCAGGAATCGACCCCGCTGGAATTCCTCTGTAGGGCCTTCCCGGCCTCACACCAAGCAACCTATTTTCGCTATATACAGTGAAAAAGTCTTGCTGTCACATCTTTCCTAGCCTTTATCAGCGAAGGAATAACTGCATCCGGAATGCCCTTTTCCGCTAGGATCCGGCGTTCAACCGCTATGCCGTCAAATGCAGCCGCGGTAAGTCTTGGAACAGACAGGGCCCCTGTTGCAACATGTCCTGTCTGAGAGGCAGAAGCCCTGAGTCCTCTGAGAGCATTTCTTGAAGCTCCGGGTACCGAGTCCTTCTTGGCCAATTCGGAGCAAAGAATATTGGCCCTCATTCCGAGTTGATCGGTCGCAAGGCGAATTTAGCAGAGTTACACATGCTAAGCCGCCGCCTACTGGGAGTGAATCTTAGCTTCTTAAAATTGCGACCGATGTATTCGCAATATTGCGATTACTAACTACTTAGCAGTTTCAGAGTAGCTTCAGACTTACTCTGCCTGTGCGATCAGTTCAGTGCTTGTCGTTCCTGGTTGACGTCACAAACACACCCAGCGTTCGCCCAGGCACTCCCACCGTTTCTCCGGCCACTCCTGCGTTTTTTCCGGAAACGGTAGCGTTTTCAGCCACACGCCCCTGAAACGCCGTGTTTCCGCCCAGTAACACCCATTTCCTGTCAATCACATTACGTTCGCCGGAGCGATGAAAAAGCCGTGAGTAAAATTACTTTCTACATAGCAAAGTTACTTGGCGCAGTCGCAGTGCGAACATTGCGCATGCGTACTAGCTCCGCCTGTGGAGCCCCAGCGGCATAGGTGGATTTTTGTAGGGGCCGGGGAGGACTTCTGTTCCTGGGAACTAGCTGTGTTGATCCCGGCTCTGACAAGAAAGGACACACCTCAGACTTTCTTGTGTCTTTATTCGAAAGGCTGCATTTAATAATGTCGTGCTTTCTTAGGCTGTGCAGGAATATAAGGCAAACTAGCAGAATTACCAGCTATAGCTGTGGAGACCAGGCCCGAGAACCCTTCTCCACACAATCCTCAGCCTTCCATATGCCTCTTAAGTCGGCATCATCTGTCCAATGCATATTCTACAGGACACGTCAAGCAGAGATCGACATAGCTTTGACTCTAGGACCCAGTATACTCATGTCTCTTTGGGCATGCTTTATAACTATATATCTATCAATTAAGACAGCATCTTTAATATATTTACTAGGGTCTCAATCTCTGCTGATAAGGTACCTGTCCACGCTGCCACAGCGCTATAAACCCATGCCGACACAATCGCCGGTCTGGGTAGTATACTAGAATGTGCACGCTATCTGCAGGATCCCTGAGAATAGCAAGTGCTACCGTCTGTGCAAACAGGACACCCTAGGGGAAGATTCTCAACACATCCTGGCCCTAGTGGG
Organism: Pseudophryne corroboree; assembly: GCF_028390025.1. Taxonomy (NCBI): domain Eukaryota; kingdom Metazoa; phylum Chordata; class Amphibia; order Anura; family Myobatrachidae; genus Pseudophryne; species Pseudophryne corroboree. The sequence goes on along the minus strand of NC_086445.1, from coordinate 1,012,321,397 downwards.
GAAAGGATACACCTTGAGAATTCTCTTGTGGGAAGCTGCCGTCTCTTGTCTGGAGATTCCCGCTCTTTTTCCTCATGAGAGGAGGGAAATTTACCTCAGCATTCTTCCCCTTAAACATGTGTACTCTCGTGTCAGGGACAGATGAGTCATCAGTGATATGCAAATCATCTTTTATTTCAATAATCATATATTGAATACCTTCTAGCCATCTTGGCTGTAACTTTGCATTATCGTAGTCGACAGTGGAGTTAAACTCCGTGTCGATACCAGTGTTTGTTATTTTGGATAGTGAGCATTGTGAGATTCTGAAGGTCTCTGTGACATAGGGACAGACATGGGTAGATTTCCTGTCTGTTCCCTAACCATTTGTGCAATAAATTTACCTTAGAACTTACACATATCCAAACAGGTGTTGGCGTTGTCGACGGAGACACCCTCTCACACACATATCCGCTCTATCACCTCCTTAGAGGAGCCTTGTACCTCAGACATGTCGACACACGCGTACCGACACACCACACACACAGGGGATGCTCTATTTGAGGACAGTTCCCACACAAGGCCCTTTGGAGAGACAGAGAGAGAGTATGACAGCACACACCCCAGCGCTATATAACCCAGGGATTACACTACAACTCAGTGTTTACCCAGTAGCTGCTGTATATACAATTTTTGCGCCTAAATTTATGTGCCCCCTCTCTTTTCACCCTTTGTGTACCAGGATACTGCAGGGGAGAGCCTGGGGAGCTTCCTCCCAGCGGAGCTGTGAAGAGAAAATGGCGCTGGTGTGCTGAGGAAGAAGGCCCCGCCCCCTCAACGGCGGGCTTCTGTCCTGTTTCTGACTAAAAATGGCGGGGGTTTTACACATATACAGTCATAGACTGTATTATGTGTATTTTTATGCCAAAGGTATTTTTATTGCTGCCCAGGGCGCCCCCCCCCCCAGCGCCCTGCACCCTACAGTGACCGGAGTGTGTGGTGTGCTGTGGGAGCAATGGCGCACAGCTGCAGTGCTGTGCGCTACCTTAATGAAGACAGGAGTCTTCTGCCGCCGATTTCATCGCTTCTCTTCTGTCTTCTGGCTCTGCAAGGGGGACGGCGGCGCGGCTCCGGGAACGGGCGATCGAGGTCAGGCCCTGTGTTCGAACCCTCTGGAGCTAATGGTGTCCAGTAGCCTAGGAAGCACAAGCTAGCTGCAAGCAGGTAGGTTTGCTTCTCTCCCCTCAGTCCCATGTAGCAGTGAGTCTGTTGCCAGCAGATCTCACTGAAAATAAAAAACCTAACAAATACTTTCTTTCTAGCAAGCTCAGGAGAGCCCACTAGGAGCACCCAGCTCTGGCCGGGCACAGATTCTAACTGAGGTCTGGAGGAGGGGCATAGAGGGAGGAGCCAGTGCACACCAGATAGTACCTTATCTTTCTTTTAGAGTGCCCAGTCTCCTGCGGAGCCCGTCTATTCCCCATGGTCCTTACGGAGTTCCCAGCATCCACTAGGACGTCAGAGAAATACCACCTGTAGATGGCTTTAGCTATTGTAGCCCAGGCTCTAAACTTTGCGCAGTTTTCCTCTCCGCTCACATATGTGCAGTCTGGTGACAGACATAGGCGTGCGCAGCTCATTTTATTTGGGGGTGCACCGTCGGAGGGGTGTGCCTAGCACCGCCTTTTGGGCGTGTCTAGCACCATCTATTGGCGTCAATGCAATATAAAATATCCACCCTTGTGCCAATCCTAATAAAGCAGATACATTTTCAGACAAACACCCCTGATGGCACTCACTGCAGTTACCCTGCTCGTCCTCAGCCTCGTCTGGCTGCCACTCTCTTTCCCCTGCAAGCTGCAGCAGCTTACTTACAAGTCAGTCACTCACTGACACTGACAGTCGCAGACTAGTACTGCTGCTGCTGGAAAAACTAGTGAAGTGTTTATGCTGCTGCCGGCCGCCTGCCAGTATTGAACTTGTCTTCCTAAGAGGAAAGCTGGCTGCATGCTGATCATCATCAGTGTCTGGCATTGGCATAGCATAGAAGGAGAGAGGTGGGCATGTGGCAGGTGTGATGGGTGGGCAGTGGCACCCTTGATTAACCCAGGCGTCCGGTCGGTAATGCAGTCCTGACAGGGTGCAGCGCAGAGGGGACAGTAATCAGCCTGCTTGGCGATTGCTGCATCAGGCATGTGAGATCGGGGTGCCAGACATTAGGGGGTGCCTGTGCGCACCAGGCACCCCCCCTGCGCACACCTATGGTGACAGATCATGTGCAGTAGTGCATCCGGGTCCCAATCCTAGAAGTAAAGAGGTTGCATTAGCGATCGCTTTACTAATAACACATCGTAGGGACACCTGGATGTGATTTTCGTTATACCCGTGATACTTAATTTTTTATTACTGCAATAAAATTCTAATTACTAAAACAAATTCCCAATAATTAATACATATGCCTGTATGACAAGCATTCATCTTCGCTATGTGTTCCTATTGGTGTTGGCTGCAGCGCTTAAATGTGTTATCACATGGTAAATACATAAACACGCCGCTCCTAACGCCTGTTAGAGTACTGATATAATACTAGTGTCTTCTTTATACCTTAATGCAGCTTTTTGTCAACCGCATCAGTAAGAGGTACAAGTCAGGCTTGCCTACCCTCCCGCATTCAGCGGGAGGCTCCCGATCTTTACATGAGCCTCCTGCTGCCCCGCATACCTTGTCAGCCCTCCCGATTTTCAAGTCTTCATCCCCGTAAATTCAGACTGCGCATACGCTACTGTGTGTAATATGCATAGGTGTGCGCAGGGGGGGTGCCTGGTGCGCACAGGCACCCCCTAATGTCTGGCACCCCGATCTCACATGCCTGATGCAGTAATCGCCAAGCAGGCTGATTACTGTCCCCTCTGCGCTGCACCCTGTCAGGACTGCATTACTGACCAGACGCCTGGGTTAATCAAGGGTGCCACTGCCCACCCATCACACCCGCCACATGCCCACCTCTCTCCTTCTATGCTATGCCAATGCCAGACACTGATGAGGATCAGCATGCAGCCAGCTTTCCTCTTAGGAAGACAAGTTCAATACTGGCAGGCGGCCGGCAGCAGCATAAACACTTCACTAGTTTTTCCAGCAGCAGCAGTACTAGTCTGCGACTGTCAGTGTCAGTGAGTGACTGACTTGTAAGTAAGCTGCTGCAGCTTGCAGGGGAAAGAGAGTGGCAGCCAGACGAGGCTGAGGAGGAGCAGTGTAATTGCAGTGAGTGCCATCAGGGGTGTTTGTCTGACAATGTATCTGCTTTATTAGGATTGGCACAAGGGTGGATATTTTATATTGCATTGACGCCAATAGATGGTGCTAGACACGCCCAAAAGGCGGTGCTAGACACACCCCTCCGACGGTGCACCCCCTAATAAAATGTGCTGCGCACGCCTATGGTAATATGGGGGGGGGGTGTAATGTAATGTGCTACTGTGTGTAATATGGGGGGGGGGTAATGTAATGTGTTACTGTGTGTAATATGGGGGGTGTAGTGTAATGTAATGAGTTACTGTGTGTAATATGGGGGGGTGTAATGTAATGTGCTACTTTGTGTAATATGGGGGGTGTAATATAATGTGCTACTGTGTGTAATATGGGGGGGTGTAATGTAGAGATGAGCGGGTTCGGTTCCTCTGAATCCGAACCCGCCCGAACTTCAGGTTTTTTTACACGGGTCCGAGCAGGCTCGGATCTTCCCGCCTTGCTCGGCTAACCCGAGCGCGCCCGAACGTCATCATCACGCTGTCGGATTCTCGCGAGGCTCGGATTCTATCGCGAGACTCGGATTCTATATAAGGAGCCGCGCGTCGCCGCCATTTTCACACGTGCATTGAGAGTCATAGGGAGAGGACGTGGCTGGCGTCCTCTCCGTTTAGAGAAGAGAGAGACACAGTATTTTGGGGAGCATTATTAGGAGGAGTACTACTATACTGTATACTACTATACTACTTGCTGAAGTGATATTTTATACTAGATTAGATAATAGATAGTGTGACTGTAAGTGTATTATCTGACTTGTGGGGGAGACACTGACAGTGGGGAGCAGTTAGAGTCTGAGAGCAGGACTCAGGAGTACATATAACGTACAGTGCACACTTTTGCTGCCAGAGTCAGTGCCACACTGCCATTGTTGTGACCACACTGACCACCAGTATAATAATATATTTTGTGATTGTCTGCTTAGGCCTCGGAGTACTAGTTGCAAGTTGCAACGTGACCTGAAGTGACCACCAGTTTAATAATCAATCACCACCAGTTTAATATATATATATATATATATATATATATAATTGTATATAATATATATATATATATAATATTGTATACCACCTACCCGTGGTTTTTTTTTTTTTCATTCTTCTTTATACATACTACTATAGTAGCTTACTGTAGCAGTCTGCGGTGCTGTGCTGACCTGACAGTGTCCAGCAGGTCCGTCATCAGTCATTACATAATAAATATATATAGTACCTGTCCGGCTGCAGTACTAGTGATATTATATTGATTTCATCTCATTATCAATAATTTATCATCCAGTCTAGACTCTATATTAGCAGCAGACACAGTACGTTAGTCCACGGCTGTAGCTACCTCTGTGTCGGCACTCGGCAGTCCATCCATAATTGTATACCACCTACCCGTGGTTTTTTTTTTTTTTCTTTCTTCTTTGTACATACTACTATAGTATAGTAGCTTACTGTAGCAGTCTGCGGTGCTGCTGAGCTGACAGTGTCCAGCAGGTCCGTCATCAGTCATCATTACCTAATAAATATATTATCTACCTGTCCGGCTGCAGTACTAGTGATATTATATATACATACATATATATATTGATTTCATCTCATTATCAATCATCCAGTCTATATTAGCAGCAGACACAGTACGTTAGTCCACGGCTGTAGCTACCTCTGTGTCGGCACTCGGCAGTCCATCCATAATTGTATACCACCTACCCGTGTTTTTTTTTTCTTTCTTCTTTGTACATACTACTATAGTATAGTAGCTTACTGTAGCAGTCTGCGGTGCTGCTGAGCTGACAGTGTCCAGCAGGTCCGTCATCAGTCATCATTACCTAATAAATATATATCTACCTGTCCGGCTGCAGTACTAGTGATATTATATATACATACATATATATATATTGATTTCATCTCATTATCAATCATCCAGTCTATATTAGCAGCAGACACAGTACGTTAGTCCACGGCTGTAGCTACCTCTGTGTCGGCACTCGGCAGTCCATCCATAATTGTATACCACCTACCCGTGGTTTTTTTTTTTCTTTCTACTTTGTACATACTACTATAGTATAGTAGCTTACTGTAGCAGTCTGCGGTGCTGCTGAGCTGACAGTGTCCAGCAGGTCCGTCATCAGTCATCATTACCTAATAAATATATATCTACCTGTCCGGCTGCAGTACTAGTGATATTATATATACATACATATATATATTGATTTCATCTCATTATCAATCATCCAGTCTATATTAGCAGCAGACACAGTACGTTAGTCCACGGCTGTAGCTACCTCTGTGTCGGCACTCGGCAGTCCATCCATAATTGTATACCACCTACCCGTGGTTTTTTTTTTCTTTCTTCTTTGTACATACTACTATAGTATAGTAGCTTACTGTAGCAGTCTGCGGTGCTGCTGAGCTGACAGTGTCCAGCAGGTCCGTCATCAGTCATCATTACCTAATAAATATATTATCTACCTGTCCGGCTGCAGTACTAGTGATATTATATATACATACATATATATATATTGATTTCATCTCATTATCATCCAGTCTATATTAGCAGCAGACACAGTACGGTAGTCCACGGCTGTAGCTACCTCTGTGTCGGCACTCGGCAGTCCATCCATAATTGTATACCACCTACCCGTGGTTTTTTTTTTCTTTCTTCTTTGTACATACTACTATAGTATAGTAGCTTACTGTAGCAGTCTGCGGTGCTGCTGAGCTGACAGTGTCCAGCAGGTCCGTCATCAGTCATCATTACCTAATAAATATATTATCTACCTGTCCGGCTGCAGTACTAGTGATATTATATATACATACATATATATATATTGATTTCATCTCATTATCAATCATCCAGTCTATATTAGCAGCAGACACAGTACGGTAGTCCACGGCTGTAGCTACCTCTGTGTCGGCACTCGGCAGTCCATCCATAATTGTATACCACCTACCCGTGGTTTTTTTTTTTCTTTCTTCTTTGTACATACTACTATAGTATAGTAGCTTACTGTAGCAGTCTGCGGTGCTGCTGAGCTGACAGTGTCCAGCAGGTCCGTCATCAGTCATCATTACCTAATAAATATATTATCTACCTGTCCGGCTGCAGTACTAGTGATATTATATATACATACATATATATATATTGATTTCATCTCATTATCAATCATCCAGTCTATATTAGCAGCAGACACAGTACGTTAGTCCACGGCTGTAGCTACCTCTGTGTCGGCACTCGGCAGTCCATCCATAATTGTATACCACCTACCCGTGTTTTTTTTTTTTCTTTCTTCTTTGTACATACTACTATAGTATAGTAGCTTACTGTAGCAGTCTGCGGTGCTGCTGAGCTGACAGTGTCCAGCAGGTCCGTCATCAGTCATCATTACCTAATAAATATATATCTACCTGTCCGGCTGCAGTACTAGTGATATTATATATACATACATACATACATATATATATATTGATTTCATCTCATTATCAATCATCCAGTCTATATTAGCAGCAGACACAGTACGTTAGTCCACGGCTGTAGCTACCTCTGTGTCGGCACTCGGCAGTCCATCCATAATTGTATACCACCTACCCGTGGTTTATTTTTTTTCTTTCTTCTTTGTACATACTACTATAGTATAGTAGCTTACTGTAGCAGTCTGCGGTGCTGCTGAGCTGACAGTGTCCAGCAGGTCCGTCATCAATCATCATTACCTAATAAATATATTATCTACCTGTCCGGCTGCAGTACTAGTGATATTATATATACATACATATATATATATTGATTTCATCTCATTATCAATCATCCAGTCTATATTAGCAGCAGACACAGTACGGTAGTCCACGGCTGTAGCTACCTCTGTGTCGGCACTCGGCAGTCCATCCATAATTGTATACCACCTACCCGTGTTTTTTTTTTTTTTTCTTCTTTGTACATACTACTATAGTATAGTAGCTTACTGTAGCAGTCTGCGGTGCTGCTGAGCTGACAGTGTCCAGCAGGTCCGTCATCAGTCATCATTACCTAATAAATATATTATCTACCTGTCCGGCTGCAGTACTAGTGATATTATATATACATACATATATATATTGATTTCATCTCATTATCAATCATCCAGTCTATATTAGCAGCAGACACAGTACGTTAGTCCACGGCTGTAGCTACCTCTGTGTCGGCACTCGGCAGTCCATCCATAATTGTATACCACCTACCCGTGGTTTTTTTTTTTCTTTCTTCTTTGTACATACTACTATAGTATAGTAGCTTACTGTAGCAGTCTGCGGTGCTGCTGAGCTGACAGTGTCCAGCAGGTCCGTCATCAGTCATCATTACCTAATAAATATATATCTACCTGTCCGGCTGCAGTACTAGTGATATTATATATACATACATATATATATATATATATTGATTTCATCTCATTATCAATCATCCAGTCTATATTAGCAGCAGACACAGTACGTTAGTCCACGGCTGTAGCTACCTCTGTGTCGGCACTCGGCAGTCCATCCATAATTGTATACCACCTACCCGTGGTTTTTTTTTTTTCTTTCTTCTTTGTACATACTACTATAGTATAGTAGCTTACTGTAGCAGTCTGCGGTGCTGCTGAGCTGACAGTGTCCAGCAGGTCCGTCATCAGTCATCATTACCTAATAAATATATATCTACCTGTCCGGCTGCAGTACTAGTGATATTATATATACATACATATATATATATTGATTTCATCTCATTATCAATCATCCAGTCTATATTAGCAGCAGACACAGTACGTTAGTCCACGGCTGTAGCTACCTCTGTGTCGGCACTCGGCAGTCCATCCATAATTGTATACCACCTACCCGTGGTTTTTTTTTTTTTCTTTCTTCTTTGTACATACTACTATAGTATAGTAGCTTACTGTAGCAGTCTGCGGTGCTGCTGAGCTGACAGTGTCCAGCAGGTCCGTCATCAGTCATCATTACCTAATAAATATATTATCTACCTGTCCGGCTGCAGTACTAGTGATATTATATATACATACATATATATATATATTGATTTCATCTCATTATCAATCATCCAGTCTATATTAGCAGCAGACACAGTACGGTAGTCCACGGCTGTAGCTACCTCTGTGTCGGCACTCGGCAGTCCATCCATAATTGTATACCACCTACCCGTGGGTTTTTTTTTTCTTTCTTCTTTGTACATACTACTATAGTATAGTAGCTTACTGTAGCAGTCTGCGGTGCTGCTGAGCTGACAGTGTCCAGCAGGTCCGTCATCAGTCATCATTACCTAATAAATATATTATCTACCTGTCCGGCTGCAGTACTAGTGATATTATATATACATACATATATATATATATTGATTTCATCTCATTATCAATCATCCAGTCTATATTAGCACTGCAGCAGACACAGTACGGTAGTCCACGGCTGTAGCTACCTCTGTGTTGGCACTCGGCAGTCCATCCATAAGTATACTAGTATCCATCCATCTCCATTGTTTACCTGAGGTGCCTTTTAGTTGTGCCTATTAAAATATGGAGAACAAAAATGTTGAGGTTCCAAAATTAGGGAAAGATCAAGATCCACTTTTACCTCGTGCTGAAGCTGCTGCCACTAGTCATGGCCGAGACGATGAAATGCCAGCAACGTCGTCTGCCAAGGCCGATGCCCAATGTCATAGTACAGAGCATGTCAAATCCAAAACACCAAATATCAGTAAAAAAAGGACTCCAAAACCTAAAATAAAATTGTCGGAGGAGAAGCGTAAACTTGCCAATATGCCATTTACCACACGGAGTGGCAAGGAACGGCTGAGGCCCTGGCCTATGTTCATGGCTAGTGGTTCAGCTTCACATGAGGATGGAAGCACTCAGCCTCTCGCTAGAAAACTGAAAAGACTCAAGCTGGCAAAAGCACCGCAAAGAACTGTGCGTTCTTCGAAATCCCAAATCCACAAGGAGAGTCCAATTGTGTCGGTTGCGATGCCTGACCTTCCCAACACTGGACGTGAAGAGCATGCGCCTTCCACCATTTGCACGCCCCCTGCAAGTGCTGGAAGGAGCACCCGCAGTCCAGTTCCTGATAGTCAGATTGAAGATGTCAGTGTTGAAGTACACCAGGATGAGGAGGATATGGGTGTTGCTGGCGCTGGGGAGGAAATTGACAAGGAGGATTCTGATGGTGAGGTGGTTTGTTTAAGTCAGGCACCCGGGGAGACACCTGTTGTCCGTGGGAGGAATATGGCCGTTGACATGCCTGGTGAAAATACCAAAAAAATCAGCTCTTCGGTGTGGAAGTATTTCAACAGAAATGCGGACAACATTTGTCAAGCCGTGTGTTGCCTTTGTCAAGCTGTAATAAGTAGGGGTAAGGACGTTAACCACCTCGGAACATCCTCCCTTATACGTCACCTGCAGCGCATTCATAATAAGTCAGTGACAAGTTCAAAAACTTTGGGCGACAGCGGAAGCAGTCCACTGACCAGTAAATCCCTTCCTCTTGTAACCAAGCTCACGCAAACCACCCCACCAACTCCCTCAGTGTCAATTTCCTCCTTCCCCAGGAATGCCAATAGTCCTGCAGGCCATGTCACTGGCAATTCTGACGAGTCCTCTCCTGCCTGGGATTCCTCCGATGCATCCTTGCGTGTAACGCCTACTGCTGCTGGCGCTGCTGTTGTTGCTGCTGGGAGTCGATGGTCATCCCAGAGGGGAAATCGTAAAACCACCTTTACTACTTCCACCAAGCAATTGACTGTCCAACAGTCCTTTGCGAGGAAGATGAAATATCACAGCAGTCATCCTGCTGCAAAGCGGATAACTGAGGCCTTGGCATCCTGGGTGGTGAGAAACGTGGTTCCGGTATCCATCATTACTGCAGAGCCAACTAGAGACTTGTTGGAGGTACTGTGTCCCCGGTACCAAATACCATCTAGGTTCCATTTCTCTAGGCAGGCGATACCGAAAATGTACACAGACCTCAGAAAAAGAGTCACCAGTGTCCTAAAAAATGCAGCTGTACCCAATGTCCACTTAACCACGGACATGTGGACAAGTGGAGCAGGGCAGGGTCAGGACTATATGACTGTGACAGCCCACTGGGTAGATGTATGGACTCCCGCCGCAAGAACAGCAGCGGCGGCACTAGTAGCAGCATCTCGCAAACGCCAACTCTTTCCTAGGCAGGCTACGCTTTGTATCACCGCTTTCCAGAATACGCACACAGCTGAAAACCTCTTACGGCAACTGAGGAAGATCATCGCGGAATGGCTTACCCCAATTGGACTCTCCTGTGGATTTGTGGCATCGGACAACGCCAGCAATATTGTGTGTGCATTAAATATGGGCAAATTCCAGCACGTCCCATGTTTTGCACATACCTTGAATTTGGTGGTGCAGAATTTTTTTAAAAACGACAGGGGCGTGCAAGAGATGCTGTCGGTGGCCAGAAGAATTGCGGGACACTTTCGGCGTACAGGCACCACGTACAGAAGACTGGAGCACCACCAAAAACTACTGAACCTGCCCTGCCATCATCTGAAGCAAGAAGTGGTAACGAGGTGGAATTCAACCCTCTATATGCTTCAGAGGTTGGAGGAGCAGCAAAAGGCCATTCAAGCCTATACAATTGAGCACGATATAGGAGGTGGAATGCACCTGTCTCAAGCGCAGTGGAGAATGATTTCAACGTTGTGCAAGGTTCTGATGCCCTTTGAACTTGCCACACGTGAAGTCAGTTCAGACACTGCCAGCCTGAGTCAGGTCATTCCCCTCATCAGGCTTTTGCAGAAGAAGCTGGAGACATTGAAGGAGGAGCTAACACGGAGCGATTCCGCTAGGCATGTGGGACTTGTGGATGGAGCCCTTAATTCGCTTAACAAGGATTCACGGGTGGTCAATCTGTTGAAATCAGAGCACTACATTTTGGCCACCGTGCTCGATCCTAGATTTAAAGCCTACCTTGGATCTCTCTTTCCGGCAGACACAAGTCTGCTGGGGTTGAAAGACCTGCTGGTGAGAAAATTGTCAAGTCAAGCGGAACGCGACCTGTCAACATCTCCTCCTTCACATTCTCCCGCAACTGGGGGTGCGAGGAAAAGGCTCAGAATTCCGAGCCCACCCGCTGGCGGTGATGCAGGGCAGTCTGGAGCGACTGCTGATGCTGACATCTGGTCCGGACTGAAGGACCTGACAACGATTACGGACATGTCGTCTACTGTCACTGCATATGATTCTCTCACCATTGAAAGAATGGTGGAGGATTATATGAGTGACCGCATCCAAGTAGGCACGTCACACAGTCCGTACTTATACTGGCAGGAAAAAGAGGCAATTTGGAGGCCCTTGCACAAACTGGCTTTATTCTACCTAAGTTGCCCTCCCACAAGTGTGTAATCCGAAAGAGTGTTTAGTGCCGCCGCTCACCTTGTCAGCAATCGGCGTACGAGGTTACATCCAGAAAATGTGGAGAAGATGATGTTCATTAAAATGAATTATAATCAATTCCTCCGTGGAGACATTGACCAGCAGCAATTGCCTCCACAAAGTACACAGGGAGCTGAGATGGTGGATTCCAGTGGGGACGAATTGATAATCTGTGAGGAGGGGATGTACACGGTGATATATCGGAGGATGATGATGAGGTGGACATCTTGCCTCTGTAGAGCCAGTTTGTGCAAGGAGAGATTAATTGCTTCTTTTTTGGTGGGGGTCCAAACCAACCCGTCATTTCAGTCACAGTCGTGTGGCAGACCCTGTCACTGAAATGATGGGTTGGTTAAAGTGTGCATGTCCTGTTTATACAACATAAGGGTGGGTGGGAGGGCCCAAGGACAATTCCATCTTGCACCTCTTTTTTCTTTAATTTTTCTTTGTGTCATGTGCTGTTTGGGGAGGGTTTTTTGGAAGGGCCATCCTGCGTGACACTGCAGTGCCACTCCTAGATGGGCCCGGTGTTTGTGTCGGCCACTAGGGTCGCTTATCTTACTCACACAGCTACCTCATTGCGACTCTTTTTTTCTTTGCGTCATGTGCTGTTTGGGGAGGGTTTTTTGAAAGGGCCATCCTGCGTGACACTGCAGTGACACTCCTAGATGGGCCCGGTGTTTGTGTCGGCCACTAGGGTCGCTTATCTTACTCACACAGCTACCTCATTGCGCCTCTTTTTTTCTTTGCGTCATGTGCTGTTTGGGGAGGGTTTTTTGGAAGGGCCATCCTGCGTGACACTGCAGTGCCACTCCTAGATGGGCACGGTGTTTGTGTCGGCCACTAGGGTCGCTTATCTTACTCACACAGCTACCTCATTGCGCCTCTTTTTTTCTTTGCGTCATGTGCTGTTTGGGGAGGGTTTTTTGGAAGGGCCATCCTGCGTGACACTGCAGTGCCACTCCTAGATGGGCACGGTGTTTGTGTCGGCCACTAGGGTCGCTTATCTTACTCACACAGCTACCTCATTGCGCCTCTTTTTTTCTTTGCGTCATGTGCTGTTTGGGGAGGGTTTTTTGGAAGGGCCATCCTGCGTGACACTGCAGTGCCACTCCTAGATGGGCCCGGTGTTTGTGTCGGCCACTAGGGTCGCTTATCTTACTCACACAGCTACCTCATTGCGACTCTTTTTTTCTTTGCGTCATGTGCTGTTTGGGGAGGGTTTTTTGGAAGGGCCATCCTGCGTGACACTGCAGTGCCACTCCTAGATGGGCACGGTGTTTGTGTCGGCCACTAGGGTCGCTTATCTTACTCACACAGCTACCTCATTGCGCCTCTTTTTTTCTTTGCGTCATGTGCTGTTTGGGGAGGGTTTTTTGGAAGGGCCATCCTGCGTGACACTGCAGTGCCACTCCTAGATGGGCACGGTGTTTGTGTCGGCCACTAGGGTCGCTTATCTTACTCACACAGCTACCTCATTGCGCCTCTTTTTTTCTTTGCGTCATGTGCTGTTTGGGGAGGGTTTTTTGGAAGGGCCATCCTGCGTGACACTGCAGTGCCACTCCTAGATGGGCACGGTGTTTGTGTCGGCCACTAGGGTCGCTTATCTTACTCACACAGCTACCTCATTGCGCCTCTTTTTTTCTTTGCGTCATGTGCTGTTTGGGGAGGGTTTTTTGGAAGGGCCATCCTGCGTGACACTGCAGTGCCACTCCTAGATGGGCACGGTGTTTGTGTCGGCCACTAGGGTCGCTTATCTTACTCACACAGCTACCTCATTGCGCCTCTTTTTTTCTTTGCGTCATGTGCTGTTTGGGGAGGGTTTTTTGGAAGGGCCATCCTGCGTGACACTGCAGTGCCACTCCTAGATGGGCACGGTGTTTGTGTCGGCCACTAGGGTCGCTTATCTTACTCACACAGCTACCTCATTGCGCCTCTTTTTTTCTTTGCGTCATGTGCTGTTTGGGGAGGGTTTTTTGGAAGGGCCATCCTGCGTGACACTGCAGTGCCACTCCTAGATGGGCCCGGTGTTTGTGTCGGCCACTAGGGTCGCTTATCTTACTCACACAGCTACCTCATTGCGCCTCTTTTTTTCTTTGCGTCATGTGCTGTTTGGGGAGGGTTTTTTGGAAGGGCCATCCTGCGTGACACTGCAGTGCCACTCCTAGATGGGCACGGTGTTTGTGTCGGCCACTAGGGTCGCTTATCTTACTCACACAGCTACCTCATTGCGCCTCTTTTTCTTTGCGTCATGTGCTGTTTGGGGAGGGTTTTTTGGAAGGGCCATCCTGCGTGACACTGCAGTGCCACTCCTAGATGGGCACGGTGTTTGTGTCGGCCACTAGGGTCGCTTAGCTTAGTCATCCAGCGACCTAGGTGCAAATTTTAGGACTAAAAATAATATTGTGAGGTGTGAGGTATTCAGAATAGACTGAAAATGAGTGGAAATTATGGTTTTTGAGGTTAATAATACTTTGGGATCAAAATGACCCCCAAATTCTATGATTTAAGCTGTTTTTTAGTGTTTTTTAAAAAAAAACACCCGAATCCAAAACACACCCGAATCCGACAAAAAAAATTTGGTGAGGTTTTGCCAAAACGCGGTCGAACCCAAAACACGGCCGCGGAACCGAACCCAAAACCAAAACACAAAACCCGAAAAATTTCAAGTGCACATCTCTAGTGTAATGTAATGTGCTACTGTGTGTAATATGGGAGGGTAATGTAATGTGTTACTGTGTGTAATATTGGGGGGTGTAATGTAATGTGCTACTGTGTGTAATATTCAGGGGTGTAATGTAATGTGCTACTGTGTGTAATATGGGGGGTGTAATGTAATGTGTTACTGTGTGTAATATGGGGAGGGGGTAATGTAATGTGTTACTGTGTGTAATATGGGGGGGTAATGTAATGTGTTACTGTGTGTAATATGGGGGGTGTAATGTAATGTTCTACTGTGTGTAATGTGCTACTGTGTGTATTATGGGGGGGGGGTGTAATGTAATGTGTTACTGTGTGTGTAATATGGGGGGTGTAATGTAATGTGCTACTGTGTGTAATATGGGGGGGTAATGTAATGTGTTACTGTGTGTAATATGAGGGGGTAATGTAATGTGTTACTGTGTGTAATTTGGGGGGGTAATGTAATGTATTACTGTGTGCAATATGGGGGGTGTAATGTAATGTGCTACTGTGTGTAATATGGGGGGTGTAATGTAATGTTCTACTGTGTGTAATATGGGGGGTGTAATGTAATGTTCTACTGTGTGTAATATGGGGGGTGTAATGTAATGTTCTACTGTGTGTAATATGGGGGGGTGTAATGTAATGTGCTACTGTGTGTAATATGGGGGGGTGTAATGTAATGTGTTACTGTGTGTAATATGGGGGGGTGTAATGTAATGTGCTACTGTGTGTAATATGGGGGGTGTAATGTAATTTGTTACTGTGTGTAATATGGGGGGGTAATGTAATGTGTTACTGTGTGTAATATGGGGGGTGTAATGTAATGTGCTACTGTGTGTAATTTAGGGGGTGTAATGTAATGTTCTACTGTGTGTAATGTGCTACTGTGTGTATTATGGGGGGTGTAATGTAATGTGCTACTGTGTAATATGGGGGGTGTAATGTAATGTGCTGCTGTGTGTAATATGGGGGGGTGTAATGTAATGTACTACTGTGTGTGTAATATGGTGGGGGGTGTAATGTAATGTACTACTGTGTGTAATAAGGGGGGGCTGTGTAAAAAGTAATGTTATGTGTTACTGTGTGTAATATGGGGGGACATGGAGCAGCGGGTCCCAGAGGTGCGCGTAATGTCTGGCGTAGGCTACCTGGAGTAATGTGTGTAAGAGGCTACCTGGAGTATGGTGTATATAAGGGGCTGTCAGGCGTAATGTGTATAAGGGGTACTACTGTGTGGTGTAATGTGACAAATGTACAATACTGTGGTCATACCACTTTCCCATTGGCGTGCAGTCCCTATTTTACATGTGGGTGGGAGGCACCATTTCTGTTTCTGACACAGGGCACCAAAATGTCTACTTACGGCTCTGGCTGTGTATATAATGTAATGCATTATGGTGCTATATATATTAGTGATGAGCGGGTTCGGTTTCTCGGAAACCGAACCCCCCCGAACTTCAGCCTTTTTACACGGGTCCGAGGCAGGTTCGAACCTTCCCGCCTTGCTCGGCTAACCCGAGCGCGCCCGAACGTCATCATCCTGCTGTCGGATTCTCGCGAGGCTCGAATTCTATCGCGAGACTCGGATTCTATATAAGGAGCCGCGCGTCGCCGCCATTTTCACACGTGCATTGAGATTGATAGGGAGAGGACGTGGCTGGCGTCCTCTCCGTTTATAGAGAAGAGAGTAGAGAGTTAGAGACACTATTTAGTATTTACTAATTTTGGGGAGCATATTAGGACTGGAGTACTACTACTTGCTGATAGTGTGACCATTGACCACCAGTTTAATTAATCCGTTCTCTGCCTGAAAAAAAACGATACACAGTGTGACACAGTCACATACCATATCTGTGCTCAGCCTCAGTGTGCTGCATCATCATATGTAATACTGTATATCTGACTGTGCTGAGTGCTCACTGCTCACACAGCTTAATTGTGGGGGAGACTGGGGAGCAGTTAGAGCAGGAGTACATAAATAATATATTTTAAGTACAGTGCACACTTTTGCTGCAAGAGTGCCACACTGCCAGTGTGACTGACCAGTGACCACCAGTATATTGTGATTGTCTGCTTAGGACGGAGTACTACTTGCTGATAGTGTGACCAGTGACCAGTGACCACCACCAGTTTAATTAATCCGTTCTCTGCCTGAAAAAAAAACGATACACAGTGTGACACAGTCACATACCATATCTGTGCTCAGCCCAGTGTGCTGCATCATATGTAATACTGTATATCATTATCTGACTGTGCTGAGTGCTCACTGCTCACACAGCTTAATTGTGGGGGAGACTGGGGAGCAGTTATAGCAGGAGTACATATTTTAAGTACAGTGCACACTTTTGCTGCCAGAGTGCCACTGCCAGTGTGACTGACCAGTGACCACTGACCACCAGTATATTGTGATTGTCTGCTGACCACCAGTATATTGTGATTGTCTGCCTGAAAAAGTTAAACACTCGTCGTGTGGTGTTTTTATAAACGCATTCTGCAGACAGTGTCCAGCAGGTCCGTCATTACATAATATATATACCTGTCCGGCTGCAGTACTAGTGTGATATATATATATATATATTTTAATTTTATCTCATTATCATCCAGTCTATATTAGCAGCAGACACAGTACGGTAGTCCACGGCTGTAGCTACCTCTGTGTCGGCAGTCGCTGGTCCATCCATAATTGTATACCACCTACCCGTGGTTTTTTTTTCTATCTTCTTGATACTAGTAGCTTACTTTAGGAGTCTGCAGTGCTGACAGACAGTGTCCAGCAGGTCCGTCATTACATAATATATATATACCTGTCCGGCTGCAGTACTAGTGTGATATATATATATATATTTTAATTTTATCTCATTATCATCCAGTCTATATTAGCAGCAGACACAGAACGGTAGTCCACGGCTGTAGCTACCTCTGTGTCGGCAGTCGCTGGTCCATCCATAATTGTATACCACCTACCCGTGGTTTTTTTTTCTATCTTCTTGATACTAGTAGCTTACTTTAGGAGTCTGCAGTGCTGACAGACAGTGTCCAGCAGGTCCGTCATTACATAATATATATACCTGTCCGGCTGCAGTACTAGTGTGATATATATATATATTTTATTTTTATCTCATTATCATCCAGTCTATATTAGCAGCAGACACAGTACGGTAGTCCACGGCTGTAGCTTCCTCTGTGTCGGCACCAGTCGCTGGTCCATCCATAATTGTATACCACCTACCCGTGTTTTTTTTTTCTATCTTCTTGATACTAGTAGCTTACTTTAGGAGTCTGCAGTGCTGACAGACAGTGTCCAGCAGGTCCGTCATTACATAATATATATATACCTGTCCGGCTGCAGTACTAGTGTGATATATATATATATTTTAATTTTACCTCATTATCATCCAGT
The DNA here is from genome assembly GCF_028390025.1 of Pseudophryne corroboree. Lineage (NCBI taxonomy): Eukaryota > Metazoa > Chordata > Amphibia > Anura > Myobatrachidae > Pseudophryne > Pseudophryne corroboree. Next base: position 1,012,303,620 of record NC_086445.1, on the reverse strand, counting down.
CTATATTAGCAGCAGACACAGTACAGTAGTCCACGGCTGTAGCTACCTCTGCGTCGGCAGTCGCTGGTCCATCCATAATTGTATACCACCTACCCGTGGTTTTTTTTTCTATCTTCTTGATACTAGTAGCTTACTTTAGGAGTCTGCAGTGCTGACAGACAGTGTCCAGCAGGTCCGTCATTACATAATATATATATACCTGTCCGGCTGCAGTACTAGTGTGATATATATATATATTTTAATTTTATCTCATTATCATCCAGTCTATATTAGCAGCAGACACAGTACGGTAGTCCACGGCTGTAGCTACCTCTGTGTCGGCAGTCGCTGGTCCATCCATAATTGTATACCACCTACCCGTGGTTTTTTTTTCTATCTTCTTGATACTAGTAGCTTACTTTAGGAGTCTGCAGTGCTGACAGACAGTGTCCAGCAGGTCCGTCATTACATAATATATATATACCTGTCCGGCTGCAGTACTAGTGTGATATATATATATATATATTTTAATTTTATCTCATTATCATCCAGTCTATATTAGCAGCAGACACAGTACGGTAGTCCACGGCTGTAGCTACCTCTGTGTCGGCAGTCGCTGGTCCATCCATAATTGTATACCACCTACCCGTGGTTTTTTTTTCTATCTTCTTGATACTAGTAGCTTACTTTAGGAGTCTGCAGTGCTGACAGACAGTGTCCAGCAGGTCCGTCATTACATAATATATATATACCTGTCCGGCTGCAGTACATGGTGATATATATATATATTTTAATTTTATCTCATTATCATCCAGTCTATATTAGCAGCAGACACAGTACGGTAGTCCACGGCTGTAGCTTCCTCTGTGTCGGCAGTCGCTCGTCCATCCATAAGTATACTAGTATCCATCCATCTCCATTGTTTACCTGAGGTGCCTTTTAGTTGTGCCTATTAAAATATGGAGAACAAAAATGTTGAGGTTCCAAAAATAGGGAAAGATCAAGATCGACTTCCACCTCGTGCTGAAGCTGCTGCCACTAGTCATGGCCGAGATGCTGAAATGCCAGCAACGTCGTCTGCCAAGGCCGATGCCCAATGTCATAGTACAGAGCATGTAAAATCCAAAACACCAAATATCAGTAAAAAAAGGACTCAAAAATCTAAAATAAAATTGTCGGAGGAGAAGCGTAAACTTGCCAATATGCCATTTACCACACGGAGTGGCAAGGAACGGCTGAGGCCCTGGCCTATGTTCATGGCTAGTGGTTCAGCTTCACATGAGGATGGAAGCACTCAGCCTCTCGCTAGAAAAATGAAAAGACTCAAGCTGGCAAAAGCACAGCAAAGAACTGTGCGTTCTTCGAAATCCCAAATCCACAAGGAGAGTCCAATTGTGTCGGTTGCGATGCCTGACCTTCCCAACACTGGACGTGAAGAGCATGCGCCTTCCACCATTTGCACGCCCCCTGCAGGTGCTGGAAGGAGCACCCGCAGTCCAGTTCCTGATAGTCAGATTGAAGATGTCAGTGTTGAAGTACACCAGGATGAGGAGGATATAGGTGTTGCTGGCGCTGGGGAGGAAATTGACCAGGAGGATTCTGATGGTGAGGTGGTTTGTTTAAGTCAGGCACCCTGGGAGACACCTGTTGTCCGTGGGAGGAATAGGGCCATTGACATGCCTGGTGAAAATACCAAAAAAATCAGCTCTTCGGTGTGGAAGTATTTCAACAGAAATGCGGACAACATTTGTCAAGCCGTGTGTTGCCTTTGTCAAGCTGTAATAAGTAGGGGTAAGGACGTTAACCACCTCGGAACATTCTCCCTTATACGTCACCTGCAGCGCATTCATAATAAGTCAGTGACAAGTTCAAAAACTTTGGGCGACAGCGGAAGCAGTCCACTGACCAGTAAATCCCTTCCTCTTGTAACCAAGCTCACGCAAACCACCCCACCAACTCCCTCAGTGTCAATTTCCTCCTTCCCCAGGAATGCCAATAGTCCTGCAGGCCATGTCACTGGCAATTCTGACGAGTCCTCTCCTGCCTGGGATTCCTCCGATGAATCCTTGCGTGTAACGCCTACTGCTGCTGGCGCTGCTGTTGTTGCTGCTGGGAGTCGATGGTCATCCCAGAGGGGAAGTCGTAAGACCACTTTTACTACTTCCACCAAGCAATTGACTGTCCAACAGTCCTTTGCGAGGAAGATGAAATATCACAGCAGTCATCCTGCTGCAAAGCGGATAACTGAGGCCTTGGCATCCTGGGTGGTGAGAAACGTGGTTCCGGTATCCATCATTACTGCAGAGGCAACTAGAGACTTGTTGGAGGTACTGTGTCCCCGGTACCAAATACCATCTAGGTTCCATTTCTCTAGGCAGGCGATACCGAAAATGTACACAGACCTCAGAAAAAGAGTCACCAGTGTCCTAAAAAATGCAGCTGTACCCAATGTCCACTTAACCACGGACATGTGGACAAGTGGAGCAGGGCAGGGTCAGGACTATATGACTGTGACAGCCCACTGGGTAGATGTATGGACTCCCGCCGCAAGAACAGCAGCGGCGGCACCAGTAGCAGCATCTCGCAAACGCCAACTCTTTCCTAGGCAGGCTACGCTTTGTATCACCGGTTTCCAGAATACGCACGCACACAGCTGAAAACCTCTTACGGCAACTGAGGAAGATCATCGCGGAATGGCTTACCCCAATTGGACTCTCCTGTGGATTTGTGGCATCGGACAACGCCAGCAATATTGTGTGTGCATTAAATATGGGCAAATTCCAGCACGTCCCATGTTTTGCACATACCTTGAATTTGGTGGTGCAGAATTATTTAAAAAACCAGAGGGGCGTGCAAGAGATGCTGTCGGTGGCCAGAAGAATTGCGGGACACTTTCGGCGTACAGGCACCACGTACAGAAGACTGGAGCACCACCAAAAACGCCTGAACCTGCCCTGCCATCATCTGAAGCAAGAAGTGGTAACGAGGTGGAATTCAACCCTATATATGCTTCAGAGGTTGGAGGAGCAGCAAAAGGCCATTCAAGCCTATACAATTGGGCACGATATAGGAGGTGGAATGCACCTGTCTCAAGCGCAGTGGAGAATGATTTCAACGTTGTGCAAGGTTCTGCTGCCCTTTGAACTTGCCACACGTGAAGTCAGTTCAGACACTGCCAGCCTGAGTCAGGTCATTCCCCTCATCAGGCTTTTGCAGAAGAAGCTGGAGACATTGAAGGAGGAGCTAACACAGAGCGATTCCGCTAGGCATGTGGGACTTGTGGATGGAGCCCTTAATTCGCTTAACAAGGATTCACGGGTGGTCAATCTGTTGAAATCAGAGCACTACATTTTGGCCACCGTGCTCGATCCTAGATTTAAAACCTACCTTGGATCTCTCTTTCCGGCAGACACAAGTCTGCTGGGGTTCAAAGACCTGCTGGTGAGAAAATTGTCAAGTCAAGCGGAACGCGACCTGTCAACATCTCCTCCTTCACATTCTCCCGCAACTGGGGGTGCGAGGAAAAGGCACAGAATTCCGAGCCCACCCGCTGGCGGTGATGCAGGGCAGTCTGGAGCGACTGCTGATGCTGACATCTGGTCCGGACTGAAGGACCTGACAACGATTACGGACATGTCGTCTACTGGCACTGCATATGATTCTCTCCCCATTGAAAGAATGGTGGAGGATTATATGAGTGACCGCATCCAAGTAGGCACGTCAGACAGTCCGTACTTATACTGGCAGGAAAAAGAGGCAATTTGGAGGCCCTTGCACAAACTGGCTTTATTCTACCTAAGTTGCCCTCCCACAAGTGTGTACTCCGAAAGAGTGTTTAGTGCCGCCGCTCACCTTGTCAGCAATCGGCGTACGAGGTTACTTCCAGAAAATGTGGAGAAGATGATGTTCATTAAAATGAATTATAATCAATTCCTCCGTGGAGACATTGACCAGCAGCAATTGCCTCCACAAAGTACACAGGGAGCTGAGATGGTGGATTCCAGTGGGGACGAATTGATAATCTGTGAGGAGGGGGATGTACACGGTGATATATCGGAGGATGATGATGAGGTGGACATCTTGCCTCTGTAGAGCCAATTTGTGCAAGGAGAGATTAATTGCTTCTTTTTTGGTAGGGGTCCAAACCAACCCGTCATTTCAGTCACAGTCGTGTGGCAGACCCTGTAACTGAAATGATGGGTTGGTTAAAGTGTGCATGTCCTGTTTATACAACATAAGGGTGGGTGGGAGGGCCCAAGGACAATTCCATCTTGCACCTCTTTTTTCTTTAATTTTTCTTTGCGTCATGTGCTGTTTGGGGAGTATTTTTTTGGAAGGGCCATCCTGCGTGACACTGCAGTGCCACTCCTAGATGGGCCAGGTGTTTGTGCCGGCCACTAGGGTCGCTTAGCTTACTCACACAGCTACCTCATTGCGCCTCTTTTTTTTCTTCTTTGCGTCATGTGCTGTTTGGGGAGTGTTTTTTGGAAGGGCCATCCTGCGTGACACTGCAGTGCCACTCCTAGATGGGCCAGGTGTTTGTGTCGGCCACTAGGGTCGCTTAGCTTACTCACACAGCTACCTCATTGCGCCTCTTTTTTTCTTTGCGTCATGTGCTGTTTTGGGAGTGTTTTTTGGAAGGGCCATCCTGCGTGACACTGCAGTGCCACTCCTAGATGGGCCAGGTGTTTGTGTCGGCCACTAGGGTCGCTTAGCTTACTCACACAGCTACCTCATTGCGCCTCTTTTTTTCTTTGCGTCATGTGCTGTTTGGGGAGTGTTTTTTGGAAGGGCCATCCTGCGTGACACTGCAGTGCCACTCCTAGATGGGCCAGGTGTTTGTGTCGGCCACTAGGGTCGCTTATCTTACTCACACAGCTACCTCATTGCGCCTCTTTTTTTCTTTGCGTCATGTGCTGTTTGGGGAGTGTTTTTTGGAAGGGCCATCCTGCGTGACACTGCAGTGCCACTCCTAGATGGGCCAGGTGTTTGTGTCGGCCACTTGGGTCGCTTAGCTTACTCACACAGCTACCTCATTGCGCCTTTTTTTTTCTTTGCGTCATGTGCTGTTTGGGGAGTGTTTTTTGGAAGGGCCATCCTGCGTGACACTGCAGTGCCACTCCTAGATGGGCCAGGTGTTTGTGTCGGCCACTAGGGTCGCTTATCTTACTCACACAGCTACCTCATTGCGCCTCTTTTTTTCTTTGCGTCATGTGCTGTTTGGGGAGTGTTTTTTGGAAGGACCATCCTGCGTGACACTGCAGTGCCACTCCTAGATGGGCCAGGTGTTTGTGTCGGCCACTTGGGTCGCTTAGCTTAGTCATCCAGCGACCTCGGTGCAAATTTTAGGACTAAAAATAATATTGTGAGGTGTTCAGAATAGACTGAAAATGAGTGGAAATTATGGTTTTTGAGGTTAATAATACTTTGGGATCAAAATGACCCCCAAATTCTATGATTTAAGCTGTTTTTTAGGGTTTTTTTTAAAAAAACACCCGAATCCAAAACACACCCGAATCCGACAAAAAAAATTCGGTGAGGTTTTGCCAAAACGCGGTCGAACCCAAAACACGGCCGCGGAACCGAACCCAAAACCAAAACACAAAACCCGAAAAATTTCAAGTGCACATCTCTAATATATGACGGACTCGTCATGCTGCTCACTTTATAAAATAATTTGTTTTCACATCAAATCCGTGGAGTGCCGCCTGTTTCTGTGGATATAAGGCCTATGGACTGCTTTGGCTTTTACACTGCAAACACCCACACTGTATATATATATATATATATATATATCTCACACAATCGCACACCAGAGTATGTACCTTAGGTTTTCTATTCGTCCGTCTCTTCTCACCAGTGTACAGTACACACTACCTTAATATATAGTGCATCTATTATTACTCTAGTGTACCTATATTATTACTCTTTTTGTTTTTGGCTGGTTTTAGTACTATAGTTTTCATCAGGACACACCCCTGAGTGGCATTAAATCCCCTTATAGGTGGCCCTAGACACGCCCTTTGGGAGGAGCATGACACCCCCCCCTCCCAATGGGAAGCTCTGCGTGTTCTGCTGCCACCTGGAATCTCCCTGAAACTAGTTTTCAAAAGTAGGCAAGTATGGTACAAGTGCATATCGCATTCTGAGTTGATCGCTCGCTAGCTACCTTTGCTGCCGAGCTCTGCAAAAACATTCTGTGCAGTTTCTGAGTAGCGCTGGACTTACTCAGCGCTTGTGATCACTTCAGTCTTTTTTGGGGCTGGAACTGACGTCAGACACCCGCCCTGCAAACGCCTGGACAGTGGACACGACTGTGTTTCCCTACCACTCCCAGAAAGCGGTCAGTTGACACCCATAAATCATACTTGCCTACCCTCCCGGAATGGCCGGGAGGCTCCCGAAAATCGGGTGACCCTCCCGGCCCCCCGGAAAGGTAGGCAAGCCTCCCGCTTTCCCCCTCGGCCGCCCGCAGCAGTGAACAAGTAGGCGGGCCGAGGGGGTCCGATGACGCAATTTGCGCTGAATCGAGTCATCGTAGCTCCGCCCCCCACTATGCAGCGCCTCGTTTCTCGGCACAGCACAGCGGGGGGTGGAGTCACGATGACGCGACGATGATGCAACGCCCCCCGGACCGCGCATCCTGCTGCCGGCCGCACCCACGAACCACCCGTCCTGCTGCCGGCCACGCCCCCATTCACCTACAACGCTGCCTCCTCCCGGAGGAGGAGGCAGCAAAGTAGGTAAGTATGCCATAAATGCCCTCTTTCTGTCAATCTTTTTTTTTTTTAAATGATCAGAATACAGGCTTTTAATGTGTAGCTAACTGTTGTGGAACTGAAAGTCCCAGGGTGCCCTGCCAGCCTGGCTGTGGGTCGCTGGATTAGACAGTCCTCAGAAATCTGGGAAAACAGGATTCTATTCTTAAAACCTTGTAGTTTTACTTTTGTTTCCTACAAGCAGAGACTTTCCCCCCTCCCATCTGTTTCCTCTAATGCATCTGTATAAGAGGCGTGGTGCTGTATCACTTGCTCTCCTCTTGCTGGACACGGACACTGCAGCATCACACTCTGAGGCAGCCGGGTACCCAGGGGCTCTGCACACCTGACAGGTGAGATGGGAGAAGGTTTATTCCTGATCTTATACCTGTAATAGCACTAAAGTGTCATCTGTGAGGGGATATTTATGTGTTTACAGCATGAAACTCAAAAGTCACAGACAGGCTAGCTCAGATTTGCTACACTCTATGGGGTCTATTTACTAAGCCTTAGAGAGAGAGATAAAGTGGAGTGATAAAGTAACAACCAACCAGCTCCTGTTTTTTTTTAAATACAGGTACCTGTTTACTAAGGAGGTCATTCCGACCCGTTCGCACGCAGCGGGTTTTTGCACGACGTTGCCCGGCGACAGGGGTTGCCGGGTTACGTTGCGGCTACCGACGAAAACGGTTGCAGAGGTGACCGCTAAGAAGATCGACAGGAAGAAGGCGTTCCAGGGTGGATCCGGACCGTTTGGAGCCGTTTACGGGGAGTGGTGAGTAAAACGCAGGTGTGAACAGAGGGCGGAGGAGTGATGTCAAAGCCGGCCCCATCATCGCTGGATCCATCGCACAGGGTAAGTATATCCAGGGCTGGTCATGTTTTGCTTGAAATTTCTTTAGCTTAGCAGGTCTGCACAAGTGATCGCAGCCCTGCTAAGCTAAAATACACTCCCCCATAGGCGTGGACTATTGATCGCAGCAGCAGCTAAAAGTTGAGAGAAAGTGGAGAGAGATAAAGTACCAACCAACCACCTCCTAACTGTCAATTTTCAAACACAGCCTGTAACCGGGCAGTTAGGAGCAGGTTGGCTGGTTCTTTATCACTCTCCACTTTATGTTTTAAAGCTGAGCACTGTGTATTCTAGTGTAAGCTTAGGGTGGAGGTGAAAAGGGATGGGGAAGGTAGAAGCAGGTGAGCAGTGGTCATGTGTGACAGTATGGTGAGACGGGGGCATGCAGGGAAGACACTTTTGATGAGGGGGTGTGAGGGCACAATGAACTGATGCGGAAACAATTTGGGCACAAGTATTGGAGGTAATGATGAGAAGGTACAAGCAGGGGATGAGGGGTCCATGTGGGTCACAAGTGGGCATGGGGGGTACAGGAAGATATGGAGGAGGGATAAACAGTGAACGTGGTTTAAAAGTGAGACAGCATGTATGGCACAGAAAGGTAAGAAGGGCTGGGCACACGGGGCATAATCTAATGGGGCATGTGCTAGCACAATGATAGTAGAGGGCATCAATGTAGTGAGAATGGGGCATGTGGGGTACAATGAAGTGAGGATTGTTCACGTGTGGTACAGGGAAGTGAGGAGGGGGCATATTTGGTACAATGAAGTGAGGAGGGGACGTGTGGGGAACAATGAAGTGAGGAGAGGGCATGTAGGGCACAATGAAGTGAGGAGGGGCGTGTGGGGAACAAGGAGGTGAGGAGGGGGGGTGTGGGGCACAATGAAGTGAGGAGGGGGCATGCGCGGCACAATGAAGTGAGAAGAGGGCATTTTGGGCACAATGAAGTGAGGAGGGGTCATTTGTGGCGCAATGAATTGAGGAGGGGGCATGTGGGGCACAATGAAGTGAAAAGGGGGCGTGTGGGGCACAATGAAGTGAGGAGAGGGCGTGTGTGGCACAATGAAGTGATGGGGGCGTGTGTGGCACAATGAAGTGAGGAGGGGGCATGTGGGGCACAATGAATTGAGGAGGGGGCGTGTGGGACACAGTGAAATGAGGAGGGGCATGTGGGGCACAGTGAAGTGAGGAGGGGCATGTGGGGCACAATAAAGTGAGGAGGGGGCTTGTGTTGCAACATGTCCTGTCTGAGAGGCAGAAGCCCTGAGTCCTCTGAGAGCATTTCTTGAAGCTCCGGGTACCGAGTCCTTCTTGGCCAATTCGGAGCAAAGAATATTGTTCTCACTCCTCCTTTTATTACAATTCTCAGCCCTTGGGTATGAGAGGAAGAGGAGGGAATACATAGACCGACTGGAACACCCACGGTGTTACTAGTGCGACCACAGCTATCACCTGAGGGTCCCTTGACCCGGCTTAAAACCTTTTTTAGCTTTTTATTGAGGTGGAACGCCATCCAGTCCACCTGAGGCAGTTCCCATCAATTTGCAAACTGCGTGAAGACTTCCTGATGAAGTCCCCACTTTCCCGGGTGGAGGTCGTGCCTGCTGAGGAAGTCTGCTTCCCAGTTGTCCACTCCCGGAATGAACACTGCTGACAGTGCGCTTACTTGATTCTCCGCCCAGCGAAGAATTCTGGTGGCTTCTACCCTCGCCACCCTGCTACTTGTGCCGCCTTGGCGGTTTACATGAACCCCTGCGGTCTGACTGGATCAGAACCGGTTGGTCGCGAAGCAGGATCTCCGCTTGACTTAGGGCGTTGTATATGGCCCTTAGTTCCAGGATATTGATGTGAAGGCAAGTCTGTTGACTTGACCACAGACCTTGAAAATTTCTTCCCTGTGTAACTGCCCCCCACCCTCGGAGGCTTGCATCTGTGGTCACCAGGATCTAGTCCTGAATGCCGAATCTGCGGCCCTCGAGAAGGTGAGCACTCTGCAGCCACCACAGGAGAGACACCCTGGCCCTGGGGGATAGGGTGATTAACCGATGCATCTGAAGAGGTGATCCGGACCACTTGTCCAGTTAGTCCCATTGGAAGGTCCTCGCATGGAACCTGCCTAAGGGGATGGCCTCGTATGATGCCACCATCCTTCCCAGGACTCGAGTGCAGTGATGCACTGACACCTGTTTTGGTTTTAATAGATTCCTGACCAGTGTCATGAGCTCCTGAGCTCTCTCTATCGGGAGATAAACCCTTTTCTGGTCTGTGTCTAGGATCGTGCCTAGGAGAGGCAGATGAGCTGTAGGAACCAACTGCGACTTTGGAATATATAGAATCCAGCCGTGTTGCCGTTACACTTCCAGAGAAAGTGATACGCTGTTCAGCAACTGCTCTCTTGATCTCGCTTTTATGAGGAGATCGTCCAAGTACGTGATAATAGTGACACCTTGCTTCCACAGGAGCACAATCATATCCGCCATTACCTTGGTTATGACAATCCCGTATCGCAATTCTGAGGTACACCTAATGAGGTGGATAAATGGGGACATGAAGGTATGCATCCCTTATATCCCTTATGAATTAAAAAGCTGCAAGCAGGTAGGTTTGCTTCTCTCCCCTCAGTCCCATGTAGCAGTGAGTCTGTTGCCAGCAGATCTCACTGAAAATAAAAAACCTAACAAATACTTTCTTTCTAGCAAGCTCAGGAGAGCCCACTAGGAGCACCCAGCTCTGGCCGGGCACAGATTCTAACTGAGGTCTGGAGGAGGGGCATAGAGGGAGGAGCCAGTGCACACCAGATAGTACCTAATCTTTCTTTTAGAGTGCCCAGTCTCCTGCGGAGCCCGTCTATTCCCCATGGTCCTTACGGAGTTCCCAGCATCCACTAGGACGTCAGAGAAATACCACCTGTAGATGGCTTTAGCTATTGTAGCCCAGGCTCTACACTTTGCGCAGTTTTCCTCTCCGCTCACATATGTGCAGTCTGGTGACAGATCATGTGCAGTAGTGCATCCGGGTCCAAATCCTAGAAGTAAAGAGGTTGCATTAGCGATCGCTTTACTAATAACACATCGTAGGGACACCTGGATGTGATTTTCGTTATACCCGTGATACTTAATTTTTTATTGCTGCAATAAAATTCTAATTACTGAAACAAATTCCCAATAATTAATACATATGCCTGTATGACAAGCATTCATCTTCGCTATGTGTTCCTATTGGTGTTGGCTGCAGCGCTTAAATGTGTTATCACATGGTAAATACATAAACACGCCGCTCCTAACGCCTGTTAGAGTACTGATATAATACTAGTGTCTTCTTTATACCTTAATGCAGCTTTTTGTCAACCGCATCAGTAAGAGGTACAAGTCAGGCTTGCCTACCCTCCCGCATTCAGCGGGAGGCTCCCGATCTTTACATGAGCCTCCTGCTGCCCCGCATACCTTGTCAGCCCTCCCGATTTTCAAGTCTTCATCCCCGTAAATTCAGACTGCGCATACGCTACTGTGTGTAATATGGGGGGGGGGGGGTAATGTAATGTGTTACTGTGTGTAATATGGGGGGGGGGTAATGTAATGTGTTACTGTGTGTAATATGGGGGGTGTAGTGTAATGTAATGAGTCACTGTGTGTAATATGGGGGGGGGGGTGTAATGTAATGTGCTACTGTGTGTAATATGGGGGGTGTAATATAATGTGCTACTGTGTGTAATATGGGGGGGTGTAATGTAATGTGTTACTGTGTGTAATATGGGAGGGTAATGTAATGTGTTACTGTGTGTAATATTGGGGGGTGTAATGTAATGTGCTACTGTGTGTAATATGGGGGGGGTGTAGTGTAATGTAATGAGTTACTGTGTGTAATATGGGGGGGTGTAATGTAATGTGTTACTGTGTGTAATATGGGGGGTGTAATGTAATGTGCTACTGTGTGTAATATGGGGGGGTGTAATGTAATGTGCTACTGTGTGTAATATGGGAGGGTAATGTAATGTGTTACTGTGTGTAATATTGGGGGGTGTAATGTAATGTGCTACTGTGTGTAATATTGGGGGGTGTAATGTAATGTGCTACTGTGTGTAATATGGGGGGTGTAATGTAATGTGTTACTGTGTGTAATATTGGGGGGTGTAATGTAATGTGCTACTGTGTGTAATATTGGGGGGTGTAATGTAATGTGCTACTGTGTGTAATATGGGGGGTGTAATGTAATGTGCTACTGTGTGTAATATGGGAGGGTAATGTAATGTGCTACTGTGTGTAATATGGGGGGTGTAATGTAATGTGCTACTGTGTGTAATATGGGGGGTGTAATATAATGTGCTACTGTGTGTAATATGGGGGGGTGTAATGTAATGTGCTACTGTGTGTAATATGGGAGGGTAATGTAATGTGTTACTGTGTGTAATATTGGGGGGTGTAATGTAATGTGCTACTGTGTGTAATATTGGGGGGTGTAATGTAATGTGCTACTGTGTGTAATATGGGGGGGTGTAATGTAATGTGTTACTGTGTGTAATATGGGGAGGGGGTAATGTAATGTGTTACTGTGTGTAATATGGGGGGGGTAATGTAATGTGTTACTGTGTGTAATATGGGGAGGGGGTAATGTAATGTTCTACTGTGTGTAATGTGCTACTGTGTGTATTATGGGGGGGGGGGGGGGTTGTAATGTAATGTGTTACTGTGTGTGTAATATGGGGGGTGTAATGTAATGTGCTACTATGTGTAATATGGGGGGTAATGTAATGTAATGTGCTACTGTGTGTAATATGGGGGGTGTAATGTAATGTGTTACTGTGTGTAATATGGGGGGGTAATGTAATGTGTTACTGTGTGTAATATGGGGAGGGGGTGTAATGTAATGTGCTACTGTGTGTAATATGGGGGGTGTAATGTAATGTGCTACTGTGTGTAATATGGGGGGTGTAATGTAATGTGTTACTGTGTGTAATATGGGGAGGGGGTAATGTAATGTGTTACTGTGTGTAATATGGGGGGTGTAATGTAATGTGCTACTGTGTGTAATATGGGGGGTGTAATGTAATGTTCTACTGTGTGTAATATGGGGGGTGTAATGTAATGTTCTACTGTGTGTAATATGGGGGGTGTAATGTAATGTTCTACTGTGTGTAATATGGGGGGTGTAATGTAATGTTCTACTGCGTGTAATGTGCTACTGTGTGTATTATGGGGGGGTGTAATGTAATGTGTTACTGTGTGTAATATGGGGGGTGTAATGTAATGTGCTACTGTGTGTAATATGGGGGGTGTAATGTAATGTGTTACTGTGTGTAATATGGGGGGGTAATGTAATGTGTTACTGTGTGTGTAATATGGGGGGTGTAATGTAATGTGTTACTGTGTGTAATATGGGGGGGTAATGTAATGTGTTACTGTGTGTAATATGGGGGGGTGTAATGTTATGTGTTACTGTGTGTGTAATATGGGGGGACATGGAGCAGCGCGTCCCAGAGGTGCGCGTAATGTGTGTAAGAGGCTATCTGGCGTAGGCTACCTGGAGTAATGTGTGTAAGAGGCTACCTGGAGTATGGTGTATATAAGGGGCTGTCAGGCGTAATGTGTATAAGGGGTACTACTGTGTGGTGTAATGTGACAAATGTACAATACTGTGGTCATACCACTTTCCCATTGGCGTGCAGTCCCTATTTTACATGTGGGTGGGAGGCACCATTTCTGTTTCTGACACAGGGCACCAAAATGTCTACTTACGGCTCTGGCTGTGTATATAATGTAATGCATTATGGTGCTATATATATATGCGATTGTGTGAGATATATATATATATATATATATATATATATCTCACACAATCGCACACCAGAGTATGTACCTTAGGTTTTCTATTCGTCCGTCTCTTCTCACCAGTGTACAGTACACACTACCTTAATATATAGTGCATCTATTATTACTCTAGTGTACCTATATTATTACTCTTTTTGTTTTTGGCTGGTTTTAGTACTATAGTTTTCATCAGGACACACCCCTGAGTGGCATTAAATCCCCTTATAGGTGGCCCTAGACACGCCCTTTGGGAGGAGCATGACCCCCCCCCCCCCCTCCCAATGGGAAGCTCTGCGTGTTCTGCTGCCACCTGGAATCTCCCTGAAACTAGTTTTCAAAAGTAGGCAAGTATGGTACAAGTGCATATCGCATTCTGAGTTGATCGCTCACTAGCTACCTTTGCTGCCGAGCTCTGCAAAAACATTTTGTGCAGTTTCTGAGTAGCGCTGGACTTACTCAGCGCTTGTGATCACTTCAGTCTTTTTTGGGGCTGGAACTGACGTCAGACACCCGCCCTGCAAACGCCTGGACACGACTGTGTTTCCCTACCACTCCCAGAAAGCGGTCAGTTGACACCCATAAATCATACTTGCCTACCCTCCCGGAATGGCCGGGAGGCTCCCGAAAATCGGGTGACCCTCCCGGCCCCCCGGAAAGGTAGGCAAGCCTCCCGCTTTCCCCCTCGGCCGCCCGCAGCAGTGAACAAGTAGGCGGGCCGAGGGGGTCCGATGACGCAATTTGCGCTGAATCGAGTCATCGTAGCTCCGCCCCCCACTATGCAGCGCCTCGTTTCTCGGCACAGCACAGCGGGGGGTGGAGTCACGATGACGCAACGATGATGCAACGCCCCCCGGACCGCGCATCCTGCTGCCGGCCACGCCCCCGAACCACCCGTCCTGCTGCCGGCCACGCCCCCATTCACCTACAACGCTGCCTCCTCCCGGAGGAGGAGGCAGCAAAGTAGGTAAGTATGCCATAAATGCCCTCTTTCTGTCAATCTTTTTTTTTTTTAAATGATCAGAATACAGGCTTTTAATGTGTAGCTAACTGTTGTGGAACTGAAAGTCCCAGGATGCCCTGCCAGCCTGGCTGTGGGTCGCTGGATTAGACAGTCCTCAGAAATCTGGGAAAACAGGATTCTATTCTTAAAACCTTGTAGTTTTACTTTTGTTTCCTACAAGCAGAGACTTTCCCCCCTCCCATCTGTTTCCTCTAATGCATCTGTATAAGAGGCGTGGTGCTGTATCACTTGCTCTCCTCTTGCTGGACACGGACACTGCAGCATCACACTCTGAGGCAGCCGGGTACCCAGGGGCTCTGCACACCTGACAGGTGAGATGGGAGAAGGTTTATTCCTGATCTTATACCTGTAATAGCACTAAAGTGTCATCTGTGAGGGGATATTTATGTGTTTACAGCATGAAACTCAAAAGTCACAGACAGGCTAGCTCAGATTTGCTACACTCTATGGGGTCTATTTACTAAGCCTTAGAGAGAGAGATAAAGTGGAGTGATAAAGTAACAACCAACCAGCTCCTGTTTTTTTTTAAATACAGGTACCTGTTTACTAAGGAGGTCATTCCGACCCGTTCGCACGCAGCGGGTTTTTTTTGCTGCGGTGCGAACGGGTGCGGAATGCGCATGCTCGGCACCCGCAGTGCACGTGCACGACGTTGCCCGGCGACAGGGGTTGCCGGGTTACGTTGCGGCTACCGACGAAAACGGTTGCAGAAGTGACCGCTAAGAAGATCGACAGGAAGAAGGCGTTCCAGGGTGGATCCGGACCGTTTGGAGCCGTTTACGGGGAGTGGTGAGTAAAACGCAGGTGTGAACAGAGGGCGGAGGAGTGACGTCAAAGCCGGCCCCATCATCGCTGGATCCATCGCACAGGGTAAGTATATCCAGGGCTGGTCATGTTTTGCTTGAAATTTCTTTAGCTTAGCAGGTCTGCACAAGTGATCGCAGCCCTGCTAAGCTAAAATACACTCCCCCATAGGCGTGGACTATTGATCGCAGCAGCAGCTAAAAGTTGAGAGAAAGTGGAGAGAGATAAAGTACCAACCAACCACCTCCTAACTGTCAATTTTCAAACACAGCCTGTAACCGGGCAGTTAGGAGCAGGTTGGCTGGTTCTTTATCACTCTCCACTTTATGTTTTAAAGCTGAGCACTGTGTATTCTAGTGTAAGCTTAGGGTGGAGGTGAAAAGGGATGGGGAAGGTAGAAGCAGGTGAGCAGTGGTCATGTGTGACAGTATGGTGAGACGGGGGCATGCAGGGAAGACACTTTTGATGAGGGGGTGTGAGGGCACAATGAACTGATGCGGAAACAATTTGGGCACAAGTATTGGAGGTAATGATGAGAAGGTACAAGCAGGGGATGAGGGGTCCATGTGGGTCACAAGTGGGCATGGGGGGTACAGGAAGATATGGAGGAGGGATAAACAGTGAACGTGGTTTAAAAGTGAGACAGCATGTATGGCACAGAAAGGTAAGAAGGGCTGGGCACACGGGGCATAATGTAATGGGGCATGTGCTAGCACAATGATAGTAGAGGGCATCAATGTAGTGAGAATGGGGCATGTGGGGTACAATGAAGTGAGGATTGTTCACGTGTGGTACAGGGAAGTGAGGAGGGGGCATATTTGGTACAATGAAGTGAGGAGGGGACGTGTGGGGAACAATGAAGTGAGGAGAGGGCATGTAGGGCACAATGAAGTGAGGAGGGGCGTGTGGGGAACAAGGAGGTGAGGAGGGGGGGTGTGGGGCACAATGAAGTGAGAAGGGGGCATGCGCGGCACAATGAAGTGAGAAGAGGGCATTTTGGGCACAATGAAGTGAGGAGGGGTCATTTGTGGCGCAATGAATTGAGGAGGGGGCATGTGGGGCACAATGAAGTGAAAAGGGGGCGTGTGGGGCACAATGAAGTGAGGATAGGGCGTGTGTGGCACAATGAAGTGATGGGGGCGTGTGTGGCACAATGAAGTGAGGAGGGGGCATGTGGGGCACAATGAATTGAGGAGGGGGCGTGTGGGACACAGTGAAATGAGGAGGGGCATGTGGGGCACAGTGAAGTGAGGAGGGGCATGTGGGGCACAATAAAGTGAGGAGGGGGCTTGTGTTGCAACATGTCCTGTCTGAGAGGCAGAAGCCCTGAGTCCTCTGAGAGCATTTCTTGAAGCTCCGGATACCGAGTCCTTCCTGGCCAATTCGGAGCAAAGAATATTGTTCTCACTCCTCCTTTTATTACAATTCTCAGCCCTTGGGTATGAGAGGAAGAGGAGGGAATACATAGACCGACTGGAACACCCACGGTGTTACTAGTGCGACCACAGCTATCACCTGAGGGTCCCTTGACCCGGCTTAAAACCTTTTTTAGCTTTTTATTGAGGTGGAACGCCATCCAGTCCACCTGAGGCAGTTCCCATCAATTTGCAAACTGCGTGAAGACTTCCTGATGAAGTCCCCACTTTCCCGGGTGGAGGTCGTGCCTGCTGAGGAAGTCTGCTTCCCAGTTGTCCACTCCCGGAATGAACACTGCTGACAGTGCGCTTACTTGATTCTCCGCCCAGCGAAGAATTCTGGTGGCTTCTACCCTCGCCACCCTGCTACTTGTGCCGCCTTGGCGGTTTACATGAACCCCTGCGGTCTGACTGGATCAGAACCGGTTGGTCGCGAAGCAGGATCTCCGCTTGACTTAGGGCGTTGTATATGGCCCTTAGTTCCAGGATATTGATGTGAAGGCAAGTCTGTTGACTTGACCACAGACCTTGAAAATTTCTTCCCTGTGTAACTGCCCCCCACCCTCGGAGGCTTGCATCTGTGGTCACCAGGATCTAGTCCTGAATGCCGAATCTGCGGCCCTCGAGAAGGTGAGCACTCTGCAGCCACCACAGGAGAGACACCCTGGCCCTGGGGGATAGGGTGATTAACCGATGCATCTGAAGAGGTGATCCGGACCACTTGTCCAGTTAGTCCCATTGGAAGGTCCTCGCATGGAACCTGCCTAAGGGGATGGCCTCGTATGATGCCACCATCCTTCCCAGGACTCGAGTGCAGTGATGCACTGACACCTGTTTTGGTTTTAATAGATTCCTGACCAGTGTCATGAGCTCCTGAGCTCTCTCTATCGGGAGATAAACCCTTTTCTGGTCTGTGTCTAGGATCGTGCCTAGGAGAGGCAGATGAGCTGTAGGAACCAACTGCGACTTTGGAATATATAGAATCCAGCCGTGTTGCCGTTACACTTCCAGAGAAAGTGATACGCTGTTCAGCAACTGCTCTCTTGATCTCGCTTTTATGAGGAGATCGTCCAAGTACGTGATAATAGTGACACCTTGCTTCCACAGGAGCACAATCATATCCGCCATTACCTTGGTTATGACAATCCCGTATCGCAATTCTGAGGTACACCTAATGAGGTGGATAAATGGGGACATGAAGGTATGCATCCCTTATATCCCTTATGAATTAAAAAGCTGCAAGCAGGTAGGTTTGCTTCTCTCCCCTCAGTCCCATGTAGCAGTGAGTCTGTTGCCAGCAGATCTCACTGAAAATAAAAAACCTAACAAATACTTTCTTTCTAGCAAGCTCAGGAGAGCCCACTAGGAGCACCCAGCTCTGGCCGGGCACAGATTCTAACTGAGGTCTGGAGGAGGGGCATAGAGGGAGGAGCCAGTGCACACCAGATAGTACCTAATCTTTCTTTTAGAGTGCCCAGTCTCCTGCGGAGCCCGTCTATTCCCCATGGTCCTTACGGAGTTCCCAGCATCCACTAGGACGTCAGAGAAATACCACCTGTAGATGGCTTTAGCTATTGTAGCCCAGGCTCTACACTTTGCGCAGTTTTCCTCTCCGCTCACATATGTGCAGTCTGGTGACAGATCATGTGCAGTAGTGCATCCGGGTCCAAATCCTAGAAGTAAAGAGGTTGCATTAGCGATCGCTTTACTAATAACACATCGTAGGGACACCTGGATGTGATTTTCGTTATACCCGTGATACTTAATTTTTTATTGCTGCAATAAAATTCTAATTACTGAAACAAATTCCCAATAATTAATACATATGCCTGTATGACAAGCATTCATCTTCGCTATGTGTTCCTATTGGTGTTGGCTGCAGCGCTTAAATGTGTTATCACATGGTAAATACATAAACACGCCGCTCCTAACGCCTGTTAGAGTACTGATATAATACTAGTGTCTTCTTTATACCTTAATGCAGCTTTTTGTCAACCGCATCAGTAAGAGGTACAAGTCAGGCTTGCCTACCCTCCCGCATTCAGCGGGAGGCTCCCGATCTTTACATGAGCCTCCTGCTGCCCCGCATACCTTGTCAGCCCTCCCGATTTTCAAGTCTTCATCCCCGTAAATTCAGACTGCGCATACGCTACTGTGTGTAATATGGGGGGGGGGGGTAATGTAATGTGTTACTGTGTGTAATATGGGGGGGGGGGTAATGTAATGTGTTACTGTGTGTAATATGGGGGGTGTAGTGTAATGTAATGAGTTACTGTGTGTAATATGGGGGGGGTGTAATGTAATGTGCTACTTTGTGTAATATGGGGGGTGTAATATAATGTGCTACTGTGTGTAATATGGGGGGGTGTAATGTAATGTGTTACTGTGTGTAATATGGGGGGTGTAATGTAATGTGCTACTGTGTGTAATATGGGGGGTGTAATATAATGTGCTACTGTGTGTAATATGGGGGGGTGTAATGTAATGTGTTACTGTGTGTAATATGGGAGGGTAATGTAATGTGTTACTGTGTGTAATATTGGGGGGTGTAATGTAATGTGCTACTGTGTGTAATATGGGGGGTGTAGTGTAATGTAATGAGTTACTGTGTGTAATATGGGGGGGTGTAATGTAATGTGCTACTGTGTGTAATATGGGGGGTGTAATATAATGTGCTACTGTGTGTAATATGGGGGGGTGTAATGTAATGTGCTACTGTGTGTAATATGGGAGGGTAATGTAATGTGTTACTGTGTGTAATATTGGGGGGTGTAATGTAATGTGCTACTGTGTGTAATATGGGGGGTGTAATGTAATGTGTTACTGTGTGTAATATGGGGGGGTAATGTAATGTGTTACTGTGTGTAATATGGGGGGTGTAATGTAATGTTCTACTGTGTGTAATGTGCTACTGTGTGTATTATGGGGGGGGGGGGTTGTAATGTAATGTGTTACTGTGTGTGTAATATGGGGGCTGTAATGTAATGTGCTACTATGTGTAATATGGGGGGTAATGTAATGTAATGTGCTACTGTGTGTAATATGGGGGGTGTAATGTAATGTGTTACTGTGTGTAATATGGGGGGGTAATGTAATGTGTTACTGTGTGTAATTTGGGGGGGTAATGTAATGTGTTACTGTGTGTAATTTGGGGGGGTAATGTAATGTTCTACTGTGTGTAATATGGGGGGGTGTAATGTAATGTGTTACTGTGTGTAATATGGGGGGTGTAATGTAATGTTCTACTGTGTGTAATATGGGGGGTGTAATGTAATGTTCTACTGTGTGTAATATGGGGGGTGTAATGTAATGTTCTACTGTGTGTAATATGGGGGGGTGTAATGTAATGTGCTACTGTGTGTATTATGGGGGGGTGTAATGTAATGTGTTACTGTGTGTAATATGGGGGGTGTAATGTAATGTGCTACTGTGTGTAATATGGGGGTGTAATGTAATGTGTTACTGTGTGTAATATGGGGGGGTAATGTAATGTGTTACTGTGTGTAATATGGGGGGTGTAATGTAATGTGCTACTGTGTGTAATATGGGGGGTGTAATGTAATGTGTTACTGTGTGTAATATGGGGGGTGTAATGTAATGTGTTACTGTGTGTATTATGGGGGGGTGTAATGTAATGTGTTACTGTGTGTAATATGGGGGGTGTAATGTAATGTGTTACTGTGTGTAATATGGGGGGGTAATGTAATGTGTTACTGTGTGTATTATGGGGGGGTGTAATGTAATGTGTTACTGTGTGTGTAATATGGGGGGGTCATGTAATGTGTTACTGTGTGTGTAATATGGGGGGGTAATGTAATGTGTTACTGTGTGTGTAATATGGGGGGTGTAATGTAATGTGTTACTGTGTGTAATATGGGGGGGTAATGTAATGTGTTACTGTGTGTAATATGGGGGGGTGTAATGTTATGTGTTACTGTGTGTGTAATATGGGGGGACATGGAGCAGCGGGTCCCAGAGGTGCGCGTAATGTGTGTAAGAGGCTATCTGGCGTAGGCTACCTGGAGTAATGTGTGTAAGAGGCTATCTGGAGTATGGTGTATATAAGGGGCTGTCAGGCGTAATGTGTATAAGGGGTACTACTGTGTGGTGTAATGTGACAAATGTACAATACTGTGGTCATACCACTTTCCCATTGGCGTGCAGTCCCTATTTTACATGTGGGTGGGAGGCACCATTTCTGTTTCTGACACAGGGCACCAAAATGTCTACTTACGGCTCTGGCTGTGTATATAATGTAATGCATTATGGTGCTATATATATATATATATATATATATATATATATATATATATATATCTCACACAATCGCACACCAGAGTATGTACCTTAGGTTTTCTATTCGTCCGTCTCTTCTCACCAGTGTACAGTACACACTACCTTAATATATAGTGCATCTATTATTACTCTAGTGTACCTATATTATTACTCTTTTTGTTTTTGGCTGGTTTTAGTACTATAGTTTTCATCAGGACACACCCCTGAGTGGCATTAAATCCCCTTATAGGTGGCCCTAGACACGCCCTTTGGGAGGAGCATGACCCCCCCCCCTCCCAATGGGAAGCTCTGCGTGTTCTGCTGCCACCTGGAATCTCCCTGAAACTAGTTTTCAAAAGTAGGCAAGTATGGTACAAGTGCATATCGCATTCTGAGTTGATCGCTCACTAGCTACCTTTGCTGCCGAGCTCTGCAAAAACATTCTGTGCAGTTTCTGAGTAGCGCTGGACTTACTCAGCGCTTGTGATCACTTCAGTCTTTTTTGGGGCTGGAACTGACGTCAGACACCCGCCCTGCAAACGCCTGGACACGACTGTGTTTCCCTACCACTCCCAGAAAGCGGTCAGTTGACACCCATAAATCATACTTGCCTACCCTCCCGGAATGGCCGGGAGGCTCCCGAAAATCGGGTGACCCTCCCGGCCCCCCGGAAAGGTAGGCAAGCCTCCCGCTTTCCCCCTCGGCCGCCCGCAGCAGTGAACAAGTAGGCGGGCCGAGGGGGTCCGATGACGCAATTTGCGCTGAATCGAGTCATCGTAGCTCCGCCCCCCACTATGCAGCGCCTCGTTTCTCGGCACAGCACAGCGGGGGGTGGAGTCACGATGACGCGACGATGATGCAACGCCCCCCGGACCGCGCATCCTGCTGCCGGCCACGCCCCCGAACCACCCGTCCTGCTGCCGGCCACGCCCCCATTCACCTACAACGCTGCCTCCTCCCGGAGGAGGAGGCAGCAAAGTAGGTAAGTATGCCATAAATGCCCTCTTTCTGTCAATCTTTTTTTTTTTAAATGATCAGAATACAGGCTTTTAATGTGTAGCTAACTGTTGTGAAACTGAAAGTCCCAGGGTGCCCTGCCAGCCTGGCTGTGGGTCGCTGGATTAGACAGTCCTCAGAAATATGGGAAAACAGGATTCTATTCTTAAAACCTTGTAGTTTCACTTTTGTTTCCTACAAGCAGAGACTTTCCCCCCTCCCATCTGTTTCCTCTAATGCATCTGTATAAGAGGCGTGGTGCTGTATCACTTGCTCTTCTCTTGCTGGACACGGACACTGCAGCATCACACTCTGAGGCAGCCGGGTACCCAGGGGCTCTGCACACCTGACAGGTGAGATGGGAGAAGGTTTATTCCTGATCTTATACCTGTAATAGCACTAAAGTGTCATCTGTGAGGGGATATTTATGTGTTTACAGCATGAAACTCAAAAGTCACAGACAGGCTAGCTTAGATTTGCTACACTCTATGGGGTCTATTTACTAAGCCTTAGAGAGAGAGATAAAGTGGAGTGATAAAGTAACAACCAACCAGCTCCTGTTTTTTTTTAAATACAGGTGCCTGTTTACTAAGGGGGTCATTCCGACCCGTTCGCACGCAGCGGTTTTTTTTCCTGCGGTGCGAACGGGTGCGGAATGCGCATGCTCGGCACCCGCAGTGCGCGTGCACGACGTTGCCCGGCGACAGGGGTTGCCGGGTTACGTTGCGGCTACCGACGAAAAACGGTTGCAGAGGTGACCGTTAAGAAGATCGACAGGAAGAAGGCGTTCCAGGGTGGATCCGGACCGTTTGGAGCCGTTTACGGGGAGTGGTGAGTAAAACGCAGGTGTGAACAGAGGGCGGAGGAGTGACGTCAAAGCCGGCCCCATCATCGCTGGATCCATCGCACAGGGTAAGTATATCCAGGGCTGGTCATGTTTTGCTTGAAATTTCTTTAGCTTAGCAGGTCTGCACAAGTGATCGCAGCCCTGCTAAGCTAAAATACACTCCCCCATAGGCGTGGACTATTGATCGCAGCAGCAGCTAAAAGTTGAGAGAAAGTGGAGAGAGATAAAGTACCAACCAACCACCTCCTAACTGTCAATTTTCAAACACAGCCTGTAACCCGGCAGTTAGGAGCGGGTTGGCTGGTACTTTATCACTCTCCACTTTATGTTTTAAAGCTGAGCACTGTGTATTCTAGTGTAAGCTTAGGGTGGAGGTGAAAAGGGATGGGGAAGGTAGAAGCAGGTGAGCAGTGGTCATGTGTGACAGTATGGTGAGACGGGGGCATGCAGGGAAGACACTTTTGATGAGGGGGTGTGAGGGCACAATGAACTGATGCGGAAACAATTTGGGCACAAGTATTGGAGGTAATGATGAGAAGGTACAAGCAGGGGATGAGGGGTCCATGTGGGTCACAAGTGGGCATGGGGGGTACAGGAAGATATGGAGGAGGGATAAACAGTGAACGTGGTTTAAAAGTGAGACAGCATGTATGGCACAGAAAGGTAAGAAGGGCTGGGCACACGGGGCATAATCTAATGGGGCATGTGGAGCACAATGATAGTAGAGGGCATCAATGTAGTGAGAATGGGGCATGTGGGGTACAATGAAGTGAGGATTGTTCACTTGTGGTACAGGGAAGTGAGGAGGGGGCATATTTGGTACAATGAAGTGAGGAGGGGACGTGTGGGGAACAATGAAGTGAGGAGAGGGCATGTAGGGCACAATGAAGTGAGGAGGGGCGTGTGGGGAACAAGGAAGTGAGGAGGGGGGGTGTGGGGCACAATGAAGTGAGAAGGGGGCATGTGCAGCACAATGAAGTGAGAAGGGGGCATTTTGGGCACAATGAAGTGAGGAGGGGTCATTTGTGGCGCAATGAATTGAGGAGGGGGCATGTGGGGCACAATGAAGTGAAAAGGGGGCGTGTGGGGCACAATGAAGTGAGGAGAGGGCGTGTGTGGCACAATGAAGTGATGGGGGCGTGTGTGGCACAATGAAGTGAGGAGGGGGCATGTGGGGCACAATGAATTGAGGAGGGTGCGTGTGGGATACAGTGAAATGAGGAGGGGCATGTGGGGCACAGTGAAGTGAGGAGGGGCATGTGGGGCACAATAAAGTGAGGAGGGGGCTTGTGGGGCACAATGAAGTGAGGAGGGGCATGTTTGGCACAATAAAGTGAGGAGGGGGCGTGTGGGACACAGTGAAGTGAGGAGGGGCATGTGGGGCACAATGAAGTGAGGAGGGGCATGTGGGGCACAATGAAGTGAGGAGGGGCGTGTGGGGAACAAGGAGGTGAGGAGGGGGCATGTGGGGCACAATGAAGTGAGGAGGGGGCATGTGTGGCACAATGAAGTGAGGAGGGGGCATATTTGGCACAATGAAGTGAGGAGGGGGCATGTGGAGCACAATGAAGTGAGGAGGGGGCATGTGTGCTACAATGAAGTAATGAGGGGTGTGTGGGGCACAATGAAGTGAAGAGAGGGTGTGTGGGGCACAATGAAGTGAGGAGGGGGCGTGTGGGGCACAATAAAGTGAAAAGGGGGCGTGTGGAGCACAATGAAGTGAGGAGGGGGCGTGTGTGGAACAGTGAAGTGATGGGGCGTGTGTGGCACAATGAAGTGTGGAGGGGGCATGTGGGGCACAATGAAGTGAGGAGGGGCCGTGTGGGGCACAGTGAAGTGAGGAGGGGCATGTGGGGCACAACGAAGTGAGGAGTGTTCACTTGTGGTACAGGGAAGTGAGGAGGGGGCATATTTGGCACAATGAAGTGAGGAGAGGCATGTGGGGTACAATGAAGTGAGGAGGGGGCATGTGGGGCACAATGAAGTGAGGAGGGGCGTGTGGGGAACAAGGAGGTGAGGAGGGGGCATGTGGGGCACAATGAAGTGAGGAGGGGGCATGTGTGGCACAATGAAGTGAGGAGGGGGCATATTTGGCACAATGAAGTGAGGAGGGGGCATGTGTGCTACAATGAAGTAATGAGGGGTGTGTGGGGCACAATGAAGTGAGGAGAGGGTGTGTGGGGCACAATGAAGTGACAAGGGGGCGTGTGGGGCACAATAAAGTGAAAAGGGGGCGTGTGGAGCACAATGAAGTGAGGAGGGGGCGTGTGTGGAACAGTGAAGTGATGGGGCGTGTGTGGCACAATGAAGTGTGGAGGGGGCATGTGGGGCACAATGAAGTGAGGAGGGGCCGTGTGGGGCACAGTGAAGTGAGGAGGGGCATGTGGGGCACAACGAAGTGAGGAGTGTTCACTTGTGGTACAGGGAAGTGAGGAGGGGGCATATTTGGTACAATGAAGTGAGGAGGGGACGTGTGGGGAACAATGAAGTGAGGAGAGGGCATGTAGGGCACAATGAAGTGAGGAGGGGCGTGTGGGGAACAAGGAGGTGAGGAGGGGGTGTGTGGGGCACAATGAAGTGAGGAGGGGGCAAGTACGGCACAATGAAGTGAGAAGGGGGCATTTTGGGCACAATGAAGTGAGGAGGGGTCATTTGTGGCGCAATGAATTGAGGAGGGGGCATGTGGGGCACAATGAAGTGAAAAGGGGGCGTGTGGGGCACAATGAAGTGAGGAGAGGGCGTGTGTGGCACAATGAAGTGAGGAGGGGGCATGTGGGGCACAATGAATTGAGGAGGGGGCGTGTGGGACACAGTGAAATGAGGAGGGGCATGTGGGGCACAGTGAAGTGAGGAGGGGCATGTGGGGCACAATAAAGTGAGGAGGGGGC
Source organism: Pseudophryne corroboree (assembly GCF_028390025.1). NCBI lineage: Eukaryota > Metazoa > Chordata > Amphibia > Anura > Myobatrachidae > Pseudophryne > Pseudophryne corroboree. The sequence goes on along the minus strand of NC_086445.1, from coordinate 1,012,277,980 downwards.
TTGTGGGGCACAATGAAGTGAGGAGGGGCATGTTTGGCACAATAAAGTGAGGAGGGGGCGTGTGGGACACAGTGAAGTGAGGAGGGGCATGTGGGGCACAATGAAGTGAGGAGGGGCGTGTGGGGAACAAGGAGGTGAGGAGGGGGCATGTGGGGCACAATGAAGTGAGGAGGGGGCATGTGTGGCACAATGAAGTGAGGAGGGGGGCATATTTGGGACAATGAAGTGAGGAGGGGGCATGTGGAGGACAATGAAGTGAGGAGGGGGCATGTGTGCTACAATGAAGTAATGAGGGGCGTGTGGGGCACAATGAAGTGAGGAGAGGGTGTGTGGGGCACAATGAAGTGAGGAGGGGGCGTGTGGGGCACAATAAAGTGAAAAGGGGGCGTGTAGAGCACAATGAAGTGAGGAGGGGGCGTGTGTGGAACAGTGAAGTGATGGGGTGGTGTGGCACAATGAAGTGTGGAGGGGGCATGAGGGGCACAATGAAGTGAGGAGGGGCCGTGTGGGGCACAGTGAAGTGAGGAGGGGCATGTGGGGCACAACGAAGTGAGGAGTGTTCACTTGTGGTACAGGGAAGTGAGGAGGGGGCATATTTGGCACAATGAAGTGAGGAGAGGCATGTGGGGTACAATGAAGTGAGGAGGGGGCATGTGGGGCACAATGAAGTGAGGAGCAGGCATGAGGGGAACATTGAAGTGAGGAGGGGCATATTTGGCACAATGAAGTGAGGAGGGAGTATGTGGGGCACAATGAAGTGAGAAGGGGGCATGTGTGGCACAATGAAGTAATGAGGGGCGTGTGAGGCACAATTAAGTGAGGAGGGGGCGTGTGGGGCACAATGAAGTGAGGATTGTTCACGTGTGGTACAGGGAAGTGAGGAGGGGGCATATTTGGCACAATGAAGTGAGGAGGGTGTGTGTGGGGAACAAAGAAGTGAGGAGGGGGCATGTAGGGCACAATGAAGTGAAGAGGGGTGTGTTGGGAACAAGGAGGTGAGGAGGGGGCTTGTGGGGCACAATGAAGTGAGGAGGGGGCATGTGCGGCACAATGAAGTGAGAAGGGGGCATTTTGGGCACAATGAAGTGAGGAGGGGTCATGTGTGGCGCAATGAAGTGAGGAGGGGGCGTGTGGGGCACAATGAAGTGAGGAGGGGGCATGTGGGACATAAGGAAGTGAGGTGGGGCCGTGTGGGGCACAGTGAAGTTAGGAGGGGGCATGTGGGGCACAATGAAGTGAGGAGGGGGCGTGTGGGGCACAATGAAGTGAGGAGGGGGCCTGTGGGCAACAACAAAGTGAGGAGGGGGCATGTGAGGCACAATGAAGGGAGGAGAGGGCATGTGGGACACAGTGATGGGAGGAGGGGCATGTGGGGCATGATGAGGTGGGTTCACGTGTGGCACAAAGAAATGAGAAGAGGGCATGAGGGGAACAAGGAAGTGAGGAGGGGGCATGTGGGGAGCGAGGAAGTGAGGAGGGGGCATGTGGGGCACAATGAAGTGAGGAGGGGGCGTGTGGGGCACAATGAAGTGAGGAGGGGGCGTGTGTGGCACAATGAAGTGATGGGGGCGTGTGTGGCACAATGAAGTGAGGAGGGGGCATGTGGGGCACAATGAATTGAGGAGGGGCCGTGTAGGGCACAGTGAAGTGAGAAGGGGGCGTGTGAGGCACAGTGAAGTGAAGAGGAGGCGTGTGGGGCACAATGAAGTGAGGAGGGGGCGTGTGGGACACAGTGAAGTGAACAGGGGCGTGTGGGGTACAGTGAAGTGAGGAGGGGCATGTGGGGCACAATAAAGTGAGGAGGGGGCGTGTGGGGCACAATGAAGTGAGGAGGGGCATGTGGGGCACAATAAAGTGAGGAGGGGGTGTGTGGGACACAGTGAAGTGAGGAGGGGCATGTGGGGCACAATGAAGTGAGGAGGGGCGTGTGGGGAACAAGGAGGTGAGGAGGGGGCATGTGGGGCACAATGAAGTGAGGAGGGGGCATGTGTGGCACAATGAAGTGAGGAGGGGGCATATTTGGCACAATGAAGTGAGGAGGCGGCATGTTGGGCACAATGAAGTGAGGAGGGGGCATGTGTGCTACAATGAAGTAATGAGGGGCACAATGAAGTGAGGAGGGGGCGTGTGGGGCACAATAAAGTGAGGACACAGTGATGGGAGGAGGGGGCAAGTGGGGTATGATGAGGTGGGTTCACGTGTGGCACAATGAAATGAGGAGGGGGCATGTGGGGAACAAGGAAGTGATGAGGGGGCATGTGGGCAACGAGGAAGTTAGGAGGGGGCATGTGGGGCACAATTAAGTGAGAAGGGGCATGTGGGACACAAGGAAGCGAAGAGGGGGCATGTGGAGCACAATGAAGTGAGGTGGGGCACAATGAATGTGAGGAGGGGGCGTGTGGGGCACAATGAAGTGATGGGGGCGTATGTGGCACAATGAAGTGAGGAGGGGGCATGTGGGGCACAATTAATTGAGGAGGGGCCCTGTAGGGCACAATGAATTAAGGAGGGGCTGTGTGGGGCACAGTGAAGTGAAGAGGGGGCGTGTGGGGCACAATGAAATAAGGAGGGGGCGTGTGGGACACAGTGAAATGAGGAGGGGCGTGTGGGGCACAGTGAAGTGAGGAGGGGCATGTGGGGCACAATAAAGTGAGGAGGGGGCGTGTGAGGCACAATGAAGTGAGGAGGGGCATGTTTGGCACAATAAAGTGAGGAGGGGGCGTGTGGGACACAGTGAAGTGAGGGGCATGTGGGGCACAATGAAGTGAGGAGGGGCGTGTGGGGAACAAGGAGGTGAGGAGGGGGCATGTGGGGCACAATAAAGTGAGGAGGGGGCATGTGTGGCACAATGAAGTGAGGAGGGGGCATATTTGGCACAATGAAGTGAGGAGGGGGCATGTGGGGCACAATGAAGTGAGGAGGGGGCATGTGTGCTACAATGAAGTAATGAGGGGCGTGTGGGGCACAATGAAGTGAGGAGAGGGTGTGTGGGGCACAATGAAGTGAGGAGGGGGCGTGTGGGGCACAATAAAGTGAAAAGGGGGCGTGTAGAGCACAATGAAGTGAGGAGGGGGCGTGTGTGGAACAGTGAAGTGATGGGGTGGTGTGGCACAATGAAGTGTGGAGGGGGCATGAGGGGCACAATGAAGTGAGGAGGGGCCGTGTGGGGCACAGTGAAGTGAGGAGGGGCATGTGGGGCACAACGAAGTGAGGAGTGTTCACTTGTGGTACAGGGAAGTGAGGAGGGGGCATATTTGGCACAATGAAGTGAGGAGAGGCATGTGGGGTACAATGAAGTGAGGAGGGGGCATGTGGGGCACAATGAAGTGAGGAGCAGGCATGAGGGGAACATTGAAGTGAGGAGGGGCATATTTGGCACAATGAAGTGAGGAGGGAGTATGTGGGGCACAATGAAGTGAGAAGGGGGCATGTGTGGCACAATGAAGTAATGAGGGGCGTGTGAGGCACAATTAAGTGAGGAGGGGGCGTGTGGGGCACAATGAAGTGAGGATTGTTCACGTGTGGTACAGGGAAGTGAGGAGGGGGCATATTTGGCACAATGAAGTGAGGAGGGTGTGTGTGGGGAACAAAGAAGTGAGGAGGGGGCATGTAGGGCACAATGAAGTGAAGAGGGGTGTGTTGGGAACAAGGAGGTGAGGAGGGGGCTTGTGGGGCACAATGAAGTGAGGAGGGGGCATGTGCGGCACAATGAAGTGAGAAGGGGGCATTTTGGGCACAATGAAGTGAGGAGGGGTCATGTGTGGCGCAATGAAGTGAGGAGGGGGCGTGTGGGGCACAATGAAGTGAGGAGGGGGCATGTGGGACATAAGGAAGTGAGGTGGGGCCGTGTGGGGCACAGTGAAGTTAGGAGGGGGCATGTGGGGCACAATGAAGTGAGGAGGGGGCGTGTGGGGCACAATGAAGTGAGGAGGGGGCCTGTGGGCAACAACAAAGTGAGGAGGGGGCATGTGAGGCACAATGAAGGGAGGAGAGGGCATGTGGGACACAGTGATGGGAGGAGGGGCATGTGGGGCATGATGAGGTGGGTTCACGTGTGGCACAAAGAAATGAGAAGAGGGCATGAGGGGAACAAGGAAGTGAGGAGGGGGCATGTGGGGAGCGAGGAAGTGAGGAGGGGGCATGTGGGGCACAATGAAGTGAGGAGGGGGCGTGTGGGGCACAATGAAGTGAGGAGGGGGCGTGTGTGGCACAATGAAGTGATGGGGGCGTGTGTGGCACAATGAAGTGAGGAGGGGGCATGTGGGGCACAATGAATTGAGGAGGGGCCGTGTAGGGCACAGTGAAGTGAGAAGGGGGCGTGTGAGGCACAGTGAAGTGAAGAGGAGGCGTGTGGGGCACAATGAAGTGAGGAGGGGGCGTGTGGGACACAGTGAAGTGAACAGGGGCGTGTGGGGTACAGTGAAGTGAGGAGGGGCATGTGGGGCACAATAAAGTGAGGAGGGGGCGTGTGGGGCACAATGAAGTGAGGAGGGGCATGTGGGGCACAATAAAGTGAGGAGGGGGTGTGTGGGACACAGTGAAGTGAGGAGGGGCATGTGGGGCACAATGAAGTGAGGAGGGGCGTGTGGGGAACAAGGAGGTGAGGAGGGGGCATGTGGGGCACAATGAAGTGAGGAGGGGGCATGTGTGGCACAATGAAGTGAGGAGGGGGCATATTTGGCACAATGAAGTGAGGAGGCGGCATGTTGGGCACAATGAAGTGAGGAGGGGGCATGTGTGCTACAATGAAGTAATGAGGGGCACAATGAAGTGAGGAGGGGGCGTGTGGGGCACAATAAAGTGAGGACACAGTGATGGGAGGAGGGGGCAAGTGGGGTATGATGAGGTGGGTTCACGTGTGGCACAATGAAATGAGGAGGGGGCATGTGGGGAACAAGGAAGTGATGAGGGGGCATGTGGGCAACGAGGAAGTTAGGAGGGGGCATGTGGGGCACAATTAAGTGAGAAGGGGCATGTGGGACACAAGGAAGCGAAGAGGGGGCATGTGGAGCACAATGAAGTGAGGTGGGGCACAATGAATGTGAGGAGGGGGCGTGTGGGGCACAATGAAGTGATGGGGGCGTATGTGGCACAATGAAGTGAGGAGGGGGCATGTGGGGCACAATTAATTGAGGAGGGGCCCTGTAGGGCACAATGAATTAAGGAGGGGCTGTGTGGGGCACAGTGAAGTGAAGAGGGGGCGTGTGGGGCACAATGAAATAAGGAGGGGGCGTGTGGGACACAGTGAAATGAGGAGGGGCGTGTGGGGCACAGTGAAGTGAGGAGGGGCATGTGGGGCACAATAAAGTGAGGAGGGGGCGTGTGAGGCACAATGAAGTGAGGAGGGGCATGTTTGGCACAATAAAGTGAGGAGGGGGCGTGTGGGACACAGTGAAGTGAGGGGCATGTGGGGCACAATGAAGTGAGGAGGGGCGTGTGGGGAACAAGGAGGTGAGGAGGGGGCATGTGGGGCACAATAAAGTGAGGAGGGGGCATGTGTGGCACAATGAAGTGAGGAGGGGGCATATTTGGCACAATGAAGTGAGGAGGGGGCATGTGGGGCACAATGAAGTGAGGAGGGGGCATGTGTGCTACAATGAAGTAATGAGGGGCGTGTGGGGCACAATGAAGTGAGGAGAGGGTGTGTGGGGCACAATGAAGTGAGGAGAGGGCATGTGTGGCACAATGAAGTGATGGGGGCGTGTGTGGCACAATGAAGTGAGGAGGGGGCATGTGGGGCACAATGATTTGAGGAGGGGCCGTGTAGGGCACAATGAATTGAGGAGGGGCCGTGTGGGGCACAGTGAAGTGAAGAGGGGGCGTGTGATACACAGTGAAATGAGGAGGGGCGTGTGGGGCACAGTGAAGTGAGGAGGTTCATGTGGGGCACAATAAAGTGAGGAGGGGGCGTGTGGGGCACAATGAAGTGAGGAGGGGCATGTTTGGCACAATAAAGTGAGGAGGGGGCGTGTGGGACACAGTGAAGTGAGGAGGGGCATGTGGGGCACAATGAAGTGAGGAGGGGCGTGTGGGGAACAAATTGGTGAAGAGGAGGCATGTGGGGCACAATGAAGTGAGGAGGGGGCATGTGGGGCACAATGAATTGAGGAGGGGCCGTGTAGGGCACAATGAAGTGAGGAGGGGGCGTGTGGGGCACAATGAAGTGAGGAGGGGGCGTGTGGGGCACAATAAAGTGAGGAGGGGGCATGTGAGGCACAATGAAGGGAGGAGAGGGCATGTGGGACAGAGTGATGGCAGGGGGGGCATGTGGGGCACGATGAGGTGGGTTCACGTGTGGCACAATGAAATGAGAAGGGGGCATGAGGGGAACGAGGAAGTGAGGAGGGAGCATGTGGGGAACGAGGAAGTGAGGAGGGGTCATGTGGGGCACAATGAAGTGAAAAGGGGGCGTGTGGGGCACAATGAAGTGAGGAGGGGGTGTGTGTGGCACAATGAAGTGATGGGGGCATGTGTGGCACAATGAAGTGAGGAGGGGGCATGTGGGGCACAATGAATTGAGGAGGGGCCGTGTAGGGCACAGTGAAGTGAGAAGGGGGCGTGTGAAGAGGAGGCGTGTGGGGCACAATGAAGTGAGGAGGGGCGTGTGGGACACAGTGAAGTGAGCAGGGGCGTGTGGGGCACAGTGAAGTGAGGAGGGGCATGTGGAGCACAATGAAGTGAGGAGGGGGCGTGTGGGGCACAATGAAGTGAGGAGGGGCATGTGGGGCACAATAAAGTGAGGAGGGGGTGTGTGGGACACAGTGAAGTGAGGAGGGGCATGTGGGACACAATGAAGTGAGGAGGGTCGTGTGGGGAACAAGGAGGTGAGGAAGGGGCATGTGGGGCACAATGAAGTGAGGAGGGGGCATGTCTGGCACAATGAAGTGAGGAGGGGGCATATTTGGCACAATGAAGTGAGGAGGGAGCATGTTGTGCACAATGAAGTGAGGAGTGGGCATGTGTGCTACAATGAAGTAATGAGGGGCACAATGAAGTGAGGAGGGGGCGTGTGTAGCACAATGAAGTGAGGAGGGGGCATGTGTGGCACAATTAATTGAGGAGGGGCCGTGTAGGGCACAATGAATTGAGGAGGGGCGGTGTGGGGCACAGTGAAGTGAAGAGGGGGCGTGTCGGGCACAATGAAGTAAGGAGGGGGGGTGTGGGACACAGTGAAATGAGGAGGGGCGTGTGGGGCACAGTGAAGTGAGGAGGGGCATGTGGGGCACAATAAAGTGAGGAGGGGCGTGTGGGGAACAAGGAGGTGAGGAGGGGGCATGTGGGGCACAATAAAGTGAGGAGGGGGCATGTGTGGCACAATGAAGTGAGGAGGGGGCATATTTGGCACAATTAAGTGAGGAGGGGGCATGTGGGGCACAATGAAGTGAGGAGGGGGCATGTGGGGCACAATGAAGTGAGGAGGGAGCATGTTGGGCACAATGAAGTGAGGAGGGGGCGTGTGTGGCACAATGAAGTGAGGAGGGGGCATATTTGGCACAATGAAGTGAGGAGGGGGCATGTGAGGCACAATGAAGTGAGGAGGGAGCATGTTGGGCACAATGAAGTGAGGAGGGGGCATGTGTGCTACAATGAAGTAATGAGGGGCACAATGAAGTGAGGAGGGGGCGTGTGTGGCACAATGAAGTGAGGAGGGGGCATGTGGGGCACAATGAATTGAGGAGGGGCCGTGTAGGGCACAATGAATTGAGGAGGGACCGTGTGGGGCACAGTGAAGTGAAGAGGGGGCATGTGGGGCACAATGAAGTAAGGAGGGGGCGTGTGGGACACAGTGAAATGAGGAGGGGGCGTGTGGGGCACAGTGAAGTGAGGAGGGGCATGTGGGGCACAATAAAGTGAGGATGGGGCGTGTGGGGCACAATGAAGTGAGGAGGGGCATGTTTGGCACAATAAAGTGAGGAGGGGGTGTGTGGGACACAGTGAAGTGAGGAGGGGCATGTGGGGCACAATGAAGTGAGGAGGGGCGTGTGGGGAACTAGGAAGTGAGGAGGGGGCATGTGGGGCACAATAAAGTGAGTAGGGGGCATGTGTGGCACAATGAAGTGAGGAGGGGGCATATTTGGCACAATTAAGTGAAGAGGGGGCATGTGGGGCACAATGAAGTGAGGAGGGGGCATGTGTGCTACAATGAAGTAATGAGGGGCGTTTGGGGCACGATGAAGTGAGGGGAGGGTGTGTGGTTCACAATGAAGTGAGGAGAGGGCGTGTGTGGCACAATGAAGTGATGGGGGCGTGTGTGGCACAATGAAGTGAGGAGGGGGCATGTGGGGCACAATGATTTGAGGAGGGGCCGTGTAGGGCACAATGAATTGAGGAGGGGCCGTGTGGGGCACAGTGAAGTGAGGAGGGGGCGTTTGGGGCACAGTGAAGTGAGGAGGGGGCGTGTGGGGCACAATGAAGTAAGGAGGGGGCGTGTAGGACACAGTGAAATGAGTAGGGGCGTGTGGGGCACAGTGAAGTGAGGAGGGGCATGTGGGGCACAATAAAGTGAGGAGGGGGCGTGTGGGGCACAATGAAGTGAGGAGGGGCATGTTTGGCACAATAAAGTGAGGAGGGGGCGTGTGGGACACAGTGAAGTGAGGAGGGGCATGTGGGGCACAATGAAGTGAGGAGGGGCGTGTGGGGAACAAGGAGTTGAGGAGGGGGCATGTTGGGCACAATAAAGTGAGGAGGGGGCATGTGTGGCACAATGAAGTGAGGAGGGGGCATATTTGGCACAATGAAGTGAGGAGGGGGCATGTGGGGCACAATGAAGAGAGGAGGGGGCATGTGTGCTACAATGAAGTAATGAGGGGCATGTGGGGCACAATGAAGTGAGGAGAGGCATGTGGGGCACAATGAAGTAAGGAGAAGGCAGGTGGGGAACATTGAAGTGAGGAGGGGCATATTTGGCGCAATGAAGTGAGGAGGGAGCATGTGGGGCACAATGAAGTGAGAAGGGGGCATGTGTGGCACAATGAAGTAATGAGGGGTGTGTGGGGCACAATTAAGTGAGGAGGGGGCGTGTGGGGCACAATGAAGTGAGGATTGTTCACGTGTGGTACAGGGAAGTGAGGAGGGGGCATATTTGGCACAATGAAGTGAGGAGGGTGTGTGTGGGGAACAATGAAGTGAGGAGGGGGCATGTAGAGCACAATGAAGTGAGGAGGGGTGTGTGGGGAACAAGGAGGTGAGGAGGGGGCATGTGGGGCACAATGAAGGGAGGAGGGGGCATGTGCGGCACAATGAAGTGAGAAGGGGGCATTTTGGGCACAATGAAGTGAGGAAGGGTCATGTGTGGCGCAATGAAGTGAGGAGGGGGCGTGTGGGGCACAATTAAGTGAGGAGGGGCCTTGTGGGACATAAGGAAGTGAGGTGGGGCCGTGTGGGGCACAGTGAAGTGAGGAGGGGGCATGTGGGGCACAATGAAGTGAGGAGGGGGCGTGTGGGGCACAATGAAGTGAGGAGGGGGCGTGTGGGGCACAATAAAGTGAGGAGGGGGCATGTGAGGCACAATGAAAGGAGGAGAGGGCATGTGGGACACAGTGATGGGAGGAGGGGGCATGTGGGGCATGATGAGGTGGGTTCACGTGTGGCACAATGAAATGAGAAGGGGGCATGAGGGGAACGAGGAAGTGAGGAGGGGGCATGTGGGGAACGAGGAAGTGAGGAGGGGGCATGTGGGGCACAATGAAGTGAAAAGGGGGCGTGTGGGGCACAATGAAGTGAAGAGGAGGTGTGGGGCACAATGAAGTGAGGAGGGGGCGTGTGGGACACAGTGCAGTGAGCAGGGGCGTGTGGGGCACAGTGAAGTGAGGAGGGGCATGTGGGGCACAATAAAGTGAGAAGGGGGGGTGTGGGACACAGTGAAGTGAGGAGGGGCATGTGGGGAACAAGGAGGTGAGGAGGGGGCATGTGGGGCACAATGAAGTGAGGAGGGGGCATATTTGGCACAATGAAGTGAGGAGGGGGCATGTTGGGCACAATGAAGTGAGGAGGGGGCATGTGTGCTACAATGAAGTAATGAGGGGCGTGTGGGGCACAATGAAGTGAGGAGGGGGCGTGTGGGGCACAATAAAGTGAGGAGGGGGCATGTGAGGCACAATGAAGGGAGGAGAGGGCATGTGGGACAGAGTGATGGGAGGAGGGGGCATGTGGGGCACGATGAGGTGGGTTCACGTGTGGCACAATGAAATGAGAAGGGGGCATGAGGGGAACGAGGAAGTGAGGAGGGGGCATGTGGGGCACAATGAAGTGAAAAGGGGGCGTTTGGGGCACAATGAAGTGAGGAGGGGGCGTGTGTGGCACAATGAAGTGAGGAGGGGGCATGTGGGGCACAATGAATTGAGGAGGGGCCGTGTAGGGCACAGTGAAGTGAGAAGGGGGCGTGTGAGGCACAGTGAAGTGAGGAGGGGCATGTGGGGCACAATGAAGTGAGGAGGGGGCGTGTGGGGCACAATGAAGTGAGGAGGGGCATGTGGGGCACAATAAAGTGAGGAGGGGGTGTGTGGTACACAGTGAAGTGAGGAGGGGCATGTGGGGCACAATGAAGTGAGGAGGGGCGTGTGGGGAACAAGGAGGTGAGGAGGGGGCATGTGGGGCACAATGAAGTGAGGAGGGGGCATGTGTGGCACAATGAAGTGAGGAGGGGGCATATTTGGCACAATGAAGTGAGGAGGGGGCATGTTGGGCACAGTGAAGTGAGGAGGGGGCATGTGTGCTACAATGAAGTAATGAGGGGCGTGTGGGGCACAATGAAGTGAGGAGGGGGCGTGTGCTGCACAATAAAGTGAGGACACTGTGATGGGAGGAGGGGGCATGTGAGAATCTGTGTTGTGAGAATCTGTGTTGTACTTAATTAGAAGGGATCACTACTACTGTACCATTTATACATCTACAGTATCAACGCGGCTGCAGTTCTCTATGTGATTTTCATACACAGTATACTGTTGCACATGTATTGTAACCTGACCTGAATTCCCTCCCTGTCTACTGCAGGGGGGAAGGGTGATGGGGGTAGGGGGAGGCAGTGGAAAATACCATGCTTTTGCAATATGAGCGCCCGCGTCACCTAACGGCATAAACGAACACCAATGGGAAGGAATCACTGTTTGCAGTACTTTTACACATGAACTTGTGAATCTTCCATGCAGCGTTGTGGCAATTGATAAAGGCTCCCGCTTCCCACGCTGAGAGTCCCCGGTTTGATTCCCAAAGTGCCAATGTATATATTTTTTTTCCCTTGACATTCACTTTATTATTATTTTTTTTCTAAGTAATACATTCAATGGAAGGGTGCACACAGGTTTCACATAAATCAGAGTAAATCTGCAGGAGCGACTCATTCAGCTATATACAATACACAGCGGTAATGAGCACCCGTAGACATACAGTACCAGTAAATATAAATTACAGTAGTGTATTCTGACGCAACTAACTGTTCGAGCAACACAATACTGTAGATCGTCGGCGTTAGAGAATCTGTGTTGTGAGAATCTGTGTTGTAGTTAATGAGAAGGGATCATTAGCAGTGCTCGGCTATGGAGCGAGCGACGGCATAGGTTTTGCAGGCTATGGGGCGATGCTGAAGGAGTATCACAATCCCCTAGTTTAAAATACACAGAGGCGATAGGGGTAAGCGAGCTCTATGCACATAGAGATACACCGGACTCGATCGCATAGCAAACTGACAAAATGGCCGCCGCCCACCCATGAACCACAGCACTCGCTCCATAGCCGAGTGCTGCCATGAGGCGGGAGTTCACAGGCATCGGCCATTTTGTCAGTTTGGTATGCGATCGAGTCCGGTGTATCACTATGTGCATAGAGCTCACTTATCCCTATCGCCCCTGTGTATTTTAAACTAGGGAATTGTGATGCTCCTTCAGCATCGCCCCATAGCCTGCAAAACTTATGCCATTGTTCGCTCCATAGCCGAGCGCTGCTACGAGGTGGGAGTTCACAGGTGTCGGACATTTTGTCAGTTTGCTGTGCGATCGAGTCCGGTGTATCGCTATGTGCATACAGCTCGCTTAATCCTATCGCCCCTGTGTATTTTAGCTAGGGGATTGTGACGCTCCTTCAGCATTGGTCCATAGCCTGCAAAACCTGTACCGTACAGTGCATAGAACCTTAACAGTAGAAACGCTCCTGCAGCTTTGCCCTGCTTTATGTAAAACTTGTGTGCACACTTCTATTGAATGTGAAAGTATACTACAGTACAATAGATAAAAAAATAAAAAAATAATAAAGTGTCTGGAAGAAATGAACATGCATTCGTACTTTAGGAATTGAACCCTGGACTCTAAGCATGGGAAGCGGAACACTTCACCACTCGGACACTTCGCTGCCAACAGATGAATAAGCCCATTGGTTTTGATTATGCCGTAATGGCTACGGGATTAGGACGCTAACATACAGTACAATATCCCTAACATCAATAGGCAACAATGTACTTGCAACACGTCCGTTTGCGTATGTGTACGCTACTGGTTTTATGTTGATTTGTCTGCGGGACTTGGACGCTCACATATTCCTAAAGTACTGTAAATGGACCATACTGTGCCTTTATCACATTCGTTTGCATCTGTATATGCTGCACTATTTGCGTCTGTACTGTATATACTGTTATATACTGTATGAAATACTGTAGCGTAATGAGAGGCACTAGTAAAGTAGTTCTTACTATGTATTTCAGTATTTTATTTTACGGGAGACCACACGCATGCGCAGTGGCGATTGTAAAAAGTGACATCTGGTGGATGATCGCAGGTATTACACTTAAAGGTAATGACAAACGCTCTGTGCGCCTCCCTACGACTAGGCGCGCCTACCTGCGCTCAGGCACGCTGCGTATGCCCGATCGCGACTAACGCCTCAGCCAGCCAAGATAACGGAGGACTCATCTGTATATTATCCTGCTGGGCAAGCTTGCTTAACCTGCATTGTGCAATCTTGATATCCTGCTGGGCAATCCTGCTAAACTTGCACTATGCAATCCTGATATCCTGCTGGGCAACACTGCTTATCTGCACTGTGCAATCCTGATATCCTACTAGGGAAAACTGCTAATCTGCACTGTGCAATTCTATTGTTCTGCAGTGCAAACCTGTTATCTTACTGGGTAATCGTGAAGAACCTGAACTATGAAATCCTGATATCCTGACTGCAATTCTGCAGTCTTGTTCTGTGTCTCTCAGTATCTTAAAACCCAGTTTTACCTGTATTATGCTCAGAGCCGGCCCTAACCAATATGATACCCTAGGCAAGATTTTGGCTGGTGCCCCCTAGCACAACCGCTGGTTCCGCCTCTGACCTTGCACCTCTTTCCCAGCACCATCACCCCTCACCCATAGCAGTCCTTATTTTGGGGTTTGTACCCCCTATATTTTAAATAGGAACAGTTCGCACATTTTGCACAGCCCAAAAAGGGTTGTGTTTTTGCTGGCAAGGGGCATGGCCCCACAATAGTAACCCCAATTCCAATTACGCCACACAGTACTGCAACTTTATTCACATTTGATCATGCGATATTGTCCATAATTCATATTACATCCCACAGTAGTATCACTTTACCTTAAACGTTACTCCTCACAGTAGAGCCCCTTATTCACATTACATCACACTGAATTGCTCCTTATTCACATTACACCACACCATATTGCTCTTTATTCACATTAGATAACACAGTAGTGCCCTTTCTATATGCAACGCCACATAGTAGAGCACCTTATACACATAATGCCACACATTAGTAATGCATTTATACACATAATTCCACACAGTAATGTCCCTTATACATGTGAGACACCTTATTAATGTCCTTATAAACATAATGCAACTTACACATTATGACAACCTTTATTAATGTCCTTTTACACATAATGTCCCTTACACATATGCCGCACATTATTAATGCCCTTATACACATAATGACACACATAGTGCCCCTTACACATATGTTGCACATTATTAATGCATTTTTACATGACACACATAATGCTCCTTACACATATTCCGAACACTACTGCACAACCAACCCACTCACATGCACACAGCACTCACACTGCCACTAACACTGTGACCTCTGCCTCTGCTTGGATACAGATGTGTCCTCATAAATATTGCCTCAATGCTAACGTTGGGCACCTTTTTTTATGAAAATGCATATTATTTGCATTGCTATGTGTCTAGGATGCACAAGCAGATTCTGCTGATTAAACTGATATGCAGCATGCCTATATACTGTGTGAGACTGTGGCTGTATGTGCAAAATAAATGCTACATACAGAATATAGGCATGCCGCATATCATTTTAATCAGTAGAAGCTGCTGATGCCCCTAGGCATATCAAATGCCCTAGGCAATTGCCTAGTTTGCCTATGCCTATGGCCGGCTCTGATTATGCTATCCTGATATCTTGGCCAGTACTATGTTAATTCCTGCTGCCTGCCTAGTGCAAACCTGTACTATTGTTTTTGTATCCTGTTTCCTACTTTGAAGATCCTGCATTCCTGCACATTGTGTATCAGCAAACTCTAGCTGCCTGTGTCTGTGCAGTACTTCTGCCATTTCCTATCATCCAGTCACGACAGTCAGGGTTGTTGCACACACTCAGGTTTTGTCCAGACGGCAAAAAGATGGACAAAAGTCGTCTGTTTTTGTACCGGCTGGCAAAGCCTTTCACACACAACAGCTTGCAGCCGTGCTTACAGCTGTGCGCATGTGCAGCAGCAGAAGAAAAAAGCCGTTGTGTGTGAAAGCTCCCATTCACACACATTTTAGACTGCCATCAGAGACAGCACTGGACCTTTCAGTGGATATTTCCCTCTGCAACCCGGCAGCCGGGCCGGGGCTGTGCTGTGTGAAAGGAGCAGTGTGTTTTCATATACTGTATATCTGAAAACACTGCAAGGCAAAAAGCCGTCCAGCTTTTTGCTGGCCAGTGAAAACCGGCTAGTGTGAGACAGCCCTAAGGCTCCAGATTGTAGTCTGCACGAGGAGTAGTATTATATGGTCATCTAGCTTTACTAACGTTCCAGTCACCACAGCTAGGTCAAGGGGCACTGACTCGAATCCCAATACTCAGTGCCATGGTACCGAGATGGTTGGCCATTTTCCCGGTCCAAGAGCGTAGGCTAGAACGGTAGGGTTGGCCATCGAACATCGATGATTCAAAATCGATCAAAATGGTATATCCCTATGTTGAATACTTTTACCATCGATGGTGTATAGCCAGATGGTTATACACTATCGATGGTAACTGTATGCCCAATGTTGTCGTTTCCAGGGCTGATGTTGCTGCACAGCGCTGCTAGGCTGTCAGCCAGCAACCCTGGGCAGCCTCTGACTCTAAAGCCCCCTACACACTTGCGGATGCATTCAATTTTGACGATGATCGATCTGAATGATGATCGATCATCGTCCAAATTGACTTGCATTGCAAAGCGACGGAGAACCAACGATGAACGACCGCAGGGCCGCGCATCGTTGGTGCATACACACTGAGCGATATGAACGATTTCTCGTTCATTACTGAATAAGATCATTCATATCACCCGCACACGTCGGCAAGTGTGTAGGGCCCTGTACACTGTGTATAAGACCTGAGAATGGAATGTGCCGCCTCTTTCAAAGGCTGAGCTGTCGGTCATATCTCAGCCCCGCCCCAGCTCTCATACAGAGACAAAGCCAGCAGTCGCGCATGCACATAAACACCGATGGTAAAACCATTGATGGATATGCACAGAATAGTTACCTGCCATCGATGGTTTATGTCACCATCACCATGGATGGTAACCATCAATGGAGGTAATGCCAATTGCCATCTGGCTGTACAGGGACCCCGATGCCTGGAGGATCCACCACTTTACCTATGCAGGTCACAGCTGGTATCATCCTGTTCCTTCTCTTCTGCCTGCAAATGCAAAGCTGCAGGGAATAGGGATGGGCATCGGTTTCCAATGGTTTGCAACCATCACTGCTTTTCTTCTGATGTTAGTAATTTCATAATTCGATGGCGGCTTTCCGATGGTAGCCACCATTGAATGGTGTGGAAGCGATGGCCATCTGATGTTAAAATACAGTTGAATTCAGCTGTTTAACATCGGGAATGGCCATGGGTTGCTTTTCGCATGCACTTTTTTTGCGCGTGTGAAAATCATCTGAATATTTTTTCCATCTAAAGTTTCAATGGTGGAAGCCCAGTCATCATTTGATGCTGGGCTCATCATCTAATATTCCAAAGTTTTCCTGTTTTTATGGAAACATCAGATAACAGACCCATACTTCCTAACCATCCTGATTTCAGTGGGACAGTCTAATTTTTTATCCACTTAGGGGGTCATTCCGAGTTGCTCGCTAGCAGTTTTTAGCAGCTGTGCAAACGCTATGCCGCCTCCCACTGGGAGTGTATTTTAGCTTAGCAGAAGTGCGAACGAAAGGATCGCAGAGCGGCTACAATAAAATTTTGTGCAGTTTCTGAGTAGCTTCAAACCTACTCAGCGCTTGCGAACACTTCAGACTATTCAGTTCCTGTTTTGACGTCATGAACACACCCTGCGTTCGCCCAGCCACACCTGCGTTTTTCCTGGCACGCCTGTGTTTTTTCTGGCACGCCTGTGTTTTTCCGAACACTCCCTGAAAACGGTCAGTTGACACCCAGAAACGCCCTCTTCCTGTCAATCACTCTGCGGCAGCCAGTGCGACTGAAATGCTTCGCTAGACCCTGGCCTATATTTACTAATAATCCGAGTTTGTCCGATTTGTGTTTTTTTTTCTAAGTCCCAACACGGGAATTCACTAAGCACAAATCTCGGCAGTGTTTGGGCTATTCGTAATGGTTTTAACGGCAAGGTTCAGAAATACGAATGAATAGACCATCGGTCAAACGCGGCTGTTATTTCATACAACACGGGTATTCACTATTCATTCGTATTTGGGTGTTAGTCTCTGAATGCTCAAGTGCGGGTGTATTTTTTTGCGAATCGTTAAAAAAAAGCAGAAAAAAAAATAGACCTGCTTTTTCCAGGCGAGTTTGGATAATCATGCACGGATCAGTGAGATCTGTGTATGGTTATCTATGGGAAAGGGTCTGTTTAGTGTAAAAATTGAAAAAAAAAATTGCGTGGGGTCCCCCCTCCTAAGCATAACCAGCCTCGGGCTCTTTGAGCCGGTCCTGGTTGTAAAAATACGGGGGGGAAATTGACAGGGGTTCCCCCATATTTAAACAACCAGCACCGGGCTCTGCGCCTGGTCCTGGTGCAAAAAATACGGGGGACAAAACACGTAGGGGTCCCCCGTATTTTTAACACCAGCACTGGGCTCCACTAGTCAGCGAGATAATGCCACAGCCGGGGGACACTTTTATATTGGTCCCTGCGGCCCTGGCATTAAATCACCAACTAGTCACCACTGGCCGGGGTACCCTGGAGGAGTGGTGACCCTTTAAAACAAGGGGTCCCCCCCCTCCAGCCACCCAAGGGCCAGGGGTGAAGCCCGAGGCTGTCCCCCCATCCAAGGGCGGCGGATGGGGGGCTGATAACCTTCTGTATAAAAAAAAAGAATATTGTTTTTTGTAGCAGTACTACAAGTCCCAGCAAGCCTCCCCCGCAAGCTGGTACTTGGAGAACCACAAGTACCAGCATGCGGGGGAAAACGGGCCCGCTGGTACTTGTAGTTCTACTACAAAAAAAATACCCAAATAAAAACAAAACACACACACACCGTGACAGTATAACTTTATTACATACATGCACACTTACATTCATACATACTTACCTATGTTGACACGAAGAGTCGGTCCCCTTCTCCACGTAGAATCCATGGGGTACCTGTAAATAAAATTATACTCAACAATCCTGTGTAGATTGGTCCTCTTCTGTTTGTAATCCACGTACTTGGCAAAAAAACAAAACGAAAATAACGGACCACGCACTGAAAGGGGTCCCATGTTTACACATGGGACCCCTTTCCCCGACTGGCGGGACCCCCCGTGACTGCTGTCAAAGAGGGTCCCTTCAGCCAATCAGGGAGCGCCACGTCATGGCACTCTCCTGATTGGCTGTGCGCGCCTGAACTGTCAGTCAGGCTGCGCACTGTAGAGATACAATGTACCGCATAGGTGCTCCATTGTATCCAATGGTGGGAACTTTGCGGTCTGCGGTAGACAGCGAGGTTAAGTGGGGTCACTCTTGTGGTAGGTACGAAGTTTGTGCCTCAAAAGAAGATGCTGGCTCGCTATCCCCTTGCGCCAGAGCTGTCTAAGAATTGGGAAACCCTCCTCCAGTGGACTCACATGTGGCTAGGATAGTGGTTTCCTCAGCTCTACCGGTCACTACCGTCACGTCTCTAAAAGAGCCTATGGATAAACGTGTGGAGGGTTGTCTTAAGGCGATTTACACCCTCACGGGTGCTGTACAAAGGCCCTCTATTGCAGCTACTTGGGCTGCAGAGGCCATTCAAGCATGGGCCTTGGAGTTAGATGCTGAAATCTCCTCTGACCATGCTAGACAATGCTTGTCTTATATTGTCACAGCTTCTCGTTATATTAAAGAGGCGGCTTCTGATGCCGGTATCCTGGCAGCCAAGGCCTCTACTACGTCAGTCCTGGCTCGCAGGATATTGTGGCTGAGATCCTGGTCTGTGGATCTGGACTCTAGAAAAACCCTGGAGGTACTCCCTTTTAAGGGAGATATTCTGTTTGGGGAGGATTTAAATAAGATTGTGGCTGACTTGGCTACTGCCAATACTGCCTGTCTGCCAAGTACTGCTCCTTCTGTGTTGAAGGCTAAAGGTACTTCCTTTCGCCCCTTTCATCCTTCAGGTAAAGCAAAAGGTCAGGCGTACAACAAGCAGGCCCGCACTTCCAAATCTGGTAAGCCTAAGCCCAAAAGAGCCTGGGCGGCCCGTCAGCCAGCTTCCAAGACCGATAAGCCGGCCGCATGACGGGGCGGGCCTCCCTCTGGGTGATCCCAGGGTGGGGGGCCGGCTTCTAGGGTATACCCAGGAATGGTTGAAGACCACTTCAGATGCCTGGGTATGGGAAGTCGTCACTCGAGGTTACGCCATAGCCTTCAAAAACCGACCCCCTCATCGATTTTGCCAGACAGATGTCCCGTTGGACAAGACAAAGGCAAACACTCTACATTCGGTGGTACAGACCCTCCTGGATACAGGAGTCGTGGTAGAGGTGCCCTTTGCTCAGAGGGGCCGGGGGTACTATTCTCCGCTGTTTCTAGTCCCGAAACCGAATGGGTCCTCCCGGCCCATTCTCAACCTCAAGGCATTGAACAGGTTTGTGAAGGTTTCCAAGTTCCGGATGGAAACCCTTCGCTCTATAGTTCTGGCCTTGGAACCTGGGGACTTCATGGTCTCCCTGGATATACAGGATGCTTACCTGCATATTCCTATAGCAGTGTCTCATCAGCAATAACTGAGATTTGCGATTGGCAACTGCCATTACCAGTTTCGGGCGTTACCTTTTGGTTTAACAACGGCTCCGCGAGTCTTTACAAAAGTCATGGCGGTGATGACGGTGGTACTCCGCCGCCAAGGGGTCAGGATACTGCCGTATTTGGATGACTTGTTAATCCAGGCAAATTCCCCAGAACTTCTCCTGCGTCATCTAGATGTGAGGGTCCGGTTTCTGCAAGCCCACGGGTGGCTCATCAACTGGAAGAAGTCATCCCTGATCCCTGCTCAGAGCATGGTGCATCTGGGAGCACTATTGGACACTCACAACCAGCGGTTGTTCCTGTCTCAGGAGAAAGTCCTGAAACTTCAGGACAGGATTCGTTGCTTCCTATCTCGTCCGCAAGTGTCGATACATTCGGTGATGCAGGTGCTGGGCCTCATGGTGCCAGCATTCGACATGGTGGAGTACGCTCAATTTCACTCTCGCCCTCTCCAGAGGCTGATTCTAGCCAAATGTGACGGCCTGCCTCACCGAATCAGGTCTCAAATGATCTCATTGACTCCGGAGGTCCGTCTGTCGCTGCTCTGGTGGCTCCGGGACCAACAACTGTGCAGGGGCCATCCGTTCTGGATATCCAACTGGGTCCTGTTGACGACAGATGCCAGCCTAAGAGGTTGGGGCGCGGTGCTGGAGCAACACTCCCTTCAGGGGCGGTGGACCAAGGAGGAGTCCCTCCTCTCGATCAATATTCTGGAGTTGCGGGCGGTCTTCAATGCATTGAACCTAGCCCAGCATTTAATTCAGAACCATCCTGTTCAAGTACAGTCGGACAACGCCACCACAGTGGCTTACATAAATCATCAAGGCGGCACTCGAAGCCGCCTAGCAATGAAGGAAGTCTCACGGATTCTACAGTGGGCAGAACGCCATCTACCGGCCATTTCGGTAATATTCATTCCGGGAGTCCTGAATTGGGAAGCGGACTTTCTCAGTCGTCAGGACGTACATGCCGGCGAGTGGGGCCTCCATCCAGAAGTGTTTCAACTCCTAGTGGAAAGGTGGGGCCTTCCAGACGTAGATCTGATGGCATCTCGACACAATCACAAGGTTCCGGTCTTCGGAGCAAGGACAAGGGATCCTCAAGCAGCATTCGTGGATGCGCTGGCGGTACCGTGGAGGTTTCGGCTGCCGTACGTGTTCCCTCCGGTGTCACTCCTGCCCAGGGTAATTCGGAAGTTCAAGCAAGAAAAAGGAATTCTGCTTCTCATAGCTCCAGCGTGGCGCAGACGGCACTGGTTCTCAGACCTGCAAGGCCTATCGTCAGAGCGTCCAATTCTACTTCCATAACGCCCAGACCTCCTCGTTCAGGGCCCCTGTGTCTACCAGGACCTAGCCCGGCTGTATTTGACGGCGTGGCTCTTGAAGCTTCCGTCTTAAGGGCTAAAGGGTTTTCTGAGGCAGTTATTCAAACAATGTTGCGGGCCCGGAAACCGGCTTCGGCTCGGATTTACTATAGGGTCTGGCATTCTTACTTTTGTTTGGTGCGAATCTAACGATTATGACGCTTCCAAATTTAGTATAGCCAAGTTGTTGGCCTTTCTTCAACAGGGCCTGGAATTAGGCCTGCGTCTGGCCTCCCTCAAGGTTCAAATATCTGCCTTGTCAGTGTGGTTTCAGAGGAAAATTGCGACCTTACCTGATGTGCATACCTTTACTCAGGGTGTGTTGCGTATCCAACCTCCCTATGTCCCGCCTGTGGCTCCTTGGGACTTGTCGGTGGTTTTGGAGGCGTTGCAAGAGTCTCCGTTTGAACCTCTTGGTTCAGCTGACCTTAAGTGGCTTTCCCTTAAGGTGGTGTTTCTGCTGGCTATTGCTTCAGCTAGACGTGTGTCGGATTTGGGTGCTTTGTCCTGTAGCTCCCCATATCTGATTTTTCACCGTGACCGGGCGGTTCTTAGAACTCGTCCCAGCTATCTACCTAAGGTGGTTTCTTCGTTCCACCTTAACCAGGAGATTGTAGTTCCGGCACTTGTTTCTCCTGATCTGTCTCCCAAAGAGCGGTCTTTGGATGTGGTACGGGCTCTTCGTATCTATGTGAAGAGAACTGCTCCTATTAGGAAATCTGATTCTCTTTTTGTTGTGTTTGGGTTTCACAAACGTGGCTGGCCTGCTCACAAGCAAACTCTGGCCAGATGGATTAGAATGGTGTTTGCACATGCTTATGTGAAGGCTGGTCTCTCTACTCCTGATCACATTAAGGCCCATTCTACTCGGTCTGTTGGACCTTCTTGGGCGGCCCAACGTGGTGCGACCCTTGAACAATTGTGCAAGGCGGCTACATGGTACTCTGTGAACACGTTCATAAGGTTCTATGCCTTCGATACTGCCGCTTCCCAGGATGCTTCCTTTGGACGCCGGGTTCTTGTGCCCGCTACAGTGCGTCCCCTCCCATAAGGAACTGCTTTAGGACATCCCCATTGTCCATTCCTTGTGGAGCACAGTGTACCCCGCAGCAGAAAAGGTGTTTTATGGTAAGAACTTACCTTTGTTAAAATTCTTTCTGCGAGGTACACTGGGCTCCACAAGGCGCCCACCCTGACGCACTTAGCTTCTTTGGGTTGGTATGGCATTAGCCGCTGACACGTCTCCTGTCGTGAGAATGCAGTGTTGTGGCTACTAACCGTTGTCGTCTCTTTTCCTGCTACTGCATTGGACTGGTTAACTAAAAACTGAGATCCTGTGCAGGGAGGCGGGGTGATATAGGAGGTGGCGCTGTGCATTCTGGGACCAGTCAAAGCTTTGAGCCTGTTGGTGCCTTGGATCAAGATCCTACTCTACACCCCATTGTCCATTCCTTGTGGAGCCCAGTGTACCTCGCAGAACGAGTTTTAACAAAGGTAAGTTCTTACCATAAAACTCGTTATTTATCATATCACCAACTGCATATCTGAAATATTTTCTTATTATTAATTGCCTGCATATGCTGTGAGTATAGGGGAAGCAGGGAAGAGCCCGCCGCACCAAAGGCAAGAAGCTGCAGAAGACAGGAAGCCAAGAAGGCGAAAACAGGAATGAAGAAGAAACGGGGAAACAAGGAGAAGTAAGGGAGAGGGAGAAGGATGGAGGAAGAGGAGCAGTGCATGGTGGCAGCAGCATGGAGAAGTAAGGGAGAGGAAGCAGTATCTGAAATGGAGAAGGGAGAGCAGCACATGGTGGGAGTAGGATATAGGCCCTAATTCAGATCTAATCGCAGCAGCAAATTTGTTACCTAATGGACAAAACCATGTGCACTGCAGGTGGGGTAGATATAACATGTGCAGAGAGAGTTAGATTTGGGTGCGGGGTGTTCAAACTGAAATCTAAATTGCAGTGTAAAAATAAAGCAGCCAGTATTTACCCTGCACAGAAACAATATAACCCACCCAAATCTAACTCTCTCTGCAAATGTTATATCTACCCCACCTGCAGTGCTCATGGGGGGGTCATTTCAAGTTTATCGCTCGCTGCCGATTTTCGCAGCGCAGCGATCAGTTAAAAAAAACGGCAAAACTGCGCATGCGTATGCACCACAATGCACATGCGCGTCGTACGGGTAGAAACAGCATCGTTGCTGGGCAATGCTTCTAGCGAAGAATCCATTCGCACAACCGATCGCAAGGAGATTGACAGGAAGAGGGCGTTTATGGGTGTCAACTGACCGTTTTCTGTGAGTGATAGGGAAAACGCAGGCGTTTGCAGGGCGGGTGTCTGACGTCAATTCTAGGACCGGACAGGCTGAAGTGATCGCAAGGGCTGAGTAAGTTAAGACCTACTCAGAAACTGCAAAAAACTTTTTCGTACCGCTCGGCTGCACATGCGGACGCACATTTGCAAAGCGAAAATACACTCCCCGTGGGCGGCGACTATGCGTTAGCACGGCTGCAAATAGTAGCTAGCAAGCGATCAACTCGGAATAAGGGCCATGGTTTTGCCCATTAGCTAACAAATTTGCTGCTGCGATCAGATCTGAATTACCCCCATAGAACGGAGGAAGGGGAGCAGTGCATGGTGGGAGCAGCTTAGAGAAGTAAGGGAGAGGAAGCAGGATGGAGGAAGAGGAGCAGGGCATGCTGGCAGCAGCATGGAGAAGTAAGGGAGAGGAAGCAGTATCTGAAATGGAGAAGGGAGAGCAGCACATGGTGGGAGTAGGATATAGGGCCTAATTCAGATCTGATCGCAGCAGCAAATTTGTTACCTAATGGGAAAAACCATGTGCACTGCAGGGGGGGCAGATGTAACATGTGCAGAGAGAGTTAGATTTGGGTGGGGTGTGTTCAAACTGAAATCTAAATTGCAATGTAAAAATAAAGCAGCCAGTATTTACCCTGCACAGAGACAAAATAACCCACCCAAATCTAACTCTCTGCAAATGTTATATCTGCCCCACCTGCAGTGCACATTGTTTTGCCCATTAGCTAACAAATTTGCTGCTGCGATCAGATCTGAATTACCCCCATAGAACGGAGGAAGGGGAGCAGTGCATGGTGGGAGCAGCATGGAGAAGTAAGGGAGAGGACGCAGGATGGAGGAAGAGGAGCAGGGCATGGTGGCAGCAGCATGGAGAAGTAAGGGAGAGGAAGCAGAATGGAGGAGGAGGAGCAGTGCATGGTGGTAGCAGCATGGAGAAGTAAGGGAGAGGACGCAGAATGGTGGAAGAGGAGCAGTGCATGCTGGTAGCAGCTTAGAGAAGTAAGGGAGAGGAAGCAGAATGGAGGAGGAGGAGCACTGCATGGTGGTAGCAGCATGGAGAAGTAAGGGAGAGGAAGCAGAATGGAGGAGGAGGAGCAGTGCATGGTGGTAGTAGTAGCTTAGAGAAGTAAGGGAGGGGAAGCAGGATGGAGGAGGAGGAGCAGTGCATGGTGGTAGTAGTAGCTTAGAGAAGTAAGGGAGGGGAAGCAGGATGGAGGAGGAGGAGCAGTGCATGGTGGTAGTAGTAGCTTAGAGAAGTAAGGGAGGGGAAGCAGGATGGAGGAGGAGGAGCAGTGCATGGTGGTAGCAGCATGGAGAAGTAAGGGAGAGGAAGCAGAATGGAGGAGGAGGAGCAGTGCATGGTGGTAGCAGCATGGAGAAGTAAGGGAGAGGACGCAGAATGGTGGAAGAGGAGCAGTGCATGCTGGTAGCAGCTTAGAGAAGTAAGGGAGAGGAAGCAGAATGGAGGAGGAGGAGCAGTGCATGGTGGTAGCAGCATGGAGAAGTAAGGGAGAGGAAGCAGAATGGAGGAGGAGGAGCAGTGCATGGTGGTAGTAGTAGCTTAGAGAAGTAAGGGAGGGGAAGCAGGATGGAGGAGGAGGAGCAGTGCATGGTGGTAGTAGTAGCTTAGAGAAGTAAGGGAGGGGAAGCAGGATGGAGGAGGAGGAGCAGTGCATGGTGGTAGTAGTAGCTTAGAGAAGTAAGGGAGGGGAAGCAGGATGGAGGAGGAGGAGCAGTGCATGGTGGTAGCAGCATGGAGAAGTAAGGGAGAGGAAGCAGAATGGAGGAGGAGGAGCAGTGCATGGTGGTAGCAGCATGGAGAAGTAAGGGAGAGGAAGCAGAATGGAGGAGGAGGAGCAGTGCATGGTGGTAGTAGCAGCTTAGAGAAGTAAGGGAGAGGAAGCAGAATGGAGGAGGAGGAGCAGTGCATGGTGGTAGTAGTAGCTTAGAGAAGTAAGGGAGGGGAAGCAGGATGGAGGAGGAGGAGCAGTGCATGGTGGTAGCAGCATGGAGAAGTAAGGGAGAGGACGCAGGATGGAGGAAGAGGAGCAGGGCATGGTGGCAGCAGCATGGAGAAGTAAGGGAGAGGAAGCAGAATGGAGGAGGAGGAGCAGTGCATGGTGGTAGCAGCATGGAGAAGTAAGGGAGAGGACGCAGAATGGTGGAAGAGGAGCAGTGCATGCTGGTAGCAGCTTAGAGAAGTAAGGGAGAGGAAGCAGAATGGAGGAGGAGGAGCAGTGCATGGTGGTAGCAGCATGGAGAAGTAAGGGAGAGGAAGCAGAATGGAGGAGGAGGAGCAGTGCATGGTGGTAGCAGCATGGAGAAGTAAGGGAGAGGAAGCAGAATGGAGGAGGAGGAGCAGTGCATGGTGGTAGTAGCAGCTTAGAGAAGTAAGGGAGAGGAAGCAGAATGGAGGAGGAGGAGCAGTGCATGGTGGTAGTAGTAGCTTAGAGAAGTAAGGGAGGGGAAGCAGGATGGAGGAGGAGGAGCAGTGCATGGTGGTAGCAGCATGGAGAAGTAAGGGAGAGGACGCAGGATGGAGGAAGAGGAGCAGGGCATTATGGCAGCAGCATGGAGAAGTAAGGGAGAGGAAGCAGAATGGAGGAGGAGGAGCAGTGCATGGTGGTAGCAGCATGGAGAAGTAAGGGAGAGGACGCAGAATGGTGGAAGAGGAGCAGTGCATGCTGGTAGCAGCTTAGAGAAGTAAGGTCGGCGGAGCAGTATCTGGAATGGAGGAGGCAGCGCAGCAGGATATAGAACAGAGGAGGGGAAGCAGCACATGGTGGGAGCAGCATAGAGAAGTAAGGCAGTGGGAGCAGAATCAGGAATGGAGGTGAAGGAGAAGTGCATGGTGGCAGGGCTGCCATCAGAATTTCTAGGGCCTGGGACTCGCATAATAGGCAGGCCCCCTTCCCCAATAAAAAAAAATAAAAAATAAAAAAATATATATATATATATATATATATATATAAATATATATTACAGATGAGCGGGTTCGGTTCTCAGAGAATCGAACCCTACCGGACTTCACGCTCCGAGCCCGGATCCGAGTCAGGCTCGGGTTTTCCCGCCTGACTCGGAAACCAGGACGAGGCAAAATGTCATCATCCCGCTGTCGGATTCTCGCGTTGTGTGGATTCCAGATAAGGAGCCGCGCGTCGCCTCCATTATCACTCCGGCATTGGAGAGTGTAGAGTGAGGACGTGTCTCCATCCTCAGTGTCCGTGTCTTGTGCTGCATCTGTCCAGTCACAGTGGCTGTGTCCTCTGCTGCCATATATCCAGTGCTGCTGTATAGGGTGCTGTGTTGTGCTGCATCAGTTCAGTGGTGGTGTGTTGTGCTGCATCAGTCCAGTCACAGTGGTGGTGTCCTCTGCTGCCATATATCCAGTGCTGCTGTATAGGGTGCTGTGTTGTGCTGCATCAGTTCAGTGGTGGTGTGTTGTGCTGCATCAGTCCAGTCACAGTGGTTGTGTCCTCTGCTGCCATATGTCCAGTGCTGCTGTATAGGGTGCTGTGTTGTGCTGCATCAGTTCAGTGGTAGTGTGTTGTGCTGCATCTGTCCAGTCACAGTGGTTGTGTCCTCTTGCTGCCATATGTCCAGTGCTGCTGTATAGGGTGCTGTGTTGCTGCATCAGCTCAGTAGTGGTGTATTGTGCTGCATCAGTCCAGTCACAGTGGTGGTGTCCTCTGCTGCCATATGTCCAGTGCTGCTGTATAATAAGTCCCTTACAGTGTTGCTGTGTTGTCCTGCATCAGACCAGTGGTAGTGTCCTGTGCATCAGTCAGTCCAGTGACCAGTCACAGTGGTATCCTCTGCTGCCATATATCCAGTGCTGCTGTATAGGCTGCCGTGTTGTGCTGCATCAGTTCAGTGGTGGTGTGTTGTGCTGCTTCAGTCCAGTCACAGTGGTGGTGTCCTCTGCTGCCATATGTCCAGTGCTGCTGTATAATAAGTCCCTTACAGTGTTGCTGTGTTGTCCTGCATCAGACCAGTGGTAGTGTCCTGTGCATCAGTCAGTCCAGTGACCAGTCACAGTGGTATCCTCTGCTGCCATATGTCCAGTGCTGCTGTATATTTATTATTTATTTATTAGCAGTTTCTTATATAGCGCAGCATATTCCGTTGCGCTTTACAATTAGAACAACAGTTATAGAACAAAACTGGGCAAAGGACAGACAGACAGACAGACAGAGGTAGGAAGGCCCTGCTCGCAAGCTGACAATCTATAGGGAAATAGGCATTGATACACAAGGATAGATGCTACCTGTTACATAATGGTCCACCAGATTGCTAGGTTCTTAATGGGTTGTATATGATATGATCACCCAGCAATGTTGGAAGACAAAATGTGAGTTTATGTGGACTGTACAGAGGGGATGTAACTGGATAGGGAAGCATTGAAGGTTATGTGTGTGGGTCAGGAATTTGGTAGGCTTGTCTGAAGAGATGAGTTTTCAGGGAACGTTTAAAGGTTTGGAGACTAGAGGAGAGTCTTATTGTGCGTGTATAAATCCAGTTCAATTGCAGTGGTGCTGTGTTGTCCTGCATCAGTCCAGTGGTGGTGTCCCCGTGCTGCTGTATATGTCCAGTGATACTGCCGTATATGTCCAGTGATCCTGCCGTATATGTCCAGCGGTACTGCCGTATAATTCCAGTAGTCCTGTCGTATAATTACAGTGATCCTGCCGTATAAATCCAGTAATCCTGTCGTATAATTCCAGTAATCCTGCCGTATAATTACAGTGATCCCGCTGTATAATTGCAGTAATCCTGCCGTATAATTACAGTAATCCTGCCGTATAATTACAGTGATCCTGCCATATAATTACAGTAATCCTGCCGTATAATTACAGTGATCCTGCCATATAATTACAGTGATCCTGCCGTATAATTACAGTGATCCTGCCGTATAAATCCAGTAATCCTGCCGTATAATTACAGTGATCCTGCCATATAATTACAGTGATCCTGCCGTATAATTACAGTGATCCCGCTGTATAATTGCAGTAATCCTGCCGTATAATTACAGTAATCCTGCCGTATAATTACAGTAATCCTGCCGTATAATTACAGTGATCCTGCCATATAATTACAGTGATCCTGCCATATAATTACAGTGATCCTGCCGTATAATTCCAGTAATCCTGCCATATAATTACAGTGATCCTGCCGTATAATTACAGTAATCCTGCCGTATAATTACAGTGATCCTGCCATATAATTACAGTGATCCTGCCGTATAATTACAAGTGATCCTGCCGTATAATTCCAGTAATCCTGCCGTATAATTACAGTGATCCTGCCGTATAAATCCAGTAATCCTGTCGTATAATTCCAGTAATCCTGCCGTATAATTACAGTGATCCCGCTGTATAATTGCAGTAATCCTGCCGTATAATTACAGTAATCCTGCCGTATAATTACAGTGATCCTGCCATATAATTACAGTGATCCTGCCGTATAATTACAAGTGATCCTGCCGTATAATTCCAGTAATCCTGCCGTATAATTACAGTGATCCTGACGTATAATTCCAGTGATCCTGGCGTATAATTCCAGTGATCCTGCCATGTAATTCCAGTGATCCTGCCGTATAATAACAGTGATCCTGCCGTATAATTACAGCGATCCAGCCGTATAATTACAGCGATCCTGCCGTATAATTTCAATAATCCTGCTGTATAATTCCAGTGATCCTGCCGTATAATTCCACTAATCCTGCTATATAATTACAGTGATCCTGCCGTATAATTACAGTGATCCTGCCGTATAATTACAGTAATCCTGCCGTATAATTCCAGTGGTACTGGCGTATAATTCCAGTGATCCTGCCGTATAATTCCAGTGATCCTGCCGTATAATTCCACTAATCCTGCTATATAATTACAGTGATCCTGCCGTATAATTACAGTGATCCTGCCGTATAATTACAGTAATCCTGCCGTATAATTCCAGTGGTACTGGCGTATAATTCCAGTGATCCTGCGTATATTCCAGTGATCCTGCCGTATAATTCCAGTAATCCTGCTGTATAATTACAGTGATCCTGCCGTATAATTCCAGTAATCCTGCTGTATAATTACAGTGATCCTGCCGTATAATTCCAGTGACCCTGCCGTATAATTACAATGATCCTGCTGTATAATTACAGTAATCCTGCCGTATAATTCCAGTGGTACTGGCGTATAATTCCAGTGATCCTGCCGTATAATTCCAGTGATCCTGCCGTATAATTCCAGTAATCCTGCTGTATAATTACAGTGATCCTGCCGTATAATTCCAGTGACCCTGCCGTATAATTACAATGATCCTGCTGTATAATTACAGTAATCCTGCCGTATAATTCCAGTGGTACTGGCGTATAATTCCAGTGATCCTGCCGTATAATTCCAGTGATCCTGCCGTATAATTCCAGTAATCCTGCTGTATAATTACAGTGATCCTGCCGTATAATTCCAGTAATCCTGCTGTATAATTACAGTGATCCTGCCGTATAATTCCAGTGACCCTGCCGTATAATTACAATGATCCTGCTTTATAATTACAGTAATCCTGCCGTATAATTCCAGTGGTACTGGCGTATAATTCCAGTGATCCTGCCGTATAATTCCAGTGATCCTGCCGTATAATTCCAGTAATCCTGTTGTATAATTACAGTGATCCTGCCTTATAATTCCAGTGACCCTGCCGTATAATTACAATGATCCTGCTGTATAATTACAGTAATCCTGCCGTATAATTCCAGTGGTACTGGCGTATAATTCCAGTGATCCTGCCGTATAATTCCAGTGATCCTGCCGTATAATTCCAGTAATCCTGCTGTATAATTACAGTGATCCTGCCGTATAATTCCAGTAATCCTGCTGTATAATTACAGTGATCCTGCCTTATAGTTCCAGTAATCCGGCCGTATAATTGCAGTGGTACTGGCGTATAATTACAGTGATGCTGCCGTATAAATCCAGTGATCCTGCCGTATAATTACAGTGGTACTGGCGTATAAATCCAGTCCAGTGATACTGCCGTATATACATATATATACCAGTGATCACAAAAATGCGCTATAGCGCGTTTTTTACGCGTTATAGGCAGTGAGGGACTTAATTTTGAAATATGAGTGGGTCCTGCAGGACGCGCTCTGACTCACCCACCAATCACCGCCGGCAGTATTCCCCATCTCAACCAATCACTGCCGCAGCGTACCCAGTCTTCACAGCCAATTACTGCCGGGCCGGCAGCGTCTGCCATCTCCCCATTCAATTGCGCCCTGCCGCCAGCACACACCCATCCTACCGCTGTGCAGCTTCAATCTGCATTTGGGCATCCTCCTCCACGGACTCCGGGTAACAGGATTCGCTGGCTTTTGCAATCATCAGCGTGCTCTGTGCCGGCTGCAGGGCAGGCTCCCGTGCTGCTTAAGAAAACAGGCTGCCTCTCACCAGGAACTGAGCAGCAGTGCACAGGCTAACCCCTTGTATTGAATATGCGGGATGCGGTCAAGATGCCGCCGGCCGGAATCCCGGCGGTCGAAATACCGACACCGGAATCCCGACCGCCACAATCCCGACATATTCTCCCTCCGTGGGTGTCCACGACACCCATAGAGGGAGAATATAATAGTGTGCCGAGCGTAGCAAGGCACCGTGCCCGCAGCGTGGCGAGCGAAGCGAGCCCGCAAGGGGCTGCGTTCCGCTCGCCACCCCTGTCGGGATTGTGTGGTCGGGATTTCGACCGCCGGGATTCCGGCCGGCGGCATTTAGTACTGATCCCGAATATGCACCGCGATCAGCAACATTGGCGGCTTCGGGGCAGGGCACCAAGGTATGTGCTCCAGGACAGGGTTTCTGAATCATACTGTGCACTTACAGGGCTGCGGCAAGCTGATGCCCTAGTACAGTCTAATGCTGGCCGCACATAGGGGGTAATTCCAAGTTGATCGCAGCAGGATATTTTTTAGCAGTTGGGCAAAACCATGTGCACTGCAGGGGAGGCAGATATAACATGTGCAGAGAGAGTTAGATTTGGGTGGGTTATATTGTTTCTGTGCAGGGTAAATACTGGCTGCTTTATTTTTACACTGCAAATTAGATTGCAGATTGAACACACCCCACCCAAATCTAACTCTCTCTGCACATGTTATATCTGCCTCCCCTGCAGTGCACATGATTTTGCCCAGTTGCTATAAAAAATCCTGCTGCGATCAACTTGGAATTACCCCCCCCCCCTCCCTGTATACACTGACACTAAAGTCGATCTATGCCCCCATCCTGTGTATACTGAGACTGCATCCTTGCCTGGGGTTCAGTAGTGAATTCCAGCGCACGGGATCCCGATGTAAGAAATACCAACATCGGGATCCTGAGTGAGAAAAAGCCGAAAGGTGTGAGAAAGGGGTGTTTTACCCTCTCCCCTACTCCCCTAACCTCCCCCTCAGTGTCTAACCCTAACCTTCCCCCGTAAGGGTATAAACCTAACCCACTGTCCCCCCTGCACCCTAACCCTCCCAGGACGCAGGCTAAAATTAACCCCCTTTTCCCGCGGCATACCTCTCCTGTGCCATGGTGTGTGGTATTCTGACTGGCAGGATCTTGGCTGCATCCCCTTGTCTGTGCTCTCACCCTGTGTACACTGGCACTGTGTAGCCCACCTGTGCCCATTCCCAGTATACACTGGCATGGATCCAAAGGGAGATCGCTCCCTAAGTGATCGCAAAAACACGCTATAGCACATATTTTACCCCATAATGAGGACCGGGGACGCGTGCCGTTGTAGGCAGTCCTGTAGCTCCTTTGATCTCTCCGCCGGGTCCCGCTTCCAATCCTGTGGCTTCTTTGATGTCTCTGGGTCCAGCGGCCAATCCTGTGGTGCCTTTTAGGTCTCCAGGTCCAGCGGCCAATCACGTGGATACAATGTGGTCTCCCTCTCAAACCCTTCCAATAGCCGGGCTTCCGGGAGGACTGTTAGACGGGGAGGAGGAGCTGTTGGTGCCTTTCACTCCTGTATGCAGCTGCCGCACCCGGCATACTCAGAAGGCAGACCGAACTGCAGCGTTAACTGGCTTTCTCTGCGGCCACCTGTCTCCTCCCCATCCCGGCGCTGCTATTCACTTCTCCCCCTCCCCGCCACGGCCACTCAGGATGCGGGGGCATGCGCCGGTGAATTCCAAGGCTCGGTGCGGCATCCGCAACCAGGGCCGGATCTAGGGGGGGGCGAAGGGGGCGACCGCCCCCCCTAACACAGTCATAGCCTCACCCACTTTTGAGCAGAAGAGAGCTCTCCGGGGAGAGCATGAGGCAGAACGATGTGCTGCAGCTTATACCACAGCAGCACAGAGGAGCCAGGAGAGCAAGGGTTACAGAGCATTTGCCCCTCACTTGCTGGTGTGTGGGTACTAGGGCTAATAAATACAATTACCCCATAGCACAGTCACATGTACATAGAACAATCACAAAGCTCTATCTCAGTCTCACTCAAAAAGTTCAGTCAGAATTGAGAGAGGAGGAGTTAGGATTGCAGATGGGAGGAGTTGGGACTGTAGAGGGAGGAGTCAAGATTAAACAGTAAACCGCCCCCCCCTAAAGAAAAGTCTAGATCCGTCCCTGTCCGCAACGCTGAGTCCTGAGTGGCCGCGGCGGTGAGGAGTAGAAGCGAATAGCAGCGCTGGGACGGGGAGGAGACTGGTGGCCGCAGAGAAAGCCAGTTAACGCTGCGGAACAGGTTACTACATCCCGCCCACAGCAGTGAGGAGCTAAAGAGAAGAATTTCAAGCAGCCCCTGGCATGGAGGATTCATGTTAGTAATAAACATATGGGCAATTGGAGGGATGGCAACAGCTAACAATGCAAACACTGGGGGTTAGGGCAGTGCCCAGCATACACCAACACAAATGCACACATTGACCAGCATAGTTACCCCACCCCCATATACCCACACAGTTCCATCACATGCGCCCCACCAAACACACAGTGCCCATCATACACACATCCAATATCCACACATTGCCTATTACACACACCAATAAATACAAAGGAGATGGGAGATAGGGATATCTTCTGCACCAGACAGTTTTTAATGTTTACGTATTTTATTAAGGAATTCCCCAAAATCATATGATTACAGGAAGTTTTTTTCTTCTATCCTTCATAAACTGGGGGTGCTGCCATAGACAATAAAATTGAAGAACAACAAAAACAGGGAAAGATTGTCTCTTTGTTGGCGCACTTAAGAAACAATGAAAAAGAAAAATATTTATGTATTCTGAATTTTTATAAAATATAAACTTTTATTAGTATTAAACTTAAAATATAGCAATTGAGAAATCTAAATGTGATTATGTGAAAAAAATGAAAATATTTAATAATACTCAATATTAAAAGCTGATACACTGCTCAATCTCTTTTTACTCGTTTTATTATATCATATACGATATTTCATGTAGGTATTCTGTGCTTCAAGACAATAAAACCAATTTATTGTACATCTACAACCCTGTTCGTAGTGCCCAGGGCACTTTATTAAGCAAGATGGTGTGGTAAATACGAACAGGGTTGTAGATGTGTTATTCTTCACCAATTCATCAGTGTATGCGTTTATATAAATATTGATGTGAGGTATTATAATTATTCACTACAAATTAATTGGTTATACACCCTAAGCCATCTTTGATAAAGTTACTGCGGACTTGGAGATCGTTGAGTCCAGACGGGCAGCACGGTTGTAGCCGCGGCTTATGTATGGTATACCGAATAAACATCTTCGAGACCCTGTGTGGGTATCTGCGAGGTGTGTTAGTAATACAGTAGCCTAGCACAGAATTGCAGTGGCATATCAAACTTGAGTGGAACTATACAGTAGGTTTCCAAATTAATGTATGTTTAGAAAGCAATTGAAGCACGTAAAGACAAATGGATAGGGTTCATTTATGATTATACAGTCAAAATTATTACAAAGGAAATATATTGGGAAGCTATCCCTACAACATGGGACATTGGTAAATAACTGATGAGATGTGTGACAGTTAACCATTGACAGTGGTGATAAATAAAGCTATTAAGGCTTTTAACCACGTACTGGACATAATAAAAGACGTGACCCCGGGGGCGTGGCTTGGCCAGCATCAGGGAAAGCTGGGATTCTGTGGAGCTCCAGCTTGGATTTCCCCATAAAAGTGCCTGGGCCCACGATTACACTCATTTGCTGGGTGCATTCTGCCTACCTGGGCCTGCTGACCTACCTGGTACTGAGGAGTGAGTGCTGCGGAGTCGGGGGGTCCTGGGTTGCCCCCTGCGGATTGCGGCCTACCTCGATTTCGGGTGCGAGCCGCCGGAGCGACCAGCCTGCCGGATCCGAGACGGCCCGCCCTGCTCTGCAGACTGTCTCCCTCGTTTGGACGGCACACCCCACCGCGAGACGCGCTATTAGGAATCCAGCAGGGGACTGAGGACCGCCGAGAACGCCCGAGGTAAGGCCCGCGGCGGGCGGCGGCGGCCATCTTGCGGTTGGCACCGCTGAGCGCTCGGCCTTCGCGGCTGCTGACGGGGCTCTCCTGTGGGGTCACTAAACCAGGACACACGCTCCCAATACCCCCGCTGATCTGACCCCTGAAACCGGGTGCTGGAGGAGGAGGCCGCGGGCTGGTGCAGCCTTAGAGACCTGCCGGCGGCCATCTTGGGACTGGCACCACGAATATAACCCTATTGAAGAGGCAGCACACGGTGATTTTCAGGCTGCTGTCACCCCTGCCCTAGCCAGCTCATAGCTCATAGCCCACATACACGCTCCCTGCCTCCTCAGGTCCCTGTGCTGAGTCACATGAAGCGTGGAGGACACACCTGCAGTCATCCCTGCCATTTCTGCGCTCAGTCCCCACTGTGTCACCCAGCTGCCATCTCTTTGCCGTAGAGGACCCGGAATTTTCTCTCAACCCATGGCCCTGTGGCCGGTCTGTTTCTTTTTTGCAAGTTTACTCCTATACTGATGGCCGGCTAGCCACCTAGATTCTGGGGTGGCGTGCTGGTGCTGACCCTGACGGGATGATGCTCTAATCACACAACGTTACTTCTGATGTTCTACTGCCGTACCCAAGGTGCCCCATGGTGAGAGGAAAGAAAGGATCGCAAGGGAGAGGAAAGAAGTCACATACACTCACCCCGACGCGTGCAATGGATACCCCGACCTTGGTTGACATGAGGCAATTTTTTCTCCCCCAGGGCTCCGCCCCTACGGTGGACGCCTCACTACCCTCGACCCCACGTCTCTCGCCTGTCTCGGACTCGACTTCCCAAGCGGGATCACAGGCAGCAGCCCCACGCGCCACGACGGACCCGGGAAGTCTCGCCCAGATTCTGAACCTGCTTCAGGCCCTTCCAACTAAGCAGGACTTTGAGCACTTGGAGGGTAGAGTCCGGGAAACGGTCCGCTCAGAGATTGCTGCGGTTCAGGCAGAAATAACGCACATCGGCTCCCGCATGTCTACGCTGGAAGGCTTCTCCTCAGACACAGCAGCTGCACATAACGCCCTCAGGGCCACCGTTATCAAGCAGGCGTCCTGCCTCCAACAGCTCCAAGACCGTGTAGAAGATTTGGATAACCGCGGAAGGAGAAATAATTTGAGGGTGTGGGGGGTCTCGGAGGATATCGCACCTGCCTGCCTCACTGACTTCCTCACGACGGTTTTCAATGAAATTCTGGGCCGTGATCCCGCTTCAATAATCGAGTTCGACAGGGCCCACCGAGCCCTGAGACCCAGGGGCGCACCGTCTGATCGCCCTCGCGACATTATCTGTCGTCTACATTACTATACGGAAAAAGAGGAGATCCTTTGCAAAACCCGCCGCATGGATGTGATAGAGACTGCCTCTCATAAACTTCAGATCTTCCAGGACCTATCATGGACGACCCTTCAAAAGCGCAGAGCCTTACACCCGCTCACTGCAGAACTCCGGAAGCTGGGCATTAAATATAGATGGAGCTTTCCTTTTGGCCTCCAGACCTCGCACAATGGGACACTATACACCTTTAAAGACTCCTCCGACCTGCCCCTTTTCTGCCAAGCGCTGGGAATACCACAGGTCTCTCTTCCAGAATGGCAGGAGCCCCTGACCGACGGCGCCCCACCTGAACTCTCCCACCCCGACAACGACTGGCACCTTGTCCACCACAACCCGAGACCCCCTAAAGAGCAGCGTTCCTCCACGCAGTCGACGAAGAGATGAAGGTCTCGACCTGGTTCGGAACATTCACTGGAGCAATTTCGAGTGCTCCTTCCTTAGCTTAAAATAATTGTTGCCGACTCGGGGGGTCTCCTTGCCGTGCGGCACACTCTCCCTGTAGGGAGGTGGTCGGGCATCGAGATCGTACTCGACTCAACGAATGTTCACCAGCCCTGAACGGGTCGGAGATACCTGTTCCTGGTTAAATGCCATTTCTTTTCAGTGGTTGTTTTTCTAAGTTGTGTGATCAAACTGTTCAGATATATTACTGATTGTGATGTTATATTCCCTGTTGGGGTTGGGACTGGCACTGACCCCCCAGTTCGCCCCTGCACCGCCCGAGTATTCTTGGTCTCCGACGCGATTAGCGCGTCCGAGCTCCCGAGAGGCGGTAGAGTTGTCATTTATTCAGTTTATTTCTTCAGCTGATATTTGCATATGTTGGGTCTATCGACCTACCTTCTTTATGTTTTCTTTGCTTCTGTTTCTTTTCTCCCCTCTCCTCCCCCCCTCCCCCTACTGTGTGTCTCTCTGCTGTGCGAGTTGTCCTGTCTTCCCGGTCGGACTAAGCATTCCCTATATGTTTCTAGGCGATGGCGGTAGACCCTAAAGTGACAAATATAAAATTGGTTTCCCTTAATGTGAAGGGCTTCAATGTCCCGGAGAAACGATCGAGGTTGCTTAGGGACCTCTTTGCATTCAGAGCTGATGTGGCTTTCTTACAGGAAACCCACTTCAAAGTGGGAGTGGCCCCGGATCTCAAGGACCGTAACTACCCACATTCCTACTACAATAACAACAGCAAAGGAAAATCTCTGGGAGTAGCTATTTTGCTATCTAAACGTCTGCCTTTCCGAGATATAACGTCCGAATCTTTGGGGGAGGGCAGGATACTCCTAGTGAAATGTACACTGTTCGATCAGCTGTATACATTCATTAATCTATACGCTCCCAATCAATCACAACCCAGTTTCTTGGCGAAGGCTCTCAATCGCATTGCCCCCTTGGTAGCGGGTATTCCAGTTATTGGAGGTGATCTTAATTGGACCCTCCAACCAGAGGTGGACATCTCTGGGACGCCGGCAAGACCCTCCCTAGCATCGCACCGTAGGGTGCGACGGTCTCTCCACGACCACCAGCTGATTGACACCTGGCGGCTCCAACACCCTGGGGACAGGGACTATACGTTCTATTCCAGACCCCACGACACTTACTCTAGATTAGACTACTTCCTCCTACTTCACAGATTCCTACATTTAGTTAGGGAAACAGCTATTGGACTAATCACTTGGTCGGACCACGCTCCTGTCTACCTGACCCTGGGGACATCCCATCCACACTCCAAGCAATGTACCTGGCGGTTGAATGAACAACTTCTAATGGATACGAGGTTCCAACCCCAGCTGCTTGAGACTTTGGAGAATTATTTTCTAGATAATGAGACACCAGATGTCTCCCGGGTCACGGTGTGGGAGGCCCACAAGTGTGTTCTAAGGGGGAAGCTCATACAGCTAGGCTCCATGCTGAAAAAAGAGAGACTCGGGGAAAAGACCACTTTACTCCAGCGGCTTAAGGACTTAGAGACATCACACAAAACGAATCCCTCCCCATCGGTGCTGACTGCCCTGGCCGAGACGAGATCTGCTCTCAACACATTGTTGTTTGCAGACATTAAGAGGGACTATAGGCTCTGTAGAAACCGCTTTTATCAATGGGGCAACAGACCAGGGAAGCTACTAGCTAGGGCGCTCCGCGCGCAGAGGGCCACGCTATTTATACAGTCGGTACAAGATGCGGCGGGGACCCGCCGCACCCTTACAAAGGACATCGCCGAAACTTTCCACGCTTACTACACCAAACTATATAATCTACAGACACCAAGAACCCCGACATCCCTGTCGACAACTCGAGATCTGGTGGAGGGATACCTTGGTGACGCGGGACTCCCTAGAATATCAGCGGAGGAGAGTGCTTGGCTAGACTCCCCCTTTTCCCTCCCGGAACTGGAACAAGCCCTTAAGGAAGCTCCTTCCGGGAAGAGCCCAGGCCCAGATGGCTATACAGTTTCTTATTACAAGCTCTTTAAGAATACTCTCTTGCCTAAAATGCTACTGGCATTCAATGAGATCTCTGAAGACCGGAGTTTCTCCCCTCAATCATTAGAGGCATTCATTACGGTCATACCAAAGGATGGGAAAGACCCGGCTCAATGCGCTAGTTACCGACCCATATCTCTCCTCAACACAGACGTCAAGCTGTTTGCTAAACTTATAGCAAACAGATTGAAGCTGCTACTCCCTAACATTGTGCATTCGGATCAGGTGGGTTTCATACCCAGAAGAGAGGCGCGCGATAACACCACCAAGATCATTGATTTGATGCACTTGGCCTCGAGCAAACATGAACCGATGGTGGTGCTTTCTACCGATGCCGAGAAGGCTTTCGACAGAGTTGATTGGATATT
Source organism: Pseudophryne corroboree (assembly GCF_028390025.1). NCBI lineage: Eukaryota > Metazoa > Chordata > Amphibia > Anura > Myobatrachidae > Pseudophryne > Pseudophryne corroboree. The sequence continues at coordinate 1,012,239,165 of NC_086445.1, read as the reverse complement.
TATGGAGGGGGTCCTGCGTCACCTGGGGCTGGGACCGGTCAGTTTGGGACGCATTTTAGCACTTTATAACTCCCCCTCTGCAAGGATCAAAATTAATGGAGACTTGTCCCGCCCGGTTCCGATAAGGAATGGTACTAGACAAGGATGTCCCCTCTCGCCACTAATTTTTGTCCTCTGTATGGAGGCCTTGGCGGGAGCCATTAGATTAAATCCGAACATCTCGGGACTCACGGTTGGGGGTAGAGAATTCAAACTCGCACTGTTCGCAGATGACCTGCTAGCTATCCTGTCGAACCCGGTGGTGTCTGTCCCCAACCTGATGTCCGAGCTTGATAGATATGGCTCCATGTCAAACTTCAAGATTAACCTCTCTAAGTCAGTGGCAGTGAACGTGTCAATGCCCTCCCAAGCTCTTGATAACCTTAAACAATCCTTCCCCTTCCACTGGCATCCCTCTAGCTTCAAATACTTGGGGATCACGCTGCATAAAGACCTATCACGCCTTTTTGACGAAAACTTCAAAAAACTACTGACCTCATTCCGCTCTGAGTTCCGGGACTGGGGTAACAGAAGGCTGTCCTGGTTGGGGAGGCTTAGTGTCATTAAAATGAATGTTCTGCCGAGGGTCCTTTATCTCCTCCAGGCGCTCCCGATATCCATTCCCAAAGCGTGGTTCAGAGATTTACATAATTTGGTAAGGGACTTTGTCTGGGGAGATAAACTGCCTCGTTTCCAACACGACTTCCTTTTTCGCCCTAAACACAAGGAGGGTCTTCAGCTACCGCACTTTACTCTGTACTATGAGGCCATTATCCTCCACCGAATTATGGAATGATCGCGCCCACATGACATAAAACAGTGGGTTCATATCGAGGGAACAGTGATGCCTGCCCCCATTGCATACTACCCCTGGCGCTCAAGGCTACCACATGTAGACCATCCTACCATTGGCCCTACACTTACACGCTGGGGCAGACTTAGGGTACTGCCACATATTTCTTCTAAATATTCCCCTTTGACCCCACTGTTCAATAACCCAGATTTCCCACCGGCTGCCTCAGGCCGGGGATTCGACTCTTGGAAAAGGGCAGAGGTGACACGTGTTGGCGGGCTGGTGGAGCGTGGAGAGATGGTCCCTTTCCCCCTAATGCAATCCAAGTGGAACCTTTCGCCTTCAGAGATCTGGAAATACTGTATATCCAATTAAAACATTTTGCCATGGGGAGCACTATACGCCCGAGCCTGAGTAGATTATTAACAGCTTTTGAGAGCCTCTGCCTGGAACCTTCTCGCCCATCACACTTCCTCTCAAGGTGCTATAGACTTCTGATTGAGAATAAATTCCCAGATCTACCCAAATATGCTAGGGACTGGGACCATGATGTGCAGATAGACTTGTCAGAGGAGGACTGGGAGAGGAGCTTCCAAGCCACCTTTGCCAGCTCCTCTAGTTATTCGGTCCTCGAGACGCATTTTAAAGTCTTATCTCGTTGGTACAGGTGTCCCCAAACATTAGCTAAAATGTTTCCCAATGTACCAGATGCATGCTGGAGATGTAACAACCATCCGGGCTCCCCGATGCATATCTGGTGGAGCTGCCCCGAACTTCGTCCCTTTTGGGACAAGGTTATAGCAATTTCAAAATTGTTAGTGGATCCAGGGGTTCCCTCGGAGCCTACTTTCTGGCTTCTCAACTGTACTTCATGGCCCCTCTCAGCATATAAAAAATCTCTATTAAAGTTTCTCAATAGCGCAGCCAAAGCGGTCATTCCTGTTCATTGGCGATCTACCAAACCTCCTACCGTGAGGGAGTGGGTCGCCAGAGTAGATTGGTATATGACTATGGAGGAACTGCGGGTGGCACCGGAGACGAACCAAAGGTTTACGACTACTTGGTCCCCTTGGCTCGAATTTAAGGCCTCACAAGCTTACTCGACATTGCTGTAGTGACCTAGACCATTTGTCTTGATCCTCTACCTGGGCTCCCCCGTTGCCCTCTTGGGAACGACTGAAGCTAGAAGCTTACACCTCGGACCCCCGACCAGACTAGACGTGGAAGGTTCGCTATGACCTCTTCCCCCCTCTTCTCAGATTCTCTAACCCCCCCTCCTTCTTTTTTTTTTCTTTCTTCTCCCTTTCCACCCTATACTCCTCTGTTTTGTTTTCTTGAACTGTTTTAAAATTTGGAAATGTTTTATTGAGACAGCTTGCACCTAGAAAGGCCGGAAGCGACCTTGAATTCAAGATAAGGCCCCGGCCAGGGAGTCCCCCAACAGCAGGCCATGTTAAGTTTGTAAACAGTCATTGCTTGTATCAAATAGACTTATCGATATTTGAATTGTAAATGCTGTCTTCTAATACTTGCTATAACTTGTTCCTACCTTTAATCAATAAACATTTATTGGAAAAAAAAAAGACGTGACCCCACTTACGCACAAAAGTTTGGTGCAATTTACTATAAACATCCTAGTGACATTTGGTGGACCCCTTTGTTCTAAGTAAGCATTCGTTACCTCTCATACCAAGAAATAAAGACACGGAGACTTGAATTTGGCAAAAACATTGCTAGCTATTTATTTGACCCTAACCATAGCAAACCTGTAAATGGAAAACTTTTGTTAAGATGCCGAAACAGCCGGCATATGGTGGCAGAAAAAAGAACGGCTCTATTAAACTGACGCTAACCTTAAAAATGCTAAAATCAAAACCATCTTAATTTAAATACAAACTGTCAAAACGGTAATAGGTGCTAGCTCCACCCCCACAATGACTTCCCACCCGGAGGGGTGCCCATTCTGCTGCCTCCCGGTCGGGTGGTCGAGCGGCCAATAAGTCGATGGAGGTGAGTGCACCTAAACCAAATCAAACTGTAAATCACTACAGCTTACCATACAACTACAAACTGCCGTTCTTTTCCGCCAATAAATAGCCAACGATAAAACCAGCCAACAATTCAATGCCAATGCACTCCGTGCCAGAACCTCTACCAAACAGGGTGGGAGGGCGGGAAGGCAATTTCAGCAACCAGAGAGAGACAAAATGGCCTATCCTTGCCTATATATGCTAACCCTCCCCTTTTTCCAAGGGCTGTACTTTCCTTCCAGCTAGGTCAACCCCTCACAAGATGTTTAACTCATTCCTTTCCTATGCTGTCAATTCTCTCTCCTAAACATCCTAGTGACATTTGGTGGACCCCTTTGTTCTAAGTAAGCATTCATTACCTCTCATACCAAGAAATAAAGACACGGAGACTTGAATTTGGCAGAAAAATTGCTAGCTATTTATTTGACCCTAACCATAGCAAACCTGTAAATGGAAAACTTTTGTTAAGATGCCGAAACAGCCGGCATATGGTGGCAGAAAAAAGAACGGCTCTATTAAACTGACGCTAACCTTAAAAATGCTAAAATCAAAACCATCTTAATTTAAATACAAACTATCAAAACGGTAATAGGTGCTAGCTCCACCCCCACAATGACTTCCCACCCGGAGGGGTGCCCATTCCGCTGCCTCCCGGTCGGGTGGTCGAGCGGCCAATAAGTCGATGGAGGTGAGTGCACCTAAACCAAATCAAACTGTAAATCACTACAGCTTACCATACAACTACAAACTGACGTTCTTTTCCGCCAACAGCGAAAGACTCCTCCCCAGAGTCTTCGCACCGCCACCATAACTTCACACTAACTCCTGCAACACTAGGAACAGATCCTCCAGGAAAAACATCATCCCCTCATTGGATAGGTGCACACCATCAGGCCGAAAAAGGTGACTGTCTCGGAACCGAATCCTAGGGTGGCGAACTACCTTGCCTCCGTGGGACAGCACCCACTTCGCCACCGCCACATTCACCTTCTTTCTGGCCTTATCAATTACGCGACCGTCCGTCACACCTCGCCAACTCAACCTTGGCACCATCAATGAGAACACCAATATGCAATTGGTCCATGCCGCTGCCACACTTGCCAGATCCTGTATCATGGCCCACCGCAACTCCAAAGACGTCCTCTTCCCCAGGTCGTTGCCACCCAGATGGACAACCAATACTCTAGGAACTCCATGCTTGCTGGCCTGACTGACTAGTCTACTCCTCAGATCTTTCCACATCATTCCTCGCCAACCAAGCCATCTCACTCCCTGAGCCCTAGGAAACCGCTGAGCCCCAGCCGAGGCTAAAAACTTTGCGGCCCAAAAAACATACGAGTGGCCCACCACCCAAACGGTCAAGTCATCAGCAAACCAACCTGAAGAGGAGGAAAAGGGTGTAAAATTGGTTACTAAATATCTAAACCATAATTCAGTAAGTGCATTAACCTGAAGGATCTGCCAAAAAGAAAAAAATTTTGTTTCCTAATATTGCAGAAATCTCGGCCTAGCCGATCTGCACGAGCTTTGAGCCAATTTGAAGCATAACATGAACACACGAATGGGGAAAATGAAAACAAAATTAAAAATAAAATAAAACGGGGGGGGGGGGGTTAAAAAGGGGTAAAACATGTAAGAACTCAACTGGAGGTGAAAGCGTAAAGACCTGCTGAGGGACTCTGATTAGAACGAATTAGCCGAATTGTGGATTAGAATTCAGTCCGTCAAGTCAGGCAAAAATCGCAAAATAACTCCAGACCCCCGCTGCCGGCTCATGCCCGCAACGGCGAGTAGCTAATCCCTGAGTAGGATAAAAAGGGGGGAAGACAAACACACGCACAACACCATAACGTACTGAACTGTACAACATGACTGAACTGTAATTAAACAAACTACGCGCGAGCCAACATCTCATGCAACGGGGCGAATATACCGTCTGTAACTTGACGACTTCCATCGCCCCACCGCCTGGACCTCGGCCATGGAAAAACCCGCAGCCGACGTCGCAGCCCCTATGCGGAAGGAATGCGTCCCGAAAGCAGCGGGTGGAAGGCCCAAGCTCGCAAGACAGCGACCCAGCATCCAACGAAATTGATACTTCGTCACCGGCAGCCCATCATAATGCAGCAGCCATGACCCCCGACCGCCGGGCCGTACTGCCGCATACTGCACTGCCAAACTTACTGGGCAAATGCTCTCATCCAGTGCCGGAACCAAGGTGACCCAACGGCCTCTCCCCACTTGGTCCGTCTTAGAGCGACGCAATCTGCAAAGCAAGGACCTCTCACCCACCACCACGTCCCCGACCAGCATGCGCGAATCTGCTCGCTTAGAAGGCGCCACCAATTCCGAAACCCTAAAGGCCCCGTGGTAAGCCATTGAGAACGCCAAACTGAACAACAGCGACTCAAACATGGACGATGCGACACCTCCTACCGCCCTGATGACAGCTGGCAACAAGGCCGCGTCAATGGGCCGCCTGTCAGGCGGCGGCGGCGCGACTCGCGCCCATCTTTTCATCGCCTTCAGTAGAATCCCACTTTTCGTCACGTCGGGGACGCCCTTTATTTTGCTGAAAAACGAAATCCCAGCCAAGTACCGGGCAACCACCGCTCTGGACCTACCCAAAACATACAGCTGCCAAATAAAAGAAAGCATCATCCGATGCCCGCTCTTACCTTGTGAATTCCGTCCTTGAACAAACTCCTCCCACTCGCTCCAGGCTTGCCTGTAAGCCGTAAGCGTAGTTGGCGCGACTGACCGCAACGCTAGACCCTCCAGTCCGGCCCGATCACCTGCCAAACATAACCGGGACAATGAAAACCATGCTCGTCGGCCTCGGGTGCCAACAAACAAAATCTTTCCCACTGCCCTCGAGATAACGCGTCAGCAATTCCGTTCTCTAGCCCCGGCACGTGCTGCGCGCGGAACCACACGTTCCGACGTAAGCACGTCAACAGCAACTGCCCCAACACCCGCAGCACGACGAGCGACTTCGCCCTCTGGTTGTTAATCGCATGCACCACACCCAGATTATCACATCTAAACAAGATGCTGCGATGAGCCAGCCGATCGCCCCATACCTCCAGCGCCACCATAATGGGGAAAAGCTCCAGAAGCAAAAGGTCCTTTGTTAAACCTTCGCGATACCATTCCGCCGGCCACGAGGCCGCGCACCAAGATCCCTCCAGATAGCAACCGAATCCAGAGGCACCCGCTGCGTCGGTGAACAACTGCAACCTAGCGCTGTCCACCATTGGGGCCTGCCATATACACACCCCGTTGAAGTCCTCCAGGAACGAGGCCCATATTGCAAAATCCCTCTTAATCTCTGAGGACAAACGCACGAAATGGTGTGGTCTGGCACACCCCGCAGTCGCCCTTTCCAGCTTCCGGCAGAAAACCCTACCCATCGGGATAACCCGACAATCAAATTTCAACATGCCCAGCAAGCACTGCGCCTGCCGTAGTGTGACCTTACGCGACCCTACAAACCGGCAAATGGCGTTGCGGAGCTTCACCACCTTGTCCCGAGGAAGCCGACATGCTCCTTCTACTGTGTCAACCTCAATCCCCAAAAAGGACAAGCAGGAGGACGGGCCCTCTGTTTTATCCTTGGCCACAGGAACGCCGAAGTGGAAAAACAGCGCTCGGATGCTGAAAAGCAAGTCGCTGCACCGAGGTGAATTTGCCGGGCCCGCGCACAGGAAGTCATCGAGGTAATGGGCGACCCCGTGACCCCCTGATGAAGACTCCACGCACCAATGTAAAAAAGTGCTGAAACGCTCGAAAAATGAGCATGAAACGGAACATCCCATCGGCAAACATTTGTCGATGAAATACTCCGCTCCAATCCGGAAACCCATAAAACGGAATGAGTCCGGGTGTAATGGCAGCAACCGAAACGCGGACTCAACATCAATCTTAGCCATAAGGGCCCCGGTCCCGTAACCGCGGACCATCTCCAACGCTTCGTCAAACGACTGATACACCACCGAGCAATGAGCCGGCGGTATTGCGTCGTTGACCGACGCCCCCGACGGGTAAGAAAGATGCTGAATGAGCCGGAAAGCGCCTGGAGTCTTCTTGGGAACCACCCCCAACGGAGAGATGACCAAGTCATCCACCGGGGGCGATGGAAACGGTCCCTCCATCCTGCCCAACCTGACCTCCTTATCCACTTTCTCCCTCAGTACTAACGGCAAGGCTCGGGCAGACTGGAGGTTCCGCTGGGCACGCACGGACACCTCGCTCGCAACAGGCAAGCGAAACCCAAACTGAAAACCGGAAAACAAAAACTGTGCATCCTCCCTATTCGGATACAAGTCCAACCACCAGCCCATAGTCTCCAATTTAATTGGTGTTGGCGCTCTGCGAAGCGCTCCCACCCGCGGCTTGTCTGGTGTAAGGTTGTTTACCCCGGGCACCCTGCCGACCGCCTTTGAAGCAGGAGGAAGCTGGGTGGGATCCGCCGCACTGGAGGCACGAGTGTCGAAAACGACACTGCTTGCCAAAGGAACACGCCGCGTTGTTAAACGCAAAACATTTTCTTTTTGTGGCGGCCCGCCCCCCTGCGCGAACACCCGACCTTCCTGGCTTGGCCAATCCGCCGTCCGCGCCGAACCCCTGGGCGGACGACCCTGCGCGGTGCCCGTCCGCCCCCGGCTTCCGGGGCTCCTCAGCCTGTTGCGAAGCCCGCGTGACCTTGAGCCAGACCTCAACGTCCTTGAACCCGAAGTCCATGACCTGCAAACCGTCCTGCTTTTCCCTGAATTCCTGGTCGTACCTACGCCACTCCGATCCCGAAGACGTGCGCTGCATGTCATGTACGAGATGCAGGTACCTAATTATATTCATGTGCTCCGCCGGCCTGTCCTCCAGGTAACATGCCGCGAAGACCCAGAACACGGCCAGCCAATTATCGAAGGTACGGAATGCCTCAGCCCCGATGCCCTTCTTCGCGGCCGCCACCTTATACTCTTTCTTCGCGACCTTCGTCAATACGAACACGTCCACGAAGTCCCCTCTCCGAATCTTCTTGCGGCAGCTATCTCGCAGCCCCCGCATTACAGCAGTATAGTCGCATCGCACGACACCGGGCAAATCGCGGCGCTTCTTGGCCCTACGAGCTTCCTCGCTAAGCCGCTTGCGCCTCTTACGCCTTTTCTGCTGGCCCGCTGCCCTCTTGGCGAATTTAGTCGCCCGCTTCTTTGCCCTAGTTGTGCTACTGACTTCGGACGCCTGCGACGACAGGGAAGATGAAGAGGAGGAAGAGGAAGAACTACGAGAACTAGAGCTCGTGGAGGAACCCGATACCGACTGCACCACCTCACCTGATGCCGCCGACTGCCCCGACATGGAATCCTCCGGCGTGTCCAAATCGACGCCTTCCTCCTCGAAATCTGCCATCTCCTCGTCCCCGAGCTCCCCTGAAAAAGAGAAAGAAGCGGAGGACCCATCCAGCACTCGCGGCGCATGCCGCGGCCTCCGTGCGGGGGGCGTTGCCGCCGCGCGCTCCCCCGCATCCTGCCCTGGACCCTGTTGCAATTCTGCGGCGGCCGCCCCGAGCTCACGGCAGGCGCGTGCCACCCGCTGCACCGCCAAAGCCCGCCGCCCGCCGGACCCGCCTGCTACCGCAGGTGCGCCGGAACGAACAGCCGCCCTCGGGGAGGCAGCCGCAGCTAGCGGCCCTAAAGCCTCCACCACCGTGGCCAGGGCCGACGCCAGCGCTCTGGAGGGGTCGCGACTGCCCCAAAACGCGGCCCTGGGCCCTTCGGCCGGGGCCCGCGCGCGACCACGCGCTTGCCGCCCGACCTGCGTGAGCCGGGCACCCGACGCCCGCTGCCCCGGCGGGAAAGCGGGGGCACCCCTGTCGGTGCCCGCACTGCCCTCGCTCTCTCCCTCCGAAAACGCCCCCTCTTCTTGCGGATCGGAACTATCCGACGCCGCTGAGGGGGGGCCGCCGCGAGCACATGCGGCGCGTGCAGCAGCCCTGCCGCCACTAACCCATTCCCTGTCCCCCCTCCTCCCCCGCAGGCCGCTAGATTCCGGCTCCAGGGGAGTGATTTGGGGAGACCGGGAACCCCGCGGCGCAGCTGAGCGCGCGCGCACTGCGCCGCTTGCAGTGGACACGGGCTCGCGCACACCCCTATTTCCCGATATCGCACTCCCCTGCCAGTGATCATAAATTGCCCTGCCTCCCCTCTCCCGCCGGACTCCGGCTGCCTGGGAGATAGCAGGGGAGACAGCAGGGCTGGCGGCGCTGCTGCGCGCACACGTGCGCCACAACAAGGCCGCTTGTCTGGACTCCTGCATTAAGAGCCCCATTATTATTAACACCTGGTTGATCTCTGCCTCCCCCCCTCCCTCCCCGCTCCACACCGGGTTCCGGCTGCGGGGGAGAGGGCTGAGGAGTGTGACGTGTGCGCGCAGCGGCGCCGCTTTCCTCCTTGTCTTCTCAGCCCTCTCCCCCGCAGCCGGAACCCGGTGTGGAGCGGGGAGGGAGGGGGAGAGGCACTTCGACGCCGCCGGAGCCGCACGCCGCACGCGCGTCCCACCGCTTCCGGCCCGTGCACTTTCGGCTGAAGTGTTTGGGGATGACGCCGTGCGAGGCCCTGCGACAGGCCTCGTTCGGCTAGCCACCGTCCCCCGCCCAGTTCCCTCCCCCCGCCTGGAACCTCTAGCCGGCCCCGGCAAGGGGGAAGAGATGGGCATCGAGCTCGGCCTCGGCTCCCTGGATGGGCGCTTCCCCGGCCATGCTCGGGGGCGAGGGCTGCTGCCCGTCCACCTCCAGGCGGCCTGACTTCTTCTCCGCTCCTCCTCGTCGGCCGCTCCCGCCAGTCACAGCCGGCCCGGCCTCCGCCGTGAAGGCCCCAGGGGACGGGACGCCGTCCCCAGGGCCAGCCAGCTCGTCCCCGGGACCAGCCCCACCGCCAGATGAGCGGTAACGGGCTGGGGTCCCGGCGAACCGTCGTGGGCGAGTGGCAGCCATAATACCGATGGGTGCCCCTAATGCAGGAAGCTGACCAAAAAACACTGGAAATATACATATCTGAATAAATGGGGAGATTCTGCACAGCAGCACTCACCCCAAGGCAATTTCAGCAACCAGAGAGAGACAAAATGGCCTATCCTTGCCTATATATGCTAACCCTCCCCTTTTTCCAAGGGCTGTAATTTCCTTCCAGCTAGGTCCACCCCTCACAAGATGTTTAACTCATTCCTTTCCTATGCTGTCAATTCTCTCTCCTTCAGAGACCAGTAGTGGATCATGTTATAATTAGATCCATAAGATAACTACGGTCTCATTGCTTATGAATAATTAAACAATGTGGTAATGGGATCACTTGTCAGTTGATTTTGGTCCAAATAATTATAAGACTTTGGACTGATCTTATTGGGGGGAAAGAATCTCCTCCTAATGAGGTTGTATGATCGTTCCAGTCTGTGTTAAGATAGATGTGGTAGTAACCAACTACCTTCCAGTCTCATTAGTTTATGTCCGTATCAGTCTATACGTATAATTGTTTAATAATTATTACATATATTAATAATTCTAGAGCTGTATATGTTTATAATATAATTAAGGGAACGAAAACAGTTTGAGTACAATAAATTGGTTTTATTGTCTTGAAGCACAGAATACCTACATGAAATATCGTATATGATATAATAAAACGAGCAAAAAGAGATTGAGCACTGCAGTGTATCAGCTTTTAATATTGAGTATTATTAAATATTTTCACTTTTTTCACATAATCACATTTAGATTTCTCAATTGCTATATTTTAAGTTTAATACTAATAAAAGTTTATATTTTATAAAAATTCAGAATACATAAATAATTTTCTTTTTCATTGTTTCTTAAGTGCGCCAATAAAGAGACAATCTTTCCCTGTTTTTGTTGTTCTATTACACCCCCCCCCCCCCCAATACCCACACATTGGCCATTATACACACTCACACAGTGCCAATTATACACACACACAATGGCCCTCATTCCGAGTTGTTCGCTCGGAGATTTTCATCGCATCGCAGTGAGAATTCTCTTAGTGCGCATGCGCAATGTTCGCACTGCGACTGCGCCAAGTAACTTTACTATGAAGAAAGTAAGTTTACTCACGGCTTTTTCATCGCTCCGACGTTCGCATTGTGATTGACAGGAAATGGGTGTTACTGGGCGGATGCACGGCGTTTTAGGGGCGTGTGGCTGAAAACGCTACCGTTTCCGGGAAAAACGCAGGAGTGGCCGGGGAAACGGTGGGTGTGCCTGGGCGAACGCTGGGTGTGTTTATGACGTCAGCCAGGAACGAAAAGCACTGACCTGATCGCACAGGCAGAGTAAGTCTGAAGCTACTCAAAAACTGCTAACTCGTTTGTGATAGCAATATTGCGAATACATCGGTCGCACATTTAAGAAGCTAAGATTCACTCCCAGTAGGCGGCGGCTTAGCGTGTGTAACTCTGCTACATTCGCCTTGCGAGCGAACAACTCGGAATGAGGGCCAATATTCACACATTGCCCATTACACACTCACACAGTGCCAATCATACGCACTCCCCACAACATGTTCACAGTGCCCATTATACACACACCCATCTGACACCCCCTCCACTGAAACCCGTGATCACTGCGTCTGGGGACAACAACTGGGGGTCCGAGATGGTGGCTACAATGTGTCTAAGTGGTCACCTGGTGCAATGTGTATAACGCGCTCTACCTGGTGCAATGTTTATATGTGCTTTACCTGGTACAGTGTGTCTAAGTGTTCTACCTGGTGCAATGTTTATATGTGCTTTACCTGGTACAGTGTGTCTAAGTGTTCTACCTTGTGCAATGTTTATGTGTGCTCTACCTGGTGCAATGTTTATGTGTGCTCTACCTGGTGCAATGTTTATGTGTGCTCTACCTGGTGCAATGTTTATGTGTGCTCTACCTGGCGCAATGTTTATGTGTGCTCTACCTGGTGCAATGTTTATGTGTGCTCTACCTGGTGCAATGTTTATGTGTGCTCTACCTGGTGCAATGTTTATGTGTGCTCTACCTGGTGCAATGTTTATGTGTGCTCTACCTGGTGCAATGTTTATGTGTGCTCTACCTGGCGCAATGTTTATGTGTGCTCTACCTGGCGCAATGTTTATGTGTGCTCTACCTGGTGCAATGTTTATGTGTGCTCTACCTGGCGCAATGTTTATGTGTGCTCTACCTGGTGCAATGTTTATGTGTGCTCTACCTGGTGCAATGTTTATGTGTGCTCTACCTGGTGCAATGTTTATGTGTGCTCTACCTGGCGCAATGTTTATGTGTGCTCTACCTGGTGCAATGTTTATGTGTGCTCTACCTGGTGCAATGTTTATGTGTGCTCTACCTGGCGCAATGTTTATGTGTGCTCTACCTGGCGCAATGTTTATGTGTGCTCTACCTGGCGCAATGTGTACAATAATGCACTCTAACTGGCGCAATGTGTATAAAGTGCTCTACCTGGTGCAATGTGTATAACGTGTTCTACCTGGCGCAATGTGTATAATGTGCTATACCTGGAGCAAAGTGTATAGCGAGCTGTACCTGGAGCAAAGTGTATAACGTGCTGTACCTGGAGCAAAGTATATAACGTGCTCTACCTGGTGCAATATGTATAACGTGCTCTACCTGGCGCAGTGTGCATAGGCGGTTCTACCTGGTGCAATGTGTATAAGCGGCACTAGTGTGTGTTGTAATGTGAATTGGCACTGTTATGTGGTCATGCCCCTTCCCCATGAAGCCACGCCTCTTCAATTTTGGGGCGCGCACTGCCTATGCTTTACGTTCTAGCAGGTGGAACACCAATTCACTTTATGCCTAGGGCACCAAAATGTCTAGTTACAGCTCTGGTGCAGAATGTCCTGCATGCTACACAGCCCAGCAGCACTGTCACCCCATCCCCCCACCTTGCAACACTTTTGTAGTGTCCAAACAAGATTAAGATTAATAAGAACCTTCATTCCGATGGGACCCAGAAAAAGACCGGTAGGACCCCAATTTTTAAAAGTGAGGTGTCCCTGGGACCCACTTTTTTTTTTGGATCAGCGCGATCACTGTATACCCTGTTGCAAAGCGGATTACTGAGGCCATAACAACTATGCTGGCGTTAGATGTGCATCCGGTATCCGCCATTAGTGCAGTGGGACTGCAGTGCCAACCCTAGATGGGCCAGGTGTTTGTGCCGTACACTTGTGTCACTTAGCTTAGTCATACAGCTACCTCATTGCCCTCTTTTACTTCTTGGCATAATGTACTGTTTGGGTACTATTTTTTTTAAGTGCCCTCCTGTCTGACAATGCAATGCCACTCCTGCCCTCCTGTCTGACAATGCAATGCCACTCCTAGATGGGCCAATTGTTTGTGTCGCTTACCTTAGTCATACAGCTACCTCATTGCACCTCTTTTTGATCTTTTGCATGATGTGTTGTTTGGGGCCTTTTTTTTATATCTGCCCTCCTGTCTGACACTGCAGTGCCACTCCTAGTGGGGCCAGGCGTTTGTGCCGCACACTTGTGTCGCTTAGCTTAGTCATACAGCAACGTTGGTGCACCTCTTTTTCATCTTTGCATCATGTGCTGTTTGGGGCATGGTTTTTTAAAGTGCCATCCTGTCTGACACTGCCATCTAAGTCCAGGGGTACTGCTGTATTAGTCCAGGGGTACTGCCGTATAATTCCTCCAATTGCAGAATTTTAAAAAAATTACAGGGTCGTGCTGGAGATGCTGTCAGTGGACTGAAAAATTGCGGGCCACTTTTGACATTCAGCCACTGCATGCCACTACTAGATGGGCCAGGTGGTTGTGTCGCTTAGCTTAAGGTGGGTACACACTAGTAGATATATCTGCAGATCAATTGATCTGCAGATATATCTATGGACGGATCGGGCAGTGTGCTGTGCATACACACTGCCCGATCCGTCGGGGACTGACGTCATGAAATGGGCGGGCGTGTACACACGCCCGCCCAGTTCAGCTGTCAATCACCGCCGGCCGCCGCAACATGTGTACAGGCGGTCGGCCGACCGCCCCGTACACACACAGTGACGCGCCAATATATCGGCCGACGCGATACGTCTGTGAACGACGGAGTTCACAGATGTATCGGCCGTACACACTGGCCGACGGACCCGCAATATATTGGCCGTTCAAGAGAACGGCAGATATATCGACCAGTGTGTACGGGCCTTTAGTCATACATCAACCTCAGTGCACTTCTTTTTCTTCTTTGCATCATGTGCTGTTTGGGGCTTATATTTTAAATCTGCCATCCTATCTGATACTGCAGTGCCACTCCTAGATGGGCCAGGTGTTTGTGTCGCTTCGGTGCAACCTTTTGGCCTAAATACAATATTGTGAGATGTTCAGAATAGACTGGAAATGAGTGGAAATGAATGTTATTGAGGTTAATAATACCGTAGGATCAAAATTACCCCCAAATTCTGTGATTTTAGCTGTTTTTGTGTTTTTTTTTTTTTTAAATCATCCAAAATCAAAACACGAGCGGGGAATTAGAACCAAAACCAAAACACAAAACACAAAAAGTGCCCACCGCACATCTCTATATATAATATATATACAGTGTGTGTATATGTATATATATATATATATATATATATATATATGGTACTACAGTAACTCCGGCACTCCACTAGATGAGCTGAAACTTGAAATACTTGCTCCTGTGCCTTCCATCAGGGGAGTTACCCCAGAAACACAGCAAAGAAACAGGCGGCACTCGAAGTCAGCAAAAACAAGGTTTGTATTAAACAAAAGAGCGTTGACGTTTCGGGGACGTGCTCCCCTTCCTCAGAACAATTTTACACTGTGCAAATCAAACAATAAATACCCACTTATCCCATTGGCCTCCCCCACCAGCGTGCGTCCCCAGTCACGTTGCCTGCAAGCTCCGACTTGCACTCCCAGCTTCCGGCGGCGGGGCGGATGTGACGTAGCAGGGCCCGGCCTGGTGACCATGGCAACCCGTTGTCCCGGCCGTCAGCAGGACTCCCGCGATGCCTCCAGCTCCCTCCAGCCGAGCGGAAGTGACGTCCCGGAGTTCGGCTCGTGACCATGGAGACACTGTGTATACAAAACATTTTTTGAGCCTCCTCTAGTATCTTTAATAAATGTCTTCTCTGAGGCGGCGGCCATTTTTGGAGGGATGTTTACAATAGACGCTTGCAGCGTCCTCTCCCTCTCCTTTGACAGTGCCAGAATTCGGTAATGAAAAGTGGGCGGAGCATCGCGGCGGGCGGACGGCGGCATGAGTGGCCCGGGACTTCTCCTCTCTGTTAGAGCGGCCGGGCCCGGGACATCTGTGCCCACAGCACCCCCCTAATGGCAGGCCTGCATGATGGTAACAGCCGCCCCTCTCTGGTGACTGCCTATGTAGCGCACTACCACTTCTCTGCATTCCCCAGGTGGACCCTTCATGCCCCAGTCCGATTCTGTAGGCAAACGTAATATATGGTTATCCTGTAACTTACAGAGATAACAATTTTGTGTTGTTATTTATAAAATGTATGATCTATCTTCAGTCAGACAGAATAGGAAAGGCATCATGCCGCACTAATCCCAGTGAGCTGTGTGTGTGACGGTAATGGACAGGGACTGATGGGAACTATCAGTCAGTGACTGTACAGCACGCCATCGGACACTTTCAGACCGCCCACTTCAGACAGCAGCGGTGGCCGGTGGGGGGGGTTTGCTGGTCAATGCAAGGGGGGGGGGGGGGCGACCCAACAGCACCCGGCGGGAGACTTGACCACTCTTCCGGGGGGGCGGGAGCGCCACGCGATTTTTGGGAGCCTCCCGGCCATTCCGGGAGATTAGGCAAGTACAGTATGTAATAGAGGTAAGAGATCCCAGCTTGCACTCTGTTATAGATCAGTACAAATGTCACATAAGATGAATTTGCTGAACGTATCAGATTGTTGGGAATGTCCCCGAAAGGAGGAAATGAGCCACAAGAGAAACTTCTATCAGCGGCTATTTCCTTACACACTGAATTGTGCAGTACAGGTTCAGCAGGATTACCCAGTAGGATAATACAATGCACAGCAGAACAATAGGATTGTCAGTGTAGCCACCGTCCTGTGTTTCGGGACTCGATAAGATATATAATGCTGTATCACTGGTGAACAAAAACAACTGATATTAATGAATCAATGTCTATCCTTACCCCACAGGGGGAACATGGCATGCGTGCAATCAGTGGCGTAACTAGAAGTTTTTCTCCACCAAGCCAAAAAATTCTTCGGCGCCCCCCCCCCCCCCCCCCCCCATCCCCCCATCCCCCACAATTGGCACTATTAAAGGGACAAACACGAGCGCGCCGAAGGCGCGCATGCCGCAAAAAGGGTGTGTGGGTTCGTTGGAACGGGCGTGGCTTTGCATAAAGGGGCGTGGCATTGCAGGAAAAGACTTCCTTATACCCCAGTTTTGCAACCTGCACGCCCAGACGTTAGCCACCACAGGAAAGAAAAATAATCCTGATTCATGCCCCTTACATTATTTGTCATTTTTCCTCCTTATAGTAATGCCCAGTATACATTATGCCACATACTGCAATGGCCCTTAGACATGATTCCACACACAATAATGCACATGACACAATATGCACACACCATAATGCCCCAGACACATTCTGCCACACACCTTAATGCCTGTGACACATTATGCCACACACCGTAATGCCTGTGACACATGACGACAGGAATCGCAATGCCCGTTATACATTATGCTACACACTGCAATGCCCCTGATACATTATAGCACATACAATGCCTGTGACACATTATGACACGCACTGCAATGACCCTGAGACATTATACCACATACCACAATGCCCGTGATATAGTATACAACACACAGTAATGCCTGACACATACCGCAATGCCCGTTATACATTATGCCACACTGCAATGAGCCTGAGACATTATACCACATACCACAATGCCCGTGATATAGTATACAACACACCGTAATGCCTGACACATTATGACACACACCGCAATGTCCGTGATACATTATGCCACACACTGCAATGACACTGAGACATTATACCATACACCGTAATGCCTGTGACACATACCGCAATGCCCGTTATACCCTATGCCACACTGCAATGCCCCTGAGACATTATACCACATACCACAATGCCCGTGATATAGTATGCCACACACCGTAATGCCTGTGACACATTCTGACACACACCGCAATGTCCGTGATACATTATGCCACACACCGTAATGCCCATTACACATTAAGTCCTACAGTAAGGCTTCTAATTACTTTTAAATTACCTGCTCGTTGCCAGGGGTTTCATGCTCTTGGTTCCATGCACGGTGCCGGGGGTTTTTTCATGCTCAGGGTGTCATGCTCGTTGCCAGGTGTTTCATGCACTGGGTGTCATGCTCGTTGCCAGGGGTTTCATGCATTGGGTGTCATGCTCGTTGCTAGGGGGTAGTGCTTGTTGCTAGGGCTGTGCTCCCAGTGCCACATATGTCCCCAGTGCCAGATATTCCCCCACGGTACCAGGTACTCACATGCCCCCAGTGCCAAATATAGCCCCCCCCCAGTGCCACATATGCCCCCAGTGCCAGATATTCCCCCACAGTGCCAGGTGCTCACGTGCCCCCAGTGCCAAATATAGCCCCCCCCCCATGTGCCAGGTACACATACAGTGCCATATATGACCCCTCAGTGCCCCCCCAGTGCCATATATGCCCTCTCAGTGCCCCCCAGTGCCATATATGCCCCCTCAGTGCCCCCCCCCCAGTGCCACATATGCCCCCAGTGCCAGATATTCCCCCACAGTGCCAGGCGCTCACGTGCCCCCAGTGACAAATATAGCCCCCCCCCCAGTGCCACATATGCCCCCAGTGCCAGATATTCCCCCACAGTGCCAGGTGCTCACGTGCCCCCAGTGCCAAATATAGCCCCCCCATGTGCCAGGTACACATACAGTGCCATATATGCACCCTCAGTGCCCCCCCAGTGCCATTTATGCCCCCTCAGTGCCCCCCCAGTGCCATTTATGCCCCCTCAGTGCCCCCCCAGTGCCATATATGCCCCCTCAGTGCCCCCCCCAGTGCCATATATGCCCCCTCAGTGCCCCCCCCCCCCCCCCGCTGCTGTGAAGGAGGGACATGGAGGGCACAGCGCGCACCTCTCCTGTATCCCTCTGGGTCTCCGGCGCGTCTGTTAAAGGAAGTGCCGGTTCGTGAGCCAATCAGAGCTCACGAACGGCACTTCCTTTATTAGACCCGCTGGAGACCCAGAGGAACACGGGAGAGGCGCGCGCTGTGCCCTCCGTGTCCCTCCTTACAGCAGGGAGGGTTAGTGACAAAAGATTGACATGCGGACGCTCGTCCGCATGTCAATCTGCTCTAAATCAGTGGCGCCGCCCCCGCAGCCCCTCGCCCCCAAGCCACCGCGAGGGCTGTGGGGGCAGTAGTTACGCCACTGCGTGCAATGTAATATAGCCTTGCACTTCTAGGTTGACCAGGTTCCTTCCTCTTCTGTAGCTTGTCCTGAATTGTCGATCAGAGATGTTGGGAGTCATGCACTGATGAGAAATACTGTAATATGCAACACTTTATGTTTCTCTTACGTCCTAGAGGATACTGGGGTCCAATTTAGTACCATGGGGTATAGACGGGTCCTTTGGAAGCCACTGGCACTTTAAGAGTTTAATAGTGTGGGCTAGCCCCTCTTTCTATGCCCCTCCTACCAGACTCAGTTTAGAAAATGTGCCCGGAGGTTATTTTTTTATTTTTTAGAGTTAGTTAGGTTACAGGGAGGCTGCTGGCAACAGCCTCTCTTCTTCGTGGGATTTAGGGGGGGGGAGTAGGAACCAACTTCCTAAAGAGTTAATGGTTCTCTACTCCGCTGACAGGACACTGAGCTCCTGAGGGTGATGATCACAAGCCCACGAGGTGACCGCTCACTCCCGCAGCACGGCCGCCACCCCCTAACAGAGCCAGAAGAAAGAAGAGTGGTGAGTACAGCGCCGGCGTCCCGGTTAGCGGGTCGCCAGCGGGTATGGCGGCACAAAGGTGGGAGCGCAGCACTGACAGGCTGCGCTCCAGGAAGGCTCGGCAACACTCTGTGTAGGCACTGTGAGGGGCGTCCTGAGCCAGCGCGGATCACCCTACACTGGTCACGCTGCTAACAGGGGCTAATCCCGCTGTTAGCTCAGGCCAGTTTAAACATTTGGTGCAGGAAGCCGCGTGCCATGTCAGGGGGCGGGGCTTCCTCTCAGAGCGGATCCAGCACTCACCAGCGCCATTTTTTCCCTGCAAGGACGCTGACAGGGAGCGCTGCCCTCCACATAACTCCATTGCCTCATGGAACCATGGTGTTATAGACCGGGGGGGATTGTGATATCAATACAAACTACTCTATTAAGGACAGTTAGTCAGCGCCGGGCTTTTATCATAATTATTGCCTACAGGGGCGCTGTGTGGCTGGTTCTTTATACTCTGTGTCTCTCTGAAGGTACTCTGGGGGAAACTGTCTGACATTTTCCTGTGTGTGTGTTTTAGTGTGTATATCACACATTACCATGTCTAAGGACTCTGTGTCATCTTCTCCTAAGGAGTCTATTCCATGTACTCAGGACTGTAATATACTGTCTCAGCCTTCTAAATCCGAACTCCCATGGGTGGATTCTTTAAGGGGAATGATATCCCAGATTTCTACTCGGATGTCCCATACTGAAAGGGAAACAAAGGTTTTTAAAAAATCTGTGGAGGGCTTAAAGTATTCAGCCCCTACTACTATGGACCCACCTACATACCCTCAAAAACGTACACTTGCCCAGATAATGCAAGTTGACACTGATACCGACTCTGATACTGTCCCGGTGATGGGGATATGCAGGGGGGAGATGCATCCCTTGCTAAAGGGGTGCAATTGATGATTGAAGCAATTAGGGATGTGTTTCATATTTCTGAGAAAGTGCCTGAGCAAGAAGAAGAATCTTATTTTACAGTAAATAAGAAATCCTCACTTACCTTCCCTGCTTCTAAGGAGTTAAACTCCTTGTTTGAAAAGTTCTGGGAAAACCCAGAGAAAAAATTCCAGATTCCTAAAAGAATTCTCATAGCTTTTCCTTTCCCTGAAGAGGACAGGAAAAAGTGGGAAAACCCACCTATAGTTGACGCTTCTATATCTAGATTGTCAAAAAAGGTGGTTTTACCTGTCCCCGGTTCAACCGCCTTAAAGGAGCCGGCTGACCGCAAGATTGAGACTACGCTCAAATCACTATACACGGCTACAGGCGTGGCATTAAGGCCCACTATTGCTTGTGCGTGGATTTCTAAAGCTATAATAAAGTGGTCAGGCACATTACTTGAGGATTTAGATACTATGGATAGGAGTGACATTGACTTGCTTTTACGTCACATACAGGATTCTGCAGGTTTCATGGTGGAGGCCATAAAGGACACTGGCCTGCTTAATGCAAGGGCTACTTCCATGGCAGAACAACCTCTGCTGCGCTTTCCCAACAGTGGCGCCAGCGTTGGACCTCCATTTAAGGTCCCGGGAGATTGTGGTCCCTAGAAACTTGAAGGAGTCCACTAGCGATACCACACTGTCAGCAATTGTTAGCGGAGGTGCACTAGATGACTTCTTCCTGAAGTCCACTATCATCTCGACAGTTTTGAGGGGGTTGAGCTCAAGGCTGTTGTGGATGCACCACTGGGCCAACCGGTCTACTTCCCGTCTATAGGCCGATTCGTCTCCGTCATTGATGAGGCCGATGACGGTGGTGTCAACGGCGAATTTGATGATCTTTACTGATTGCGCCTCTGAGGTGCAGTCATTTGTGTACAGGGAGAAGAGCAGGGGTGAGAGGACACAGCCCTGAGGGGCCCCTGTACTAATGGACCGCGTTTGAGAGGTGAATTCCCCCGCTTTCACCACCTGTGTCCTATCTGTCAGGAATTCTACTATCCAGGAACAGGTAGCTTCTGGGACCCCTAGGCGAAGTAATTTGGGGTGGAGGATGCTGGGGACGATTGTATTGAAGGCCGAGCTGAAATCGACAAACAGGACCCTCGCGTAGGTACCGGGAATGTCTAGGTGCTGTAGAATGTAGTGCAGGCCCAGGTTGACTGCATCCTCGACACACCGATTCGATTGATAGGTGAACTGCAGGGGGTCCAGTTGGGGGCCAGTCACAGTTTTCAGGTGATTCAGAGCCAGACGCTCGAACGTTTTCATGACAACAGACGTCAGTGCTATCGGCCTGTAGTCGTTCAGGTTCGTGATAGAGGGTTTCTTGGGGACTGGGACGATAGTAGACCTTTTGAGGCAGGAAGGGACTTTCTGTATCTCCAGTGATTTGTTGAAGATCTTGGTGAATATGGGGGCGAGCTGACCCGTACATGCTCTTAGGGCAGATGGTGACACTCAGTCAGGACCCGGGGCTTTCCTGGGTTTGGCCCTTTTGAACAATGCCTCCACCTCTTCTTGGGCGACTTGCAGTGCCTGGGGTTGGCCGTCGGTGTTCTGGGCATCATAGAGGTGAATGTTTGGGTTGCAGGGGACTTCTTTTGCGAACCTACAATAAAAGTGGTTCAGTTCATCTGCTAGGTCTTGGTGCATGGTGGTGGACTTCGATGTTTTCCTATTGTTGGTTATGGATTGCATTCCTTTCCATACAGATACGGAGTCATTGGTGGAGAGATTGTTTGTCAGCTTGTCCGAGAACCGCTTTTTGCTAGCCTGATTCCTTTATTCAGAGAGTTCCTAGTACGGTTGTATAGTGCTCTGTCACCGCTGCTATAGGCCTCCTCTTTGGCCCGACGAAGTTGCCTGAGCTGGGCGTTGAACCAGGGCTTGTTGTTGTTGTAAATGCGGTAAGTCTTGGTAGGTACACACATGTCCTCACAGTAGCTGATGTAGGATGTGACAGTGTCTGTCAGGTCGTTCAGGTCGGTTGCCAAGGCTTCGAAGACCCCCCATTCCGTGCAGTCAAAGCAGGCCTGGAGCTTCATCTTGGCCTCATTGGTCCATTTCTTAACAGTTTTGACGACAGGATTAACCGCTCTCAGCTTCTGTGTATAGGTAGGGAGTAGGTGGACGAGGCATTGGTCAGATAGGCCGAGTGCAGCACGCGGGATAGACCGTCATTGTTCCAGTTCCGAAACCGGACGGTTCGGTTCAGTAAGGCCTATTTTTAACCTGAAGTCATTACTTGAGGGTTTTCCAATTCAAGATGGAGTCTCTGAGAGCGGTGATCTCAGGTCTGGAGCGGGGGGGGGGGAATTCCTAGTATCCCTGGATATCAAGGATGCGTACCTTCACATTCCGATCTGGCCGCCTCACCAGGCTGATCTAAGGTTTGCACTACAGGACTGTCACTATCAGTTCCAGACATTACCATTCGGCCTCTCCACAGCACCGAGGGTGTTCACCAAGGTCATGATGCTCCTCCTCCACAAACAGGGAGTGAACATAATTCCATATCTGGACGATCTGCTGATAAAAGCGTCTTCCAAGGAGAAGCTGTTGTAGAGTATTGCAATCTCAACTCAACTACTCCGGGATCATGGGTGGATCCTGAACCTTCCAAAGTTACATTTGGAACCGACAAGGAGACTGCCATTCCTGGGGATGATACTTGACACGGAAGTGCAGAGGGTGTTTCTACCACTGAAGAAAGCGTTGGTGATCCAGTCAATGGTCCGGGATGTCTTTCGTCCAGCCTGGGTATCGGTTCATCAGTGCATTTGCCTTCTGGGGAAGATGGTAGCCACCTACGAGGCTCTACAGTACGGAAAATTTCATGCAAGCTTCTTCCAGCTGGATCTTCTGGACAAGTGGTTGGTATCACATCTTCACATGCACCAGCGAATACGCCTGTCGCCGAAAGCCAGAATTTCACTCCTCTAAAGGCTGCAAACTTCTCACCTGCTCGAGGGCCGCAGGTTCGGAATTCAGAATTGGATCCTTCTAACCATGGATGCAAGCCTCAGAGGTTGAGGAGCAGTCACCCAGTGGGAAAACTTCCAAGGAAAGTGGTCAAGTCAGGAATCTGTCCTTCCAATAAACATTCTGGAACTAAGGGCATATACAACGGCCTTCTCCAAGCGGCACATCTTCTGCAAGATCGAGCCATTCAGGTTCAGTTGGACAACGTCACAGCAGTGTCCTACATAAACAGGCAGGGCGGAACGAAGAGCAGGGCTGCAATGTCAGAGGTAACAAAAATCCTCCTCTGGGCAGAAAGGCACGCGCTGGCAGTGTTGGCAATCTTCATTCCGGGAGTAGACAACTGGGAAGCGGACTTCCTCAGCAGACACGATCTCCATCCAGAAGAATGGGGCCTCCACCTGGAGGTGTTCGCAGAGGTAACAAGCAGATGGGGTGTACCTCAAATAGACATGATGGCCTCTCGCCTCAACAAGAAGCTTCGGAGGTACTGTTCCAGGTCACGAGACCCACAAGCAGTGGCGGTGGATGCTCTTGTGACTCCGTGGGTGTTCCAGTCAGTGTATGTGTTCCCTCCACTTCCACTCATTCCAAGGGTACTCAAACTAATAAAAAGATGAGGAATTCCGGCAATCCTCATTGCTCCGGACTGGCCAAGAAGGGCTTGATACGCGGATCTTCTGGCAGTACTGCTGGAGGATCCGAGGCCTCTTCCTCTTCGCGAGGATCTTCTACAACAGGGGCTGTTCGCCTATCAAGACTTACTGCGGCTACGTTTGACGGCATGGAGGTTGAACACCAGATCTTAGCTCGGAAGGGCATTCTGAACAAGGTTATTCCTACTGTGATCCAAGCTAGTAAGGGGGTAACGCCTAAACATTACCATCAGATTTGGAAAAAGTATGTCTCTTGGGGGGTAATTCTGAGTTGATCACAGCAGGAGTTTTGTTAGCAGTTGGGCAAAACCATGTGCACTGCAGGGGAGGCAGATATAACATGTGCAGAGAGAGTTAGATTTGGGTGTGGTGTGTTCAATCTGCAATCTAAATTGCAGTGTAAAAATAAAGCAGCCAGTATTTACCCTGCACAGAAACAAAATAACCCACCCAAATCTAACTCTCTCTGCACATGTTATATCTGCCTCCCCTGCAGTGCACATGGTTTTGCCCAACTGCTAACAAAATTCCTGCTGCGATCAACTCAGAATTACTCCCTTGGTGTGAATCCAAGAAGTTTCCTATGGTGTAGTTTCAACTGGGACGTTTTCTCCTCTTTCTGCAAGCAGGTGGGGATGTGGTGATGTGGGCCTACGCTTGGGCTCAATCAAAGTCCAGAATTCGGCCTTGTCCATTTTCTTCCAGAAACAATTGGCTGCTATCCCTGAGGTTCAGACTTTCTTGAAAGGAGTTCTGCACAATCAACCACCCTTTGTTCCTCCTACGGCGCCTTGGGATCTTAATGTGGTGCTGCAGTTCCTGCAATCGGATTGGTTCGAACCTTTACAGGAGGTTGACCTAAAGTTTCTTACTTGGAAGGCGGTCATACTGTTGGCATTGGCATCTGCAAGACGTGTGTCGGAATTGGGGGCATTGTCAGACAAGAGCCCCTACTTGATTTTCCATGAGGATAGAGCTGAGCTCAGAACGCGTCAGCAATTTCTTCCAAAGGTTGTGTCGGCTTTTCATATCAACCAATTTATTGTGGTGCCAGTGGCTACTGACACCTCAATTAGCTCAAGGTCCTTGGATGTTGTGCGGGCTTTGAAGATATATTTGAAGAGAACTTCTCGTCGCAGGAAATCGGCCGCTCTATTTGTCCTTTATTATCCCAACAAGATTGGGTGTCCTGCTTCTAAGCAGACGATTTCTCGCTGGACCAGGCTTACTATCCAGCATGCTTATATGATGGCAGGATTGCTGATTCCAAATTCTGTTCAGGCCCACTCTACTCGTAAAGTGGGTTCTTCCTGGGTGGCTGCCCGGGGTGTCTCGGCTTTACAGCTTTGCTGAGCAGCTACTTGGTCAGGGTCGAACACGTTTGCTTAGTTCTACAGGTTCGATACTTTGGCCTCTGAGGACCTAAAGTTTGGTCAATCTGTTCTGCAGGAACCTCAGCACTCCCTACCGTGCTGGGAGCTTTGGTACATCCCTATTGTACTAAATTGGACCCCAGCATGCTCTAGCACGTAAGAGAAATTAGGATTTTAATTACTTACCGGTAAATCCTTTTCTCGTAGTCCGTAGAGGATGTTGGGCACCCGCCCAGTGCTTCGTTTTCCTGCATAGTTGCTTAGTTCGGTATTGTTGGTTCAGCCGTTGCTGAATTGTTCCAAGTTGGTTAGCTTGGCTTTCCTTTTTGTTCTGTGTGAGCTGGTGTGAATCTCACCACTATCTGTGTATTTCCTTCTCTCGAAGTATGTCCGTCTCCTCAGGCACAGTTTCTAGATGAGTCTGGTAGGAGGGGCATAGAGGGAGGAGCCAGCCCACACTATTAAACTCTTATAGTGCCAGTGGCTCCCAAAGGACCCGTCTATACCCCATGATACTAAATTGGACCCCAGCATCCTCTACGGACTACGAGAAAAGGAGTTACCGCTAGGTAATTAAAAAACCATTTTTTCTTCTTACAGGATGTCTAACTACTTGTATGACACGTATGAGGAGAAGATCCGACCATGTATTGATCTCATTGACTCGCTGAGGTCCCTGGGGGTGGAGAAGGACCTGGCGCTACCAGCAATTGCGGTCATCGGTGACCAGAGTTCAGGGAAAAGTTCTGTTCTGGAGGCTCTGTCTGGAGTCACCCTCCCCCGAGGCAGCGGTGAGTTTTTATCCAATTAATTTACAGCAGTGACACTGAGAAAAGATATATCTCACACAAGGATTCTAAAAACATCGTTACATCTCTCATAAGCACATAAAACACTCATAAAAATATAAATAACACAATAAACTATAATGTCCATACACAGTTTTTCCCCAAAAAGTTTTTCTTTTTGTACAGTCTGTTAATACATTTACACTGCAAGTGCAAGAGAGGTTGGGTGCTGCACCGCCGCCTGCTGGCCACAAGGTGTAATGCAGAAACTACATTTCCCCTTGCTGTTACCACAGTACTCACGTTGTATTAAATGTACCCCAAAATTATTTTTTAAAGCTTTTTTATTATTTCTCCACTGGATATAAAAAGAACTACAGCTACAGTATGTAATGATGTGTGCATGCATGCTATCTGTGCACGTGCTATGAACATCAGTTAAACAGACTGGGGTAAATTTACTAAGATTCGTGTTTTCCCATTTGAGGTCAAAGTTCAATCACGAATGACATCGAAAGTGTAAATATGCAACTTTTTGAATTGATTACGACTAATTTACTAAGCTGCCGTATTCTGCATTTTCGGGTTTTCCGATGTCGATGTCATTCGTTTTTTTTTGGCAGTGTTTTACGTGAGTGACTTGTAAAACACTGCCGACTTTAATACAATGAATCTCGGCCGGATCTGAGAGATCCGTGCTGGGCTTCATTGTGCACTTTGTAAAAAAATAAAATAAAGTTTAAATGTAAATAAAAAATTGCGTGGGGTCCCCCCTCCTAAGGCAAACCAGCCTCGGGCTCTTTGAGCCGATCCTGGTTGCAGAAATATGGGAAAAAAATTGATAGGGGTTCCCCCATATTTAAGCAACCAGCATCGGGCTCTGCGCCTGGTCCTGGTTCCAAAAATACGGGGGACAAAAAGAGTAGGGGTCCCCCGTATTTTTGAAACCAGCACCGGGCTCCACTAGCTGGACAGATAATGCCACAGCCGGGGGTCACTTTTATACAGTGCCTTGCGGCCGTGGCATCAAATATCCAACTAGTCACCCCTGGCCGGGGTACCCTGGGGGAGTGGGGACCCCTTCAATCAAGGGGTCCCCCCCCCAGCCACCCAAGGGTCAGGGGTGAAGCCCGAGGCTGTCCCCCCCATCCAATGGGCTGCGGATGGGGGGCTGATAGCCTTTGTGATAAGTGTTTGATATTGTTTTTAGTAGCAGTACTACAAGGCCCAGCAAGCCTCCCCCGCAAGCTGGTACTTGGAGAACCACAAGTACCAGCCTGCGGCGGAAAAATGGGCCCGCTGGTACCTGTAGTACTACTAGAGATGAGCGGGTTCGGTTTCTCTGAATCCGAACCCGCCAGACCTTCATGTTTTTTTTCACGGGTCCGAGCGACTCGGATCTTCCCGCCTTGCTCGGTTAACCCGAGCGCGCCCGAACGTCATCATGACGCTGTCGGATTCTCGCGAGGCTCGGATTCTATCGCGAGACTCGGATTCTATATAAGGAGCCGCGCGTCGCCGCCATTTTCACACGTGCATTGAGATTGATAGGGAGAGGACGTGGCTGGCGTCCTCTCCATTTAGATTATAAGAGACTGAGAGAGATTTACTGGAGCTGACTAGGAGGAGTACTGTTACTGTAGAAGTGTAGAGACTGAGTGGAGAGAGTTTACTAGTGAGGACAGTGCAGTTTACTTTATAATCCGTTCTCTGCCTGAAAAAAGCGATACACAGCACACAGTGACTCAGTCACATACCATATCTGTGTGCACTGCTCAGGCTCAGGCCAGTGTGCTGCATCATCTATTATCTATATATAATATTATATATATCTGTCTGACTGCTCAGCTCACACAGCTTATAATTGTGGGGGAGACTGGGGAGCACTACTGCAGTGCCAGTTATAGGTTATAGCAGGAGCCAGGAGTACATAATATATTATATAGTGAGTGACCACCAGACACACAGTGCAGTTTATTTAATATATCCGTTCTCTGCCTGAAAAAAGCGATACACACAGTGACTCAGTCAGTCACATACCATATCTGTGTGCACTGCTCAGGCTCAGGCCAGTGTGCTGCATCATCTATTATCTATATATAATATTATATATATCTGTCTGACTGCTCAGCTCACACAGCTTATAATTGTGGGGGAGACTGGGGAGCACTACTGCAGTGCCAGTTATAGGTTATAGCAGGAGCCAGGAGTACATAATATATTATATAGTGAGTGACCACCAGACACACAGTGCAGTTTATTTAATATATCCGTTCTCTGCCTGAAAAAAGCGATACACACAGTGACTCAGTCAGTCACATACCATATCTGTGTGCACTGCTCAGGCTCAGGCCAGTGTGCTGCATCATCTATATATATTATATATCTGTCTGACTGCTCAGCTCACACAGCTTATAATTGTGGGGGAGACTGGGGAGCACTACTGCAGTGCCAGTTATAGGTTATAGCAGGAGCCAGGAGTACATATTATATTAAAATTAAACAGTGCACACTTTTGCTGCAGGAGTGCCACTGCCAGTGTGACTGACCAGTGACCTGACCACACTGACCACCAGTATAGTTAGTAGTATACTTATATTGTGATTGCCTGAAAAAGTTAAACACTCGTCGTGTGACTTCACTTGTGTGTTTTTTTTTTTTTAATTCTATAAAAATAAAACTCATTCTGCTGACAGACAGTGTCCAGCAGGTCCGTCACTATATAATATATAATATATACCTGTCCGGCTGCAATAGTGATATATATATATTTTTTATATCATTTATCATCCAGTCGCAGCAGACACAGTACGGTAGTTCACGGCTGTGGCTACCTCTGTGTCTCTGCACTCGGCAGGCAGTCCGTCCATAATTGTAATACCACCTAACCGTGGATTTTTTTCATTCTTCTTTATACATACATAGTTACATAGACATCTTCTCTTTATCAACCAGTCTATATTAGCTGCAGACACAGTACAGTACGGTAGTTCACGGCTGTGGCTACCTCTGTGTCTGCACTCGGCAGGCAGTCCGTCCATAATTGTATACCACCTAACCGTGGTTTTTTTTCATTCTTCTTTATACATACATAGTTACATAGACATCTTCTCTTTATCAACCAGTCTATATTAGCTGCAGACACAGTACAGTACGGTAGTTCACGGCTGTGGCTACCTCTGTGTCTGCACTCCGCAGGCAGTCCGTCCATAATTGTATACCACCTAACCGTGGATTTTTTTCAGTCTTCTTTATACATACATAGTTACATAGACATCTTCTCTTTATCAACCAGTCTATATTAGCTGCAGACACAGTACAGTACGGTAGTTCACGGCTGTGGCTACCTCTGTGTCTGCAGTCGGCAGGCAGTCCATAATTGTATACTAGTATCCATCTCCATTGTTTACCTGAGGTGCCTTTTAGTTGTGCCTATTAAAATATGGAGAACAAAAATGTTGAGGTTCCAAAATTAGGGAAAGATCAAGATCCACTTCCACCTCGTGCTGAAGCTGCTGCAACTAGTCATGGCCGAGACGATGAAATGCCAGCAACGTCGTCTGCCAAGGCCGATGCCCAATGTCATAGTACAGAGCATGTCAAATCCAAAACACCAAATATCAGAAAAAAAAGGACTCCAAAACCTAACATAAAATTGTCGGAGGAGAAGCGTAAACTTGCCAATATGCCATTTACCACACGGAGTGGCAAGGAACGGCTGAGGCCCTGGCCTATGTTCATGGC
This sequence comes from Pseudophryne corroboree, assembly GCF_028390025.1. Lineage (NCBI taxonomy): Eukaryota > Metazoa > Chordata > Amphibia > Anura > Myobatrachidae > Pseudophryne > Pseudophryne corroboree. The sequence goes on along the minus strand of NC_086445.1, from coordinate 1,012,209,777 downwards.
TAGTGGTTCAGCTTCACATGAGGATGGAAGCACTCAGCCTCTCGCTAGAAAAATGAAAAGACTCAAGCTGGCAAAAGCAGCACAGCAAAGAACTGTGCATTCTTCGAAATCCCAAATCCACAAGGAGAGTCCAATTGTGTCGGTTGCGATGCCTGACCTTCCCAACACTGGATGTGAAGAGCATGCGCCTTCCACCATTTGCACGCCCCCTGCAAGTGCTGGAAGGAGCACCCGCAGTCCAGTTCCTGATAGTCAGATTGAAGATGTCAGTGTTGAAGTACACCAGGATGAGGAGGATATGGGTGTTGCTGGCGCTGGGGAGGAAATTGACCAGGAGGATTCTGATGGTGAGGTGGTTTGTTTAAGTCAGGCACCCGGGGAGACACCTGTTGTCCGTGGGAGGAATATGGCCGTTGACATGCCAGGTGAAAATACCAAAAAAATCAGCTCTTCGGTGTGGAGGTATTTCACCAGAAATGCGGACAACAGGTGTCAAGCCGTGTGTTCCCTTTGTCAAGCTGTAATAAGTAGGGGTAAGGACGTTAACCACCTCGGAACATCCTCCCTTATACGTCACCTGCAGCGCATTCATAATAAGTCAGTGACAAGTTCAAAAACTTTGGGTGACAGCGGAAGCAGTCCACTGACCAGTAAATCCCTTCCTCTTGTAACCAAGCTCACGCAAACCACCCCACCAACTCCCTCAGTGTCAATTTCCTCCTTCCCCAGGAATGCCAATAGTCCTGCAGGCCATGTCACTGGCAATTCTGACGAGTCCTCTCCTGCCTGGGATTCCTCCGATGCATCCTTGCGTGTAACGCCTACTGCTGCTGGCGCTGCTGTTGTTGCCGCTGGGAGTCGATGGTCATCCCAGAGGGGAAGTCGTAAGCCCACTTGTACTACTTCCAGTAAGCAATTGACTGTTCAACAGTCCTTTGCGAGGAAGATGAAATATCACAGCAGTCATCCTACTGCAAAGCGGATAACTGAGGCCTTGACAACTATGTTGGTGTTAGACGTGCGTCTGGTATCCGCCGTTAGTTCACAGGGAACTAGACAATTTATTGAGGCAGTGTGCCCCCGTTACCAAATACCATCTAGGTTCCACTTCTCTAGGCAGGCGATACCGAGAATGTACACGGACGTCAGAAAAAGACTCACCAGTGTCCTAAAAAATGCAGTTGTACCCAATGTCCACTTAACCACGGACATGTGGACAAGTGGAGCAGGGCAGGGTCAGGACTATATGACTGTGACAGCCCACTGGGTAGATGTATGGACTCCCGCCGCAAGAACAGCAGCGGCGGCACCAGTAGCAGCATCTCGCAAACGCCAACTCTTTCCTAGGCAGGCTACGCTTTGTATCACCGCTTTCCAGAATACGCACACAGCTGAAAACCTCTTACGGCAACTGAGGAAGATCATCGCGGAATGGCTTACCCCAATTGGACTCTCCTGTGGATTTGTGGCATCGGACAACGCCAGCAATATTGTGTGTGCATTAAATATGGGCAAATTCCAGCACGTCCCATGTTTTGCACATACCTTGAATTTGGTGGTGCAGAATTTTTTAAAAAACGACAGGGGCGTGCAAGAGATGCTGTCGGTGGCCAGAAGAATTGAGGGACACTTTCGGCGTACAGGCACCACGTACAGAAGACTGGAGCACCACCAAAAACTACTGAACCTGCCCTGCCATCATCTGAAGCAAGAAGTGGTAACGAGGTGGAATTCAACCCTCTATATGCTTCAGAGGTTGGAGGAGCAGCAAAAGGCCATTCAAGCCTATACAATTGAGCACGATATAGGAGGTGGAATGCACCTGTCTCAAGTGCAGTGGAGAATGATTTCAACGTTGTGCAAGGTTCTGATGCCCTTTGAACTTGCCACACGTGAAGTCAGTTCAGACACTGCCAGCCTGAGTCAGGTCATTCCCCTCATCAGGCTTTTGCAGAAGAAGCTGGAGGCATTGAAGAAGGAGCTAAAAGGGAGCGATTCCGCTAGGCATGTGGGACTTGTGGATGCAGCCCTTAATTCGCTTAACAAGGATTCACGGGTGGTCAATCTGTTGAAATCAGAGCACTACATTTTGGCCACCGTGCTCGATCCTAGATTTAAAGCCTACCTTGGATCTCTCTTTCCGGCAGACACAAGTCTGCTGGGGTTGAAAGACCTGCTGGTGACAAAATTGTCAAGTCAAGCGGAACGCGACCTGTCAACATCTCCTCCTTCACATTCTCCCGCAACTGGGGGTGCGAGGAAAAGGCTCAGAATTCCGAGCCCACCCGCTGGCGGTGATGCAGGGCAGTCTGGAGCGACTGCTGATGCTGACATCTGGTCCGGACTGAAGGACCTGACAACGATTACGGACATGTCGTCTACTGTCACTGCATATGATTCTCTCAACATTGATAGAATGGTGGAGGATTATATGAGTGACCGCATCCAAGTAGGCACGTCACACAGTCCGTACTTATACTGGCAGGAAAAAGAGGCAATTTGGAGGCCCTTGCACAAACTGGCTTTATTCTACCTAAGTTGCCCTCCCACAAGTGTGTACTCCGAAAGAATGTTTAGTGCCGCCGCTCACCTTGTCAGCAATCGGCGTACGAGGTTACATCCAGAAAATGTGGAGAAGATGATGTTCATTAAAATGAATTATAATCAATTCCTCCGCGGAGACATTGACCAGCAGCAATTGCCTCCACAAAGTACACAGGGAGCTGAGATGGTGGATTCCAGTGGGGACGAATTGATAATCTGTGAGGAGGGGGATGTACACGGTGATATATCGGAGGGTGAAGATGAGGTGGACATCTTGCCTCTGTAGAGCCAGTTTGTGCAAGGAGAGATTAATTGCTTCTTTTTTGGGGGGGGTCCAAACCAACCCGTCATATCAGTCACAGTCGTGTGGCAGACCCTGTCACTGAAATGATGGGTTGGTTAAAGTGTGCATGTCCTGTTTTGTTTATACAACATAAGGGTGGGTGGGAGGGCCCAAGGACAATTCCATCTTGCACCTCTTTTTTCTTTTCTTTTTCTTTGCATCATGTGCTGATTGGGGAGGGTTTTTTGGAAGGGACATCCTGCGTGACACTGCAGTGCCACTCCTAGATGGGCCCGGTGTTTGTGTCGGCCACTAGGGTCGCTAATCTTACTCACACAGTCAGCTACCTCATTGCGCCTCTTTTTTTCTTTGCGTCATGTGCTGTTTGGGGAGGGTTTTTTGGAAGGGACATCCTGCGTGACACTGCAGTGCCACTCCTAGATGGGCCCGGTGTTTGTGTCGGCCACTAGGGTCGCTAATCTTACTCACACAGCTACCTCATTGCGCCTCTTTTTTTCTTTGCGTCATGTGCTGTTTGGGGAGGGTTTTTTGGAAGGGACATCCTGCGTGACACTGCAGTGCCACTCCTAGATGGGCCCGGTGTTTGTGTCGGCCACTAGGGTCGCTAATCTTACTCACACAGCTACCTCATTGCGCCTCTTTTTTTCTTTGCGTCATGTGCTGTTTGGGGAGGGTTTTTTGGAAGGGCCATCCTGCGTGACACTGCAGTGCCACTCCTAGATGGGCCCGGTGTTTGTGTCGGCCACTAGGGTCGCTAATCTTACTCACACAGCTACCTCATTGCGCCTCTTTTTTTCTTTGCGTCATGTGCTGTTTGGGGAGGGTTTTTTGGAAGGGACATCCTGCGTGACACTGCAGTGCCACTCCTAGATGGGCCCGGTGTTTGTGTCGGCCACTAGGGTCGCTTATCTTACTCACACAGCGACCTCGGTGCAAATTTTAGGACTAAAAATAATATTGTGAGGTGTGAGGTATTCAGAATAGACTGAAAATGAGTGTAAATTATGGTTTTTGAGGTTAATAATACTTTGGGATCAAAATGACCCCCAAATTCTATGATTTAAGCTGTTTTTTAGTGTTTTTTGAAAAAAACACCCGAATCCAAAACACACCCGAATCCGACAAAAAAAATTCGGTGAGGTTTTGCCAAAACGCGTTCGAACCCAAAACACGGCCGCGGAACCGAACCCAAAACCAAAACACAAAACCCGAAAAATTTCAGGCGCTCATCTCTAAGTACTACTACTAAAAAAATACCCCAATAAAGACATTACACACACACCTTGAAAGTATAACTTTAATACATCCATCCACACCTCCATATACACATACTTACCTTATGTTCCCACGCAGGTCGGTCCTCTTCTCCAGTAGAATCCATGGTGTACCTGTAGAAAAAATTATACTCACATAATCCATGGTTGAAGGCTCCTCGGTAAATCCTTTTGTAATCCACGTACTTGAATAAATAAAAAAACGGATACCCGACCACGAACTGAAAGGGGACCCATGTTTTCACATGGGCCCCCTTTCCCCGAATGCCAGAAACCCACTCTGACTGATGTCTAAGTGGGTTTCTTCAGCCAATCAGGGAGTGCCACGTTGTGGCACCCTCCTGATCGGCTGTGTGCTCCTGTACTGTATGACAGGCGGCACACGGCAGTGTTACAATGTAGCGCCTATGCGCTCCATTGTAACCAATGGTGGGAACTTTCAGGTCAGCGGTTGACCGAAAGTGACCTCACCGCTGACCTGAAAGTTCCCACCATTGGTGACAATGGAGCGCATAGGCGCTACATTGTAACACTGCCGTGTGCCGCCTGTCATACAGTACAGGAGCACACAGCCGATCAGGAGGGTGCCACAACGTGGCACTCCCTGATTGGCTGAAGAAACCCACTTAGACATCAGTCAGAGTGGGTTTCTGGCATTCGGGGAAAGGGGGCCCATGTGAAAACATGGGTCCCCTTTTAGTTCGTGGTCGGGTATCCGTTTTTTTATTTTTTCAAGTACGTGGATTACAAAAGGATTTACCGAGGAGCCTTCAACCATGGATTATGTGAGTATAATTTTTTCTACAGGTACACCATGGATTCTACTGGAGAAGAGGACCGACCTGCGTGGGAACATAAGGTAAGTATGTGTATATGGAGGTGTGGATGGATGTATTAAAGTTATACTTTCAAGGTGTGTGTGTAATGTCTTTATTGGGGTATTTTTTTAGTAGTAGTACTACAGGTACCAGCGGGCCCATTTTTCCGCCGCATGCTGGTACTTGTGGTTCTCCAAGTACCAGCTTGCGGGGGAGGCTTGCTGGGCCTTGTAGTACTGCTACTAAAAACAATATCAATCACTTTTCTCAAAGGCTATCAGCCCCCCATCCGCAGCCCATTGGATGGGGGGGACAGCCTCGGGCTTCACCCCTGGCCCTTGGGTGGCTGGGGGGGGGGGGACCCCTTGATTGAAGGGGTCCCCACTCCCCCAGGGTACCCCGGCCAGGGGTGACTAGTTGGATATTTGATGCCACGGCCGCAAGGCACTGTTTAAAAGTGACCCCCGGCTGTGGCATTATCTGTCCAGCTAGTGCAGCCCGATGCTGGTTTCAAAAATACGGGGGACCCCTACTCTTTTTGTCCCCCGTATTTTTGGAACCAGGACCAGGCGCAGAGCCCGATGCTGGTTGCTTAAATTTTTTCCCCATATTTCTGCAACCAGGATCGGCTCAAAGAGCCCGAGGCTGGTTTGCCTTAGGAGGGGGGACCCCACGCAATTTTTTTTTTCTGATAATTTAGAACATTTCCCCCCCCTTCCCACTGAAAAACATGCACGGATCTCATGGATCCGTGCATGCCTATACAAACACGGGATAAAAAAGCAGGTCTGTTTTTGTTTAGCACTTTTTCACGATTTGTATTTTATCACGGCAGTGTTTGGCTATTGTCGGCAGTGTTTGTGTTTTGCACTTTTTAGTAAATTCCCGATTTCTAGCAAATTGCAGGCGTATTTGACCGATGGTGTATTGCTTCGTGAGTTTTTCCTAGGACTTCCAAAATATTACGAATGCCCTCATCACTGCCGTGATTTTTGCTTAGTAAATTACCGAGATGACACTTTGATAAAAAAAACGGCATCTCGGTCAAAATCGGGACCTTAGTAAATATACCCCACTGTGGGCAGGATGTACTAAAAGAAAAATGCAGTAAAACCCCCGAAAACAGGTGTTTTACCACATTTTCCCTTTAGTACATCCCTTTAGAGCTGGATCTTGATCCGAGGCACCAACAGGCTAAAGCTTTGACTGTTCCCAGGATGCACTGCACCGCCTCCTCTATAGCTCCGCCTCCAGGCACTGGAGCTCAATTTGTAAGTTGGTGCCTGCAGTGCAGTGCTAGGCAGCCGTAATAAGAGCTTTTCTGAGAAGAAAGAAGACTTTAAGGGCTGCACCACAGGCACTGGATACCCTGGATGTCATGCAGACATTCTGTGCTGCGGCTCCATCACCTCCCCCACCTCCCCCAGCGGCGCTGTATACTCCTGCGCCCCGGTTGCCGGGTACTTGCAGCGGAGGCGCTCCGGTCATCAGGCACATATCACCGCTCCTGCTCTCCTGGATCGCATGGCCGCACTTGAGGGAGAAGGTAAGAGGGTCCCCCAGGTGGGACCTGCCAAAATCACGATCCGGTCCCAGGAGACGGATCGCGCCGCTGGCGTGGACACTGGCCGTGCAGGGACCCCACTATATCCACCAGAGCAGGGAGCACAGGTCGGATTTACTAAAATCCGTTTACTATAGGCTCCATAGTACCCGGTGGTGATGTCCAGCAAAGGGGATAAAGCGCTGACCTGTAGCCCCTCCCCCAGCTCCAGGCGCCATCTACAGCAGATGTTCCCGCCCTGGAGCTGCATCTATCTCACTCCCTCACTCTCTGTCAGCGTTTGGGCGCCATTTCACAGAGCTGCACTGATCCTGTGACTGCTGGGCACTGTCTCCTCTGTAAAGCCGCCTGTCTCATCAGTGCTGTGCATTTACAGGACACTTAAAGTATTCTACATGTCATTTAGACAGCGTTTGTTAAGAACAAGTGCATAACTATATGAATATTTAGTACAAGTATTCTGTGATAATATATCCAGTGTTTACTGTGCATTGTTATATCTGTATACATACATAGCTCTATGTAGTATTACTAGTCCAGTGCAGTCTTATTATTGATATGTAATAATTTCTGCATTGTACATGTGACTGAGTGTGCCTATAGCTGCTGTGTGGTTTCCATTCTGTTTATCTCACACATATTGCTATCACTATATTCTGTACCATGGGGGGCTAAGTGCATCAGGGTCTCATATAGTGTTCCACAGGATATACTGTTTTGTATTTTTATCTGTGTGTTTCAGTCACCTCATACCACTTAAATCCTCTGTCTGTGCTCTGCATTTGCAGTCACATAACACAGGGTTTTTTTGTCAGGTATTGTGTTTGTCTGGCTATATTGTACTGTTATGCCCTAAGGCTACATTCCCAATAATGTCTGCTGCACAGGGCGGGAAATCCGCGGACGCTCCTGCCTCATGCAGTGCTGACGCCACGGATTTACCTGAGGAAAATATTTCAGCTTAGGATTCAGGTACTGGGTGTTCTGCACCCCCCCAGTCAGCCTGCAGCATCGGTGGCACACCAAGACCCACCTTGGGCTGCTTTTTCTAATATGCTGACTACACTTGTAACACGACTTGTGCCATTACAGCCACAGATTGTCCCTGCAGTTAATCCGCCATGGGCGGTAACTCTGTCAACTCAGTTACAGCAATTAAAGGAGTCCTTGGTTAAACAAAAGCCTAACCCTCGCCGTGCTGGCACCAAAGGGTCATCTAAGCGGGCCATTTCTTCCTCACAATCCACTCATGTTTCGGATACTTCATCCTATGAGGATGGGGAATATACTGATCCATCAGACACTGATACAGCTGCTTCTGATGAGGAATCTACGACACATGTTGATGTACCTGACCTAGTGGAGGCTATCAAACTGATTCTTCAGATTGATGACGAGACTGACCCTCCAGATACGTCTAAGAAACCTGATAAGTTCAAATGTCAGAAGGTTACTAAATTAGTCTTACCACATTCTTACCATTTAATTGACATAAGTCAGGAGTCCTGGGAGTCTCCAGGAAAGACATTTTCCATGTCTAAAAAGATGCTAGCTCGTTATCCTGTCTCTGCAGAGTTAAGTAACAGTGGGAAACCCCGCCACTAGTGGACTCGCATGTAGCCTGTCTTGTGGTGTCATCTACTCTGGCTGTTACCACTGTCACCTCTCTGAAGGAACCAACGGATAAGCTTGTGGAGGGCTGCTTGAAGTCTATTTACACTCTTGCGGGTACTGTACATAGACCCACTATGGAAGCCTCTTGGGCTGCAAAAGGTATTGAAGCCTGGGTTCAAGCAGTTGAGGTAGAGCTACCACTAAATTGTTCTGACAATGCCAGATAATGTCTATCATATATTACCGCAGCCGCCCATTACATTCAGGAGTCGGCCTCTGATGCAGGTGTTAAGGCGGACAAAGCGTCTACTACGTCCATCCTGGCTCACTGGATTCTGTGGTTGCAGTCCCGGTCAGTGGACCTGGACTCTAAGAAGACCTTAGAGGTGCTCCCTTTTAAGGTAGATATACTATTTGAGGAAGATCTGAACAAGATTGTGACTGACTTTGCGTCTGTCAAGACTGCGTGTCTCCCAAGTACTAATCCTTCAGCTCCGAAGGCTAAGAATACCACCTTTCGTTCCTTTCGACCTCCAGGTAAAGCAAAGGGTCAGGCGTACCCGAGGCAAGCTCGCACTTCCAAAACCTCTAAGCCCAAACCTAAATGGACATACAGGATGCTTACCTACACATACCTATTGCCATGTCGCATCAGCAGTATCTGCGGTTTGCTATTGGCAACCTACATTATCAATTCCAAGCCTTGCCCTTTGGACTGACTACAGCTCCTCGGATCTTCACCAAGGTCATGGCCGTCATGACGGCCATTCTCCGTCAGCAAGGTATCAGGGTCCTGCTGTATCTGGATGACTTGCTGATCCTGGCGAACTCCCCAGAGGTTCTCATCCGTCATCTGGAACTGACGGCCCAATTCCTACAAGCCCACGGGTGGCTCATCAATTGGAAGAAATTCTCGCTCAGAGTATAGTGCACCTGGGGGCATTACTGGACACACACAACCAACGTTTGTTCTTGTCTCCAGAGAAGGTCCTGAAGCTTCAGGACAAGATAAGATACTACCTTTCTCGCCCAAGAGTGTCAATACACTCGGCGATGCAAGTACTAGGCCTCATGGTGTCGGCTTTCGACATGGTAGAGTACGCTAAATTTCATTCCCGCCCTCTGCAGAGGTTAATCCTTTCCAAGTGGGACGGCCTTCCTCACCAGATCAGATCTCACATGATCTCCTTGACTCCGGAGGTTCGTCTGTCACTGATCTGGTGGCTACAGTACCAACAATTGAGCAGAGGTCGTCCCTTCTGGATCTCCAACTGGGTACTCCAAACGATGGATGCCAGTCTGTGGGGTTGGGGCGTGGTGTTGGAGCAACACTCTCTTCAGGGTCGGTGGACCAGGGAGGAATCTCTCCTCCCGATAAATATTCTGGAATTGCGGGCAGTGTTCAATGTCGGAAACTGGTACAGAACAGGCCTGTTCAAGTATAGTCAGACAACACCACCACGGTGGCGTACATAAATCATCAAGGCGGCACTCGATGCCGCAGGGCAATGATGGAAGTGTCAAAAATTCTTCAATGGGCGGAATGCCATCTGCCAGCCATATCGGCAGTGTTCATTCCAGGTGTCCTCAACTGGGAAGCGGACTTCCTCAGTCGTCAGGATGTACACGCCGGAGAGTGGAGTCTTCATCCAGAAGTCTTTCAACTCCTAGGGACAAGTGGGGCCTACCAGATGTAGACCTGATGGCGTTTCGACACAATCACAAGGTTCCGGTCTTCGGAGCAAGGACAAGGGATCCTCAAGCAGCATTTGTGGACGCACTGGCAATTCCATGGAACTTTTGGCTGCCATACGTGTTCCCTCCAGTGTCAGTCCTGCCCAGGGTACTTCGGAAGTTCAAGCAAGAAAGAGGAATACTACTTCTAATTGCTCCAGCGTGGCCCAGACGGAATTGGTTCTCAGACCTGCAGGGTCTCTCGATAGAGCGTCCTCTTCTACTTCCTCAACGCCCGGACCTTCTTGTTCAGGGCCCTTGTGTCTACCAGGATCTGGCTCAATCGGCTTTGACGGCGTGGCTCTTGAAGCTTCACTCCTGAGGGCCAAAGGATTCTCTGAGGCGGTCATTCAAACTATGTTGAAAGCCTGTAAACCGGCTTCGGCTCGGATTTATTATAGGGTCTGGAATTCATACTTCACCTGGTGTGTTTATAAGAATTACAATGCATTCAAATTCAGTACTGCCAGACTTTTGGCTTTTCTGCAACAAGGCCTGGACTTAGGCCTTCGTTTGGCCTCCCTCAAGGTTTATATATCTGCCTTGTCGGTGTGGTTTCAGAGAAAAATTGCGTCTCTTCCTGACGTTCACACAGATTTTACGGATTCAGCCTCCCTATGTCCATCCTGTGGCTCCATGGGATCTGTCTGTTGTTTTAAATACCCTCCAAGAGTCTTCATTTGAACCTCTTGAGTCTGTGGACCTTAAATGCCTTACTCTTAAGGTCGTGTTTCTGCTGGCTATTGTCTCTGCTGGGAGGGTGTTGGACTTAGGCGCTTTGTCCTGTCATCCACCCTTTCTGATTTATCACCGTGACAGTGCTGTTCTTCGAACTCGCCCTGGGTATCTACCTACGGTGGTGTCATCTTTCCACCTTAACCAAGAGATTGTGGTTTCGGCCTTTAGCTCTTCTTGTTTGTCCTCCAAAGAGCGATCTTTGGATGTGGTACGGGCTCTCCGTATTTATGTGGAGAGGACTGCCTCCATCAGGAGGACAGACTCTCTCTTTTTGTCCTTTTTGGTTTTCACAAACGTGGCTGGCCTGCGAATAAGCAAACTTTGGCCAGATGGATTAGAATGGTGATTGCACAAGCTTATGCGCAGGCTGGGCTCCCAGCTTCTGCTGCTATCAAGGCCCATTCTACTCGGTCTGTTGGACCTTCTTGGGTGACCCGCTGTGGCGCATCCCCAGAACAATTGTGCAAGGCAGCTACGTGGTCCTCAGTGAACACGTTCATCAGGTTCTATGCCTTTGATACTTCCGCCTCCCAGGATGCCTCCTTTGGACACCGGGTTCTTGTGCCCGCTACAGTGCATCCCCTCCCATGAGGAACTGCTCTAGGACATCCCCGATGTTATTCCCTGTGGAATACCAGTGTACCCCGCTGCAGAAAAGGAGATTTATGGTAGACTTATCATAGTTAAATCTCTTTCTGCGAGGTACACTGGGCTCCACAGGGTGTCCACCCTGACGCATTTAGCTTCTTTGGGTTGGGTTGGTATGGCATTAGCCGCTGACACTTCTCCTGTCGTGAGAATGTGGTTCTATGTGACTAACATCTGCCTTCTCTTTTACCTGCTCCTGCATTGGACTGATTAACGAAACTGAGCTCCAGTATCTGGAGGCGGGGCTATAGAGGAGGCGGTGCAGTGTATCCTGGGAACAGTCAAAGCTTTAGCCTGTTGGTGCCTCGGATCAAGATCCAACTCTACACCCCGATGTTATTCCCTGTGGAATCCAGTGTACCTCGCAGAAAGAGATTTAACTATGGTAAGTCTTACCATAAATCTCTTTATTGTCCAGGTAAACTTGCGTATACTAGGAATTGTTGGCGGTTACAGTGCATTGCCAAATAACAACATGGAGGGGGGTTACTTAACATGGGGGGTCATTCCGACCTGATCGCACGCTGCCGTTTTTCGCAGCGCAGCGATCAGGTCACTACTGCGCATGCGTATGCACCGCAATGCGCAGGCGCGTCGCACGGGTACAAAGCGGATCGTTGCTGTGCGATGGATTTAACGAAGAATCCATTCACACAGCCGATCGCAAGGAGATTGATGGGAAGAGGGCGTTTGTGGGTGGCAACTGACCGTTTTCTGGGAGTGTTTGGAAAAATGCAGGCGTGTCCAGGCGTTTACAGGGAGGGTTCCTGACGTCAATTCCGGAACCGGACAGGCTGAAGTGATCGCAGCGTCTGAGTAAGTTCTGAGCTACTCAGAAACTGCACAAACTATTTTTGTGCCGCTCGGCTGCTGAAGCGATCACACCCTTGCACAGCAAATATACACTCCCCTGTGGGCGGCGACTATGCGTTCGCACGGCTGCAAAAAGTAGCTAGCAAGTGATCAACTCGGAATGACCCCCATGGAACGGTACATAATGTGTAGACGTACATACTTAGCATACATTACTGCGGGAACACTGTGCAAGATAGCATCTCAATTCGTAGCTCCAAGCATTTTAGACATTGTTTAGTAGATGAACAGCTAGTGGGAAGAAGCATTTAGAGGTTCTGGTCAACTTGGCGGGAATGGACCTGTAACGCCTGCCTGATGTGAGAGTTTCAAACAGGACGTGGCCAGGGAGTAGTTTGTCCGCCACGATTTTCCCAGCACGCTTCTTGACTCTGGACAGGTATTTGTCGTGGACAGAGGGAAGTTCGTGCCGGACGACCCTTTCTGCCGAACTCACCACCCTCTGTAGCCACCGTCTGTCACAGTCTTTGGCAGCTCCATACCATACTGTGATTGATGAGTATAGGACAAACTCCACAATGGCTTTGTAGAGAGTGGCCAGCAGCTTCTACGGGATGTTGAATTTCCTGAGTTGCCTCAGATAGAACATTCTCTGTTGTGCCTTCTTGACGATGAAGCCTATGTTTGGCCCCTATTTGAGGTCACGGGAGATTTTAGACCCAAGGAATTTGAAGGAGTCGACCCACGGCACCATGCTGTCAACAATCACTAGTGGGTGCGTGGCAGCAGGTTTCTTCCTGAAGTCCACTACCATCTCGACCGTATTGATGGGGTCTAGGTTAAGGTTGTTCTTACCACACCACAGAGTTAGCTGGCACCCCTTGCGGCTGTATGCCGACTCGTCTCCTTCCTTGATTAGACCAATGATGGTGGTGTCATCTGCGAATTTTATGATTTTTACCGATTGCTCGACAGAGGTACAGTCATTGGTGTATAGAGAGAAGAGCAGGTGGGAAAGGACACATCATTGAGGGTCCCACGTGCTGATCAAGCGCATGTCTGACGAGAACTTTCCTGCTTTCAACACTTGTTCCCTCGCTGTCAAAACGATCCAGGAGCATGTTGGTGCTGGAACCCCTAGGGAGAGAAGTTTCAGTTGCAGGATACATGAGACAATTGTGTTGAAAGCTGAGCTGAAGTCGACAAAAAGGACCCTAGCGTAGGTGCTTGGACGGTCCAGGTACTGTAGGATGTTGTGCAGCCCCAAGTTGACTGCGTCCTCGACACTCCTGCTTGCAGCGCAGGTGAACTGCGGGGGGTCTAGGTGGGCGTTCGTCACTTCTCTCAGGTGGTTCAGCACCAGCCGCTCAAACGCTTTCATATATATATATATATATATATGTAGTTTAAAACTAAATAGAAAATATATTTCCGTGTAAAATTCATAAAGTGTAATAAGTAGTTACAATACCGCCGGACGGGATCCCGACAGCTGATATACCAATGCCAGAATCCCGACCAGGATCATAATGCCGGTATCAAAGTCCCTACAGGGATCAGGATTCCGGCGTCAAAGTACTAACGGCAGGAATCCCAAACACTCTTTTAGCGGGACGCACCCGTATCGTGCCGCAGGGGGCGGGAGGTTAGGTTTAGGCATTAGAAGAGGGGTTAGGGTGTAGGAACGGGAAGGGGTTGGTAAGGTACCGGGTAGGGAGGGTTAGGCACTTGCAAGGGTAAGGGTTAGGCACCAATCGGGTAGGGTTAGGTTTAGGCAGCGTGGAAGGGAGGGTAAGGGTTAGGCACCACCGGGGAGTGTTAGGGTAGGGGGCAGGGAATGGTTGGGGTACTTTTTGGAGGGCTGTCGGTATTCTGATGGTCGGGATGCCGCTATCGATATTCTGATCGCCGGCATCCCGTCCATGAGTGGTGCCTGTGTGGGTCTCCAGAGAAGCAGGGCACTGGTCAGGCTGCCTCAGCAGTGTGTGTGTGTGTGTGTGTGCAGTGAACAGCGCTGAGAGGAGCAAGTGCTAACAGTGAGCAGCCTCAGCATATGTCCCAGCACTGACATACCAGCGGCAGCTGCAGCGATATGAGTGAGGGACTGCTGCGGCACCAAGTTGTGACTGGGGGGAGATGTATTATTGCTGGCACTTCTCCCGGTATTTGTATGGACCTGCTTCATGCATTTAGCATGACGAAGCAGGTCCATACTTTGGTGGCATGTATTATAAGCTGTTTGGCTGAAGAGGGAGAGTGTTACTTTACTTATTCGCCAATCTGCTGCCACTAACAAGTCCTTGCATGCAGTATGTGCAGGCACCAGCCAAATTCCTCCCAGTGGCACCCTCAGTGCTACTAAGGTTTAGACTGCGGGAAGGGAGGGTTAGGGTCAGGCTACGGGAAGGGAGGGTTAAGGTCAGGCTACTGGAAGGAAAATTCAGGTTTAAGCTGCGGGGAGGGATGGTTAGTTTTAGGCTGCGGGGAGGAAGGATTATGGGAAGGTAGAGGATAAGGGTTAGCTGCCTCCTGCGCACTCAGGATGCCGACACTCATGATGCCGGTGTCAGTATTCTGACCGCCGGCAACCCGACTGCCAGTATACTATACCCAACCCATATTAACCAAAGTATTCCTGCCTCAATATTATTCTGCCACTATTCCCTGCTTACTAGGACCTTATATTTAAATATGGTCAGTGCTAATGGGCGTGATTCCGAGTTGTTCGCTCGCTAGCAGGTTTTAGCAACATTGCACACGCTAGGTCGCCACCCTCTGGGAGTGTATCTTAGCTTAGCAGAATTGCGAACGAAAGATTAGCAGAATTGCGATTAGAAAATTCTTAGCAGTTTTTGAGTAGCTCCAGACCTACTCACGATTAGCGATCAGTTCAGTCAGTTTCGTTCCTGGTTTGACATCACAAACACGCCCTGCGTTCGGCCAGCCACTCCCCCGTTTCTCCAGCCACTCCTGCGTTTTTCCGCAAACGCTGTGAAAACACTGAGTTTCCGCCCAGAAACACCCACTTCCTGTCAATCACACTACGATCACTTCAACGATGGAAATTCTTCGTTCTGACTAAGTTTTGAGCTAAAACACTTAGCGCATGCGCACTGCGTACCATGCGCATGCGCATTTTCGCATTAATAGCTCCATTGCGAAAATCATCAATGAGCGAACAACTCGGAATGACCCCCAATATTTTGGATCTGCCTGCTGAACTCCTGGCATTAGGTGTGTACCGTATGGCTTATTGTCCAATGTTCTGCTGGGTTAGGTACGGTAAGCAGGGAGACACTAGTGGCAGAATAATATTGAGGTAAGAATACCTTGGTTAATATTTATACTTTAATAGCCTTATACTAGAACCGGTAGTTGTAAATTAACCTGCAGCAACCAGCTCTCAAGCATAGACTGGAAATTAAAAGTGGGCATATGTGACACTATGGGGTAAATTAACTATCATTCGTGTTGCGGACGAATTCAGTCGAGATTAGTCTCCACTGACATCAGCAGTTTGGGATTTCAACTTTTTGGGGAAAAAACACAGTAATTTACTAAACTACTGGGTTGTTTTTTTCAATTCGACTTTACCAATATAGTTGTTTGTATTGTCGTGCAGTGTTTATGGATGAGATTAGTAAAACACTGCCGGACATGACACAATGTAGCCCGGCCGGATCAGTGAGATCCGTGCAGGGCTACAAGGTGTAAAGTATTTCAATAGTTAAAAAATAGTTAAAAATGTAAAAAGAAATTGCGTGGCGTCCCCCTTCCTGACCATAACCAGCCCGGGGCTCTTTGAAAAATTGCGTACTGTCTCCCTGTATTTTAAACACAAGCACCGGGCTCTTGGACCAGTCCTGGTTCCAAAAATACGGTTGAAAAAGGACGTAGGGCCCCCCCGTATTTTTTAAACCAGCACTGGGCTCCTCTAGTCAAGGAGATAATGCCACAGCCGGGGGGCACATTTATATTGGTCCCTGCAGCCGTGGCAATACCACCCCCCCCCCCCCCAACTAGTCACCCCTGACCGTAATTCCTGGGGGAGTGGGACCCCCCAATAAAGGGGTCTCCACTCCTCTAGGCACCCAAAGGCCAGGGATGAAGCCCGGGGCTATGGCCGCCACCCCTGAGCTGTGGGTGGCGACTTCATAGCTTTTTTTGTAAAGCATAGAAGTAAACATTGTCTTTTGCTGTGGAACTACAAGTCCCAGAAAGCCTTCCCCGCTTGCTGGTACTTGGAGAACCAGAAGTACCAGCATGCAGGGCATTAAAGGGCAAGCTGGTACCTGTAGTACCACAGTAAAATAAATATTTAAAAAAAAAACAGTACACACCGTGAAAGTAAAACTTGAATCAAACATACATGTACACTTACACACTCACATATACTTACTTAGTGACCTACGGAGCCCCTCGGTCCTCTTGTCCATGTAGAATTCACGGGGTTCCTATAAATTAAAGATATATACTCACCTAATTCGGTGTAGATCGGCTCTCTTCATTCCAAGTAGGCATCCCAGGGGTTAAAAAAAACCCTGCAAGCATCCCGATCCAGCGGACATGTAGAAGTGTATGTTCACACATGTCCTTCTACTACACGAATGGGGTCTTTCCACGTGACTAATATCATTAGAGGGACCCCTCAGCCAATCGGGAAGATGCTGCTATTGGCTTTGTTCTCCCAGGGCACAGCCAGTCGCGGTTTGCCCATAGTAATGAATGGAGACGCTCTGCTCCAATCATTACTATGCTGGGAACCTGGTGGTTTTCCCCTTCAACCACAAGGTCAATTGGGGCTGACCCTTGTGGTTTCTCCAATTTAGCCATTCCCAGCCTAGCAGTTTAGTGCTTTCACCTCTGCGGTATTGACTTTAGGCTAAAAAGGTCTTAAGCACAGCAAGGGAGCATCCCCTCCCTTGGTGAACAGCTTTGGATCACCCCCTTAGTCCAGAGGTTCTGAAACTTGGTCCTCGTGGGCCCACACAGTGCATGTTTTGCAGGTCTCCTCACAGAATCAAAATTGAAATAATTAGCTCCACCTGTGGACCTTTTAAAATGTGTCAGTGAGTAATTAATACACCTGTGCACCTGCTGGGTTACCTGCAAAACATGCACTGTGTGGGACCACGAGGACCAAGTTTGAGAACCTCTGCCTTAGTCTCTTCACTGTCCCCAAAGGCTGAAAGAGAAGATGGGATTTTGGTTCTTACCTGATAAATTCTTCTCACTGATCTGATATGGGACGCTGGATGCTCACCCCTACGCTCCTGGCTTTAGCTTGGGGTAATTTTTCTGGGTTTTCTCTAGGCCCACTGTCCTACTTCGGTGGGTGGGCTGTGTGTGCCTGGCTCTCCTCTTCATCTCATCTCTGTCCTTTGGGCTGGGCTAGTAGTAACTTGCTGCCTGGGGCAGGGGGAGGAGTATAGGGGAGGAGGAGCCTGTGCTGTCAAAACTTAACATCTTAGGGCCCTGACTCCTCCAGCATCAGCTATACCCCTGGTCTCTCCAGTGTCCCACATAGCATCAGAGAATAGGATTTCTCAGTTAAGAACCAAAATCCTGTTAACGGTGGGACATGTAAGGGTAACTTTATTTCAGTGTATAGTGAGAAATCATATTATGGAACAATGAGATCTGATCGTGTAGTTGCTCTTCTTGTCTTTCAGGCATTGTCACCCGATGTCCCCTAGAGCTTAAACTTGTGAAAGGTAAAGAGGATTCAGAATGGAAGGGAAAAATCAGCTATATGACAATCAGCCAAGAACTGGAAAATCCCAAGGAGGTGGAGAAGGAAATCATGAAAGGTAAGTGATAAAAGCATCTGCTAAATATTATCTGAGTGATATAAGCACCTGATGGATATTATCTGAGTGGCATAAGCCCCTGCCGGATATAATCTGAGTGATCTAAGCACCTGCCGGATATTATCAGAGTGATATAAGCACCTGCCGGATATTATCTGCGTGATATAAGCACCTGCTGGATATTATCTGACTGATATAAGCACCTGCCAGATATTATCAGAGTGATATAAGCACCTGCCGGATATTATCAGAGTGATATAAGCACCTGCCGGATATTATCTGAGTGATATAAATATCTGCCGGATATTATCTGAGTGATATAAATATCTGCCGGATATTATCTGAGTGATATAAGCACCTCCCGTATATAATCTGAGTGATATAAGCACCTGCCGGATATTATCTGAGTGATATAAGCACCTGCCGGATATTATCTGAGTGATATAAATATCTGCCGGATATTATCTGAGTGATATAAGCACCTCCCGTATATAATCTGAATGATATAAGCCCCTGCCAGATATTATCAGAGTGATATAAATATCTGCCGGATATTATCTGAGTGATATAAATATCTGCCGGATATTATCTGAGTGATATAAGCACCTCCCGTATATAATCTGAGTGATATAAGCACCTGCCGGATATTATCTGAGTGATATAAGCACCTGCTGGATATTATCTCAGTGATATAAATATCTGCCGGATATTATCTGAGTGATATAAGCACCTCCCGTATATAATCTGAGTGATATAAGCACCTGCCGAATATTATCTGAGTGATATAAGCACCTGCCGGATATTATCTGAGTGATATAAACACCTGCCAGATATTATCTGAGTGATATAAGCACCTGCCGGATATTATCTGAGTGATATAAGCACCTGCCGGATATTATCAGAGTGATATAAGCACCTGCCGGATATTATCTGAGTGATATAAATATCTGCCGGATATTATCTGAGTGATATAAATATCTGCCGGATATTATCTGAGTGATATAAGCACCTCCCGTATATAATCTGAGTGATATAAGCACCTGCCGGATATTATCTGAGTGATATAAATATCTGCCGGATATTATCTGAGTGATATAAACACCTCCCGTATATAATCTGAATGATATAAGCCCCTGCCAGATATTATCAGAGTGATATAAATATCTGCCGGATATTATCTGAGTGATATAAATATCTGCCGGATATTATCTGAGTGATATAAGCACCTCCCGTATATAATCTGAGTGATATAAGCACCTGCCGAATATTATCTGAGTGATATAAGCACCTGCCGGATATTATCTGAGTGATATAAGCACCTGCCAGATATTATCAGAGTGATATAAGCACCTGCCGGATATTATCTGAGTGATATAAGCACCTCCCGTATATAATCTGAGTGATATAAGCACCTGCCGGATATTATCTGAGTGATATAAATATCTGCCGGATATTATCTGAGTGATATAAGCATCGCCTGGATATTATCTGAGTGATATAAGCATCTCCTGGATATTATCTGAGTGATATAAGCACCTCCCGTATATAATCTGAGTGATATAAGCCCCTGCCAGATATTATCAGAGTGATATAAGCACCTGCTGGATATTATCTGAGTGATATAAGCACCTGTCAGATATTATCAGAGTGATATAAGCACCTGCCAGGTATTATCAGAGTGATATAAGCACCTGCTGGATATTATCTGAGTGATATAAGCACCTGCCGGATATTGTCAGAGTGAAATAAGCACCTGCTGGATATTATCTGAGTGATATAAGCATCTGCTGGATATTATCTGAGTGATATAAGCACCTGCTGGATATTATCTGAGTGATATAAGCACCTGCCGGATATTGTCAGAGTGATATAAGTACCTGCCGGATATTATCAGAGTGATATAAGCACCTGCCGGATATTATCTGAGTGATATAAATACATGCCGGATATTATCTGAGTGATATAAGCACCTGCTGGATATTATCTGAGTGATATAAGCACCTGCTGGATATTATCTGAGTGATATAAGCACCTGCCAGATATTGTCAGAGTGATATAAGCACCTGCCGGATATTATCAGAGTGATATAAGCACCTGCCGGATATTATCTGAGTGATATAAATACCTGCCGGATATTATCTGAGTGATATAAGCACCTGCTGGATATTATCTGAGTGATATAAGCACCTGCCAGATATTATCAGAGTGATATAAGCACCTGCTGGATATTATCTGAGTGATATAAGCACCTGCCGGATATTATCTGAGTGATATAAGCACCTACCAGTTATTGGGGGTCATTCCGAGTTGATCGTAGCTGTGCTAAATTTAGCACAGCTACAATCATTCACACTGACATGCGGGGGGACGCCCCCCCCCACCCCCCCCCGCAGAAGTGCAAAGGCATCGGACAGTGGTGATGCCCTTGCACTTCAAGAGTAGCTCCCGAAAGCTGCTGGCCAGGAGCTACTCATCGCTCCCCGGCCCGCAGCGGCTGCATGTGACGTCACGCAGCCGCTGCAGCCCGCCCCCCTCCCACGGTCCGGCCACGCCTGCATTGGCCGGACCACGCTCCCTGAACAGCGGCTTAACGCCACCGTCCAGCCCCATCCCGCCCAGCGACCGCCTCTGCCCCAGAGGTGATCGCTATGCAATGACGGCTGGCATGCGCCGGCGCATGCGCAGTTCCGACTTGATCGCTGCGAGAAACTGCAGTGAGCGATTGGGTTGGAATGACCCCCATTATCTGAGTGATATTAAACACCTACCAGATATTATCAGAGTGATATAAGCCCCTGCCGGATATTATCTGAGTGACATAAGCACCTGCCGGATATTATCTGAGTGATATAAATATCTGCCGGATATTATCTGAGTGATATAAGCATCTCCTGGATATTATCTGAGTGATATAAGCATCTCCTGGATATTATCTGAGTGATATAAGCACCTCCCGTATATAATCTGAGTGATATAAGCCCCTGCCAGATATTATCAGAGTGATATAAGCACCTGCTGGACATTATCTGAGTGATATAAGCACCTGCCGGATATTGTCAGAGTGATATAAGCACCTGCTGGATATTGTCAAAGTGATATAAGCACCTGATGGATATTATCTGAGTGATATAAGCACCTGCTGGATATTATCTGAGTGATATAAGCATCTGCTGGATATTATCTGAGTGATATAAGCACCTGCCGGATATTGTCAGAGTGATATAAGCACCTGCCGGATATTATCAGAGTGATATAAGCACCTGCTGGATATTATCTGAGTGATATAAGCACCTGCCGGATATTGTCAGAGTGATATAAGCACCTGCTGAATATTATCTGAGTGATATAAGCACCTGCCAGATATTATCAGAGTGATATAAGCACCTGCCAGATATTATCAGAGTGATATAAGCACCTGCCGGATATTATCTGAGTGATATAAATATCTGCCGGATATTATCTGAGTGATATAAGCACCTCCCGTATATAATCTGAATGATATAAGCCCCTGCCAGATATTATCAGAGTGATATAAATATCTGCCGGATATTATCTGAGTGATATAAATATCTGCCGGATATTATCTGAGTGATATAAGCACCTCCCGTATATAATCTGAGTGATATAAGCACCTGCCGGATATTATCTGAGTGATATAAGCACCTGCTGGATATTATCTCAGTGATATAAATATCTGCCGGATATTATCTGAGTGATATAAGCACCTCCCGTATATAATCTGAGTGATATAAGCACCTGCCGAATATTATCTGAGTGATATAAGCACCTGCCGGATATTATCTGAGTGATATAAACACCTGCCAGATATTATCTGAGTGATATAAGCACCTGCCGGATATTATCTGAGTGATATAAGCACCTGCCGGATATTATCAGAGTGATATAAGCACCTGCCGGATATTATCTGAGTGATATAAATATCTGCCGGATATTATCTGAGTGATATAAATATCTGCCGGATATTATCTGAGTGATATAAGCACCTCCCGTATATAATCTGAGTGATATAAGCACCTGCCGGATATTATCTGAGTGATATAAATATCTGCCGGATATTATCTGAGTGATATAAACACCTCCCGTATATAATCTGAATGATATAAGCCCCTGCCAGATATTATCAGAGTGATATAAATATCTGCCGGATATTATCTGAGTGATATAAATATCTGCCGGATATTATCTGAGTGATATAAGCACCTCCCGTATATAATCTGAGTGATATAAGCACCTGCCGAATATTATCTGAGTGATATAAGCACCTGCCGGATATTATCTGAGTGATATAAGCACCTGCCAGATATTATCAGAGTGATATAAGCACCTGCCGGATATTATCTGAGTGATATAAGCACCTCCCGTATATAATCTGAGTGATATAAGCACCTGCCGGATATTATCTGAGTGATATAAATATCTGCCGGATATTATCTGAGTGATATAAGCATCGCCTGGATATTATCTGAGTGATATAAGCATCTCCTGGATATTATCTGAGTGATATAAGCACCTCCCGTATATAATCTGAGTGATATAAGCCCCTGCCAGATATTATCAGAGTGATATAAGCACCTGCTGGATATTATCTGAGTGATATAAGCACCTGTCAGATATTATCAGAGTGATATAAGCACCTGCCAGGTATTATCAGAGTGATATAAGCACCTGCTGGATATTATCTGAGTGATATAAGCACCTGCCGGATATTGTCAGAGTGAAATAAGCACCTGCTGGATATTATCTGAGTGATATAAGCATCTGCTGGATATTATCTGAGTGATATAAGCACCTGCTGGATATTATCTGAGTGATATAAGCACCTGCCGGATATTGTCAGAGTGATATAAGTACCTGCCGGATATTATCAGAGTGATATAAGCACCTGCCGGATATTATCTGAGTGATATAAATACATGCCGGATATTATCTGAGTGATATAAGCACCTGCTGGATATTATCTGAGTGATATAAGCACCTGCTGGATATTATCTGAGTGATATAAGCACCTGCCAGATATTGTCAGAGTGATATAAGCACCTGCCGGATATTATCAGAGTGATATAAGCACCTGCCGGATATTATCTGAGTGATATAAATACCTGCCGGATATTATCTGAGTGATATAAGCACCTGCTGGATATTATCTGAGTGATATAAGCACCTGCCAGATATTATCAGAGTGATATAAGCACCTGCTGGATATTATCTGAGTGATATAAGCACCTGCCGGATATTATCTGAGTGATATAAGCACCTACCAGTTATTGGGGGTCATTCCGAGTTGATCGTAGCTGTGCTAAATTTAGCACAGCTACAATCATTCACACTGACATGCGGGGGGACGCCCCCCCCCACCCCCCCCGCAGAAGTGCAAAGGCATCGGACAGTGGTGATGCCCTTGCACTTCAAGAGTAGCTCCCGAAAGCTGCTGGCCAGGAGCTACTCATCGCTCCCCGGCCCGCAGCGGCTGCATGTGACGTCACGCAGCCGCTGCAGCCCGCCCCCCTCCCACGGTCCGGCCACGCCTGCATTGGCCGGACCACGCTCCCTGAACAGCGGCTTAACGCCACCGTCCAGCCCCATCCCGCCCAGCGACCGCCTCTGCCCCAGAGGTGATCGCTATGCAATGACGGCTGGCATGCGCCGGCGCATGCGCAGTTCCGACTTGATCGCTGCGAGAAACTGCAGTGAGCGATTGGGTTGGAATGACCCCCATTATCTGAGTGATATTAAACACCTACCAGATATTATCAGAGTGATATAAGCCCCTGCCGGATATTATCTGAGTGACATAAGCACCTGCCGGATATTATCTGAGTGATATAAATATCTGCCGGATATTATCTGAGTGATATAAGCATCTCCTGGATATTATCTGAGTGATATAAGCATCTCCTGGATATTATCTGAGTGATATAAGCACCTCCCGTATATAATCTGAGTGATATAAGCCCCTGCCAGATATTATCAGAGTGATATAAGCACCTGCTGGACATTATCTGAGTGATATAAGCACCTGCCGGATATTGTCAGAGTGATATAAGCACCTGCTGGATATTGTCAAAGTGATATAAGCACCTG
Organism: Pseudophryne corroboree; assembly: GCF_028390025.1. Lineage (NCBI taxonomy): Eukaryota > Metazoa > Chordata > Amphibia > Anura > Myobatrachidae > Pseudophryne > Pseudophryne corroboree. The sequence goes on along the minus strand of NC_086445.1, from coordinate 1,012,185,814 downwards.
ATGGATATTATCTGAGTGATATAAGCACCTGCTGGATATTATCTGAGTGATATAAGCATCTGCTGGATATTATCTGAGTGATATAAGCACCTGCCGGATATTGTCAGAGTGATATAAGCACCTGCCGGATATTATCAGAGTGATATAAGCACCTGCTGGATATTATCTGAGTGATATAAGCACCTGCCGGATATTGTCAGAGTGATATAAGCACCTGCTGAATATTATCTGAGTGATATAAGCACCTGCCAGATATTATCAGAGTGATATAAGCACCTGCCAGATATTATCAGAGTGATATAAGCACCTGCCGGATATTATCTGAGTGATATAAATATCTGCCGGATATTATCTGAGTGATATAAGCACCTCCCGTATATAATCTGAGTGATATAAGCACCTGCCGGATATTATCTGAGTGATATAAGCACCTGCCAGATATTATCTGAGTGATATAAGCACCTGCCAGATATTATCTGAGTGATATAAGCACCTACCAGCTATTGGGGGTCATTCCGAGTTGATCGTAGCTGTGCTAAATTTAGCACAGCTACGATCATTCACACTGACATGCGGGGGGACGCTCTCCCCCCCCCCCCCCCCCGCAGAAGTTCAAAGGCATCGGACAGTGGTGATGCCTTTGCACTTCAAGAGTAGCTCCCGAAAGCTGCTGGCCAGGAGCTACTCATCGCTCCCCGGCCCGCAGCGGCTGCATGTGACGTCACGCAGCCACTGCAGCCCGCCCCCCCCCCCCCACGGTCCGGCCACGCCTGCATTGGCCGGACCACGCTCCCTGAACAGCGGCTTAACGCCACCGTCCAGCCCCATCCCGCCCAGCAACCGCCTCTGCCCCAGAGGTGATCGCTATGCAATGACGGCTGGCATGCGCCGGCGCATGCGCAGTTCCGACTTGATCGCTGCGAGAAACTGCAGTGAGCGATTGGGTTGGAATGACCCCCATTATCTGAGTGATATTAAACACCTACCAGATATTATCAGAGTGATATAAGCCCCTGCCGGATATTATCTGAGTGACATAAGCACCTGCCGGATATTATCTGAGTGATATAAGCACCTGCCGGATATTATATGAGTGATATAAGCACACGCTGGATATTATCTGAGTGATATACAGATCAGGTGATATACACCAGGCAGTGGCAGTTGCAATCATGGAGCATAGAAGAGGGTAGCAGGATAAAACATAAATTAACTGTACATTTAATCATTTTTGTTAGGTATCTATTTACCAAGTATCCCCATGAGATCTCTTATTTCAGTGGCGTCTCAACATGGCATGGCATTAACACAGACAAAGTATTTTAAACAGAATTATGAAAAAATATATATAATTTTTTTAATAACGTTTTTTATTGAGATTCGTACGGGTGGTCTTCAGTATGCCGGCTGTCGGGATCTCACCGCACAGTATACCGGCGCCGGAATCCCGACATCCGGCATACCGACACTTATTCTCCCTCGTGCCCGCAAGGGGCTCATTTGCGCTCGCCACACTGTCAGTATGCCGGAGGTCGGGCTCCCGACCGCCGGCATACCATACTACACCCGTTCGTATGTATCATAAATTATGGTAGATACATACAGACAGAACATCAAACAACATTAAAGTACATCATTATCAGACACAATAATCACTGTGTAAGAGATACTTCTTCTTTTTTTTAAATAGAAAATTAGAAATGGAGAAAAGAGAATTAGAAATATACAGGAATAGATGGGGAGGGGGGGGGGAAGCGACTGGTGGGGGGCAGGAGAGAGAGGAACTTTCTCACTACTAAATCCTGTATTTATTCAACATCATTTTTCCTTTTAATATTAACTAAGTACTCAAGTATTTAATAAAAACGTCTTCTTTGTATCAATTTGTGACTGACATCCACATCACTACAGGAAGTGATGTCAGACAGAATAGTCATGTGCAATTACCATTTGAATGGTATAAATAGAGCATTTTGGGCTCACTGGTCTTATCCCCTTGAAGAAGTGCAGACCTTGACGGACGAAACGCGTTGGAACTGTTTGCTGCTGAACTCCTCTGATGGACAGATAAGCGATTGAACTTTTAAATCCTGTACGCATGTTCTCTGGCTATTTTATATCCATTGGGACAGTTTGCTGCTGTATCCCCTTTTAGATGGACAGATAAGCTTAAATTTTTTTTTTATCTTGTACGTGTGTTGTCTAGCCATTGTATGTCTTTGTATATTAAATTGGTATCATGTTTTATTCTTAAATGTCTGGGCTACCAAATATGTTTGATTGGGAATAAGCATGTTCCCTAATTTATTACCCTCTACTGCAAATGACATTATTTTAATTTGAGAACGGTACACACTAGGGCCATCATTCCGAGTTGTTCGCTCACAAGCTGCTTTTAGCAGCTTTGCACACGCTAAGCCGCCGCCTACTGGGAGTGAATCTTAGCTTATCAAACTTGCGAACGAAAGATTAGCAAAATTGCGAATAGACACTTCTTAGCAGTTTCTGAGTAGCCATATAGATTGGTAAATGCTCAATTAGCTTAGTGATATCATTCAGGTGCTCGAAAGGAAGGGGTATTTCTGAGCAAGAAAAAAAGCAATTGTTTCCCCAGCACACTGAATGGATAACAGTAACCAGATATAAATCCCACATGATAATAGAATTCAGAGATCTTCGTTACACATATTTGCGCAAATATGTGTAACGAAGATCTCTGAATTCTATTATCATGTGGGATTTATATCTGGTTACTGTTATCCATTCAGTGTGCTGGGGAAACAATTGCTTTTTTTCTTGCTCAGTTTCTGAGTAGCTCCAGACTTACTCGGCATCTGCGATCAGTTCAGGGCTTGTCGTTCCTGGTTTGACGTCACAAATACACCCAGCATTCATCCAGACACTCCTCCGTTTCTCCAGCCACTCCTGCGTTTTTCCCAGAAACTGTAGCGTTTTTTCCCACACGCCCATAAAACGGCCTGTTTCCCAGAAATACCCACTTCCTGTCAATCACATTACAATCGCCAGAACGAAGAAAAAACCTTGTCATGCCGTGAGTAAAATACCTAACTGCATAGCAAATTTACTTGGCGCAGTCGCAGTGCGGACATTGCTCATGCGCATTAGCGACTAATCACTCCGTTGCGAAAGAAAAATAACGAGCGAACAACTCGGAATGACCACCTATGTTTTGTTGTGTTTTTCTCTTTACATGTAAATCCTAAATGATGAACACTCGTTGGAAGTTCTTGTAAACCAGATAAGTGTTCTTGGTTATAATCATACCCATCTGGTTATTTCCTCTATATATTTTTTTTTTGGGGGGGGGGGGATTTTGTTACTTTAAATAGAGCCAAAGAAAGTGTCATGGTTTATGTACACCGAGCGTGGCTGCCAAGTCCCAACGCCAGGATCCCTGTTACTCCGCTTCTGGTCAGTCCAAGGATATAATGTCCGGTCTGCACCCTGGCAGTGCCGATGATGAGTTCTGGGAGCCGCTGTGTCCGTGGCTGTCCCGTATTGTGCTGGTGGATACGATGCTGCTTATTCGGCTGCGGCTGTTGGTGCCTGCGTGGGATCCGGACAGCACCTGGCTGAGCGGGCTCATGTATTGGGATGTAGGACGCCGGTACTGGAAGAAGTGGCTCAGGGCATCCTGCTCATCCAAGGAGGTGATGACAGATGGGCTGTAATGCTGATTATCAGTTGTCTGAAGAAAGGAAAACAAATCGAGACCTTAAAGGTCACCTGGAACTGCAAAAGATCGGTGGTAATCGGGGATAGGAAGGCCGGACAGGTAATCGTTGCCTATTGTCGTCAATGGCGGGCTTCTCAGAACAGTCGACGTTTGATGGTCAATGCTGATCACCCCTTTGGATCCGAGGGAGGGACTTTCCTCTATATTTTTTTATTACACTCATAAGCGCTGATTTTCTTCATTACCTATTTTATTGATATATATATATATATATATATATATATATAAAGTTTCTTATATAGTTCAGCAAATTCTGTTGCACTTTAATTTGTGTGTGTATATATATATATATATATATATATAATCTATCTATATCTGACTGGTCCCCAAGATTTCTGTTGCTGGCCCTCGTCAAGTATGATACCAATTTAGCATGAAATTTTGATACTCCTTTTTCCATATCGTAACAGGCAGATCGTCTGTCAAAATATAGGTAAGTCAACAGCTCAGTTTTCAACATCTCAATGGAGGGTGCAATATTTGACATCCATTATTGTAATATTAGTAGCCTAGTTAAGGTGGTGAGAGTAGTCAATAAAGGTAAAGTAGAGTTATCGATCTTGGCCCGGGTCCAGGCGGAGAAATTAGCCAACAATAAAGGTTTCCACAAAAATGGAAGACTATGACCAATAATTGTGAAGATGCCGAGCATTTCAGGCAGCTAGTAGAGGTCAAACCAGTAATATGGCCCCATTGGGTGTGGGAAAGGAAAGCTCTATTAGGGAATTTGATGTGGAGTTACTGCAGCTTGGCCAATGTCAACCATTTCAGTACATAAGGAAATTGTTTAAAAACCAGGAGGACCATACCCCATCTGAGGGCAATAAATCATTATAAATGTAGTGGATACGGAATTTGACTTGTAAAGCCAGATGGAACAAAGAATTTAAGGGGGTCCCCGGTTTAACCTTACTTTGGATATAATGTCTAACCAGAAGGTACAGAAAAAAATGGGAATTAGGAATAGCAAAGATTTCTTTAAGTTGTTGAAAGGAGTACATCTTTCCTCATGGGTCAAAAACGTTCCGTACTGACGCCAAGCCCTTCTGTTTCCAAAAGAGGTAATATAAAATGGTAAGGGACGGGGAAAAGTCTGGATTTCCCCATAATGGGATAAATTTGGTTGTAAGGGGATCTGAGCCAAGCCTTTTGTGTATTACAGACCATGCTTTATATCAGCCATGGCCAACTTATGGCTCTCCAGCTGTTATGAAACTACAAGTCCCAGCATGCCCTGCCACAGTTTTTCCAGTCGGAAGTGCTAAAACTGTTGTAAGGCCTGCTGTGATGCGTAGTTTCTCAACAGCTGGAGGGCCACAGGTTGGCCAGGCCTGCTTTATATGTTCCTGTGAATAAAAAAATGTGGGCAATTCCCCCTGGTAGTCGGGAGTGCGGAAGATGGAGTATGGCAGCGGGTGTGAAGGGTGCAACTAGAGCCTATTCTAGAAATTTGTTGGTAAACTGAGATTGTCCTAAGCACCAGTCTGAGATGTACCGAAACTCTGCAGCGCAAGAATATGTGAAGGCATCAGGTAATCCCAAACCATCCTTCTGTTTTGTCTGGAGCAAACGGTGACCCGCTATATGGGGTTTCTTATTTTTCCAGGCAACACAGCAAAAGGCCGTCATGCACTGTGGTCAGAGTTGGTCAGAAACATAGGAATCAAGTGGATAGGCTAATTTCGGAAAAAGAACACTTTTTATAACAGCTATCCTTCCCATAAGTGAGAGCGTGAGAGTGGGAGTGTCATCCAATGTTGGATTTTCTGCGTGATGTTAGTAATAATAGGTGGGAAATTAGCATCATAGATCTTAGTAATTGTGGAAGTGATATGGATTCCTAGATATTTTATTTTCGAGGAGATAGGCGGGAAGTTAGTAGTCAGTGGCAAGCATTGAGATACAAGAAGTGCACTGGAAAACGGTAGCACCTCCGATTTCGAAGCATTCATTTTATAGCCAGCAAGGGAACTAAATAATGTGATCAACTGCAATCATCTGCAAACAAGGAGAGCTTCAGTTCTATAGGGCCTATATGGAAGCCATGAAAATGGGGATGCGCACGCAAGGCTATCGCTAATGGTTCCAATTCTAATGCGAAAAGGAGGGGCGATAGAGGGTAACCCTGTCTGGTTCCCCGTTGAACCAATATGGGGTTGGAGAGGTAGTTTTTAGCCATATTTTGGAAGAGGAAGTGGAATTCAGGGTACACATGAGTCCTACAAATTGGGGGACCAAATCTATGTAGCGTCTTATACAGGTGATCCCATACCACAAGAGCGAGCACCTTGTCAGCGTCTAGAGATATGAGGAGATGAAGGCCGTCCCCATGCACCTCGCTTGAATGTTGTGAAAGCGCTAAGACCTTGGGAATATTTGAGACAGCACTACGTTCCCAAATAAACCTTGTGTGGTCCTCATGGACCACCGTCGGTAAAATGTATTTCAGTCTATTTGCTGTGATTTTTGTAAACATTTTATAGTCCACATTTAACAATTAAATTGGACGGTAAGAGGAAGGTAACAGAGGATCTTTACCTGGCTTTGGGAGAATTTTTATGATGACATAATTAAAATAAGGCGGCAAGGGATCACCTACAAGAATTGTAAAAGGAGGTAAGTGGAGGAACTATTGAGACTTGAAGGCATTTGTAAAATTCCCTGGTAAATCCGTCTGGGCCAAGCGATATTCCAAGCTTAAGGCCCTTAACCACCGTAAGAACCTCCAATTCTGTAATAGGGACTAAGTGGTATATTCAATTGAAGTCGAAAGCTTCCGCCTGACGGAAAGAGGGCAGTTTTCGACTTTTTCAGGTCGGAAGGGGTTCCGACCTATTCAGTATACCCCAAAATTATCCGACAAGTCGGAAAGCACGTGGATCAGCAGAATAGCTGCCGATCCTCATGCTTCTGTCGGAGACGCGGCCAAATCCCCTTTCCGACCAACTCAATGAGATGAGGGAGCTGATAGTAAGAGACGGGTGGGGGGGGGGGGAGACAGAGGAGAGCCGCGGGGAGACAGTGGAGGGCAGTGGGGAGATGAGGAAGAGCCGCAAGGAGAGCAGCGCTACAGTAGTGACTCCAGCAAGCGTAGCAGGAGGATGTGTCACAGCCGGCGCTCACAGCAGCGTCCACCCGGCTCCAGCAAGCGAGACCTGCTACGCTTGATGGAGCCGCTGCCGTACTGCTGCTCCCCCCCCCCCCCCGGTCACATGAGTCCGTCCAGCGCCAAGCCACGCCCCTGAATTACTTTATTCTTAAGCGCATTACTGTTTCAAAATATTTAGGCCCTCATTCAGGTTGGATCGCAGAAATTGCTAAGGCCGTGTGCGGGCGCATGGCCAGGGCCCGTCCTACTCATGCGACCACATTTACTGTGGTGCACTGCAGTAAATGAGAACGCCTCTGCCTGTCAATCAGTCAGGGGCGGCAACGCTCCATTTCCAAGGCGGTGGCGGAGCATTGCAGGGGTGATGGCAGGGAAATGGAGTTGTGGTGGCGTGAACAGGGGGCGTAGTGTGGGCGTGATCGGGGCAGCTGTGTGATATCACATGCAGCCGCTGTGATCAAAAAGATGGTGGCGAGCCACCTACGGTCGTAGCCAGGCTGCTCCGGCAGGAGGCTTCCCTACTTTCAGCAATCACTGGTCACAGGATGGGGGGACGGGGGTGGAGGTAGCATGCTGAGCGGCCCTTGCCCTGCGATGGGCGTCCCCTAGCATGCGAACATAAGGATTGCAAATTCTGCTAATAAGCAGTATTGGCAATACTTACTGAATAGGGTCCTTAGTTGCCACTGGTGGATGGTTTTACCATTAACGAAGGAAAGTCCAATGGTGGACATCGGTGGCAGAAGTCTGATGGTGGTTACTTTCTGGTTTGTGCATCCATGGGTGTCGTCTGTTCATTCGCAATCGCAAACCTTCAAAGGTTCAACCTTCTATGGTTTTCCAGAGATGGTTAGAAACCATTGGTAGCAGATCCTTCCATGGACAACCCTGGACACATCCTGCCAAGTCCCGTTCGGTACCTCACCGCACACGCATGGAAGAGATGCCAATGTGCATGCACCAAGCCATCATACCCCATCAGTGTAGAGTTGGTATTGGAGGCCAAAGGAGCTGATAAGTAGTACGTAAGAAGAAGTATAGTGGGAGGAGGAGTGGGGGCGCAAGAATTGGTCCTTGGAGGACACCTACAGGAAGGAGGAGAGGTGGATGCAGACATATAGACAGAGAAGGTGTGGTTGGACACATAATAGGTGAATGACAAGAGTGTGGTATCACAGAGCCCAATGTAGTAGAGAGTGTGGTAGACATTGTTAAGACTGCTGCCTCATAGCACGGGGGGCGGGGGTCATGAGCTAATTTATTGAGCAGGGTTGATCTATGTAGCTTTTGGATGTACTTCCTATGTTTGTGTGAGTCTTCTCTGAGTGCTTTGGTTTCCACTCACACTCCAATAACAACAAAAATATGGTGGTAAATTAATTGGACCTTGACGAAAAATGTACAGTATCATATGTGCGTGTGTGTTAGGGAATTATACTGTAGCTCTAATGGGGCAGGGAAAGAGGTGGACAACCACAATTCCCTGTACAGTAAGTTCCCTATAAAATCATAATGTTTCTTTACAATATCTAATTCCCATTTACAGCTCAGGATGCGATGGCTGGACCAGGTGTCGGCATCAGCTCTGATCTTATAAGCCTTGAGGTGATCTCTCCCGAGGTTCCCGACCTGACGCTCATTGATCTCCCTGGAATTGCAAGAGTGGCAGTTGGGAACCAGCCGAAAGACATTGGAGACAAGGTGAGATGTTACACTCATGAAGAGGTCTCTGTAAACTTTTGTTGAAGTAGCTGCCATTGTGTGTAGTCTGAGAAACACTTGTATACTTTACTATGTGTTCAGATTAGTGTTGTGGGGCTTGCATGATGTCCCCAGACAACAATTTGATTACGTGATTCAAATCAACAAATACAGAGTGTCAAGTGGTTTATCTTTTATGCTGGGTACCACCTAAAAAGTACATCATTATTATTCAACAAACAGAAAAACTTCTGTATACGCAAAGTAATTTTGCAGAAGAAATGCTACTCAAACTGCCGTACGTCCCACTGTGCATTAGACAAATAATATTATAATATAAAGAAACCATTTGATAACCTCTCTCAGCGACACCAGAACAAAAAAGAGGAAGAGAATATACAACCAATAGGAATAATGGATTGTAAATGATTGTATCTATTGACTAGATTGTACACTTCACATGTAACATATTATGGTTACAGATCAAAAGGCTCATCAGAAAGTACATTGAGAAACAGGAAACCATCTGCTTGGTGGTGGTACCGTGTAATGTTGACATTGCAACAACTGAAGCCCTGGACATGGCACGTGAGGTGGATCCAAATGGGGAGAGAACTGTGGGTGAGTTCAAAGGTCATTTCTTGAGTCTCTGAAACAATTTTGGGCAGCAAATAACCTGGGAAGCATACTAAGAGGAAAGAGAGACAGAGTGCAATAAAGGTTTGACATGGAAGTGATCTTGCAATACATACCCATAGGGTGGGATGTCATACATCCCGCCACGTATCGGGTACATACCGGTGTTAATAATGCTGGTATCTAATTAGAAATCTCAAAGGACAGCCCTGTAAGAGCTATCCTTAGCGATAAAAGGACTTCCGAGTTTATGACCCGGGAGACCGTCTGCACCTGTGCAAAATGACACGCGCACTGCACGGGATGCTGGGAGGGATCAAAGTCCATATAGAAGCAAAGAGATTTTGAATAGTTCTCAGTGATGTCAATGAAGATAATAAGGAGCCTGCACGTTTCGTCTGTGTTAGTTCTGCCTTCTTCAGGGAATAAAAGTTCTTGCAATGAGCAATGGGACGATATGCTCTGCCTTATATTGACCCTCAAATTTAGCTGACTCTAATGGAGTGATGGTTTGCTTGTTATTCAAAAAATATGTACCCCCGAATAGGATTCAAAATCTGTAGATATCCTGTAATTCTTTGTGTGCTTACCTTAGAAAAAGGCTAGGTTACATGGCATAGGGAGTAGGATATATTAGTATAGATAGGAAAAATACATTGTCTATGATGTTCCATTCTGTAAAAGTTTATTAATTTCAAAGTCCAAATATGCTCAGCTGACAAATTCACCTGGGATCTTCCTGGGACATGACCTTCTCAATGCCGGCGAAGCTGAATGTGGTAGGAGCTTAAATTCTATGTTTGGTCACCTAATATTTAATAATGTGAAACTCTGTTAATAAGTATCCTTATGGTTTGGCCCATATATTGATTACTGCTACGGTGCTATAGCATGTATACATCCTCTTTTGTTTGGGGTGTCATTATTTTCTTTGCCTTGAAAGTGGTACCCTTTAACGTTGAAAGGAAACGGTCTAAAGTTATATTTAGTATCTTCACATACAACACATGTTGTACAATAGTAACACCCATGTTGTAAAACACGGATATACTACTGATTGTATCTTCTTTAATTAGATTGATCCTCATTACTAGTTGGTTTCTATTAATAAGATTTGATACTTTATGCACTGTAGTACGGTTTTCAGGTCATCATCATCTCTCAGTAGGATGTGTCATTGTAGTCTTAGAACTTTGTCAAGTTATCTGAATTGTTTATTTTATTGCATGTTTCAGAATGGACATTGGCATGCATGCATATCATCTAGGTTTGTAGGATAGCCACCTTTTCTAGCTCTTAACTGAGTTTTTTTAGTTTGCGAATTTGGTATTAGAGATGAATTGCTTGATTTATAAATGTTTATTTGTACAACGTCATCTGAGACACTTAAACTGTCATCCAATAATGTAACCTATCCACATATTTTGATGGCTGCTTATGGCTGAGATGCCACTATTTCTAGGCTAGTTGGATTTGAAAATTTAAAGCAGCCCTCATCTGTCCTTTACCCTTAATGTGAGTGCCACTTTAATTTTCAGCTACAGCCCGCAGAGAAGCGGCACCATTGCTTTTGCATATACTGTATATAGCCCTAAATCTAGGAGTACCTAGCCCTAAAGTACATATAGGCTGAAATTTGAAGTGAAGTCCAAGTTAATATTGGTTGATATAGTCTATAAATAAAAGGGTCTGTTTCAATTGCATACACTTACATATTATTAGGATGTCATGTATATAGCTCATAGGACATATCTTACACAAGGTTATCAGTCCCCTATACTGTCTTGCTCCCATTTGGCAATATATTACTGGGTGCAAATGTTGTGCCCATAGCCGTGCCATGGTCTTTTTTGTAAAACTGTTCTTCAAACCAGAAAAATTGTAGTTGAAAATTAAGTCTAAGGGGGTAATTCAGAGTTGATCACAGCAGCAAATTTGTTAGCAGTTGGGCAAAACCATGTGCACTGCAGGTGGGGCAGATATAACATGTGCAGAGATAGTTATATTTGGATGAGGTGTGTTCAAACTGAAATCTAAATTGCAGTGTAAAAATATAGCAGCCAGTATTTGCCCTGCACAGAAACAAAATAGCCCACCAAATCTAACTCTCTGCAAATGTTATATCTGCCACACCTGCAGTGCACATGGTTTTGCCCAACTGGTAACAAATTTGCTGCTGCGATCAACTCTGAATTACCCTCTAAGTGTTTACGTTGTGCATCAGAAATGTTGAGACAGGATTTCATTAATGAATGCATTACATATACTTGAGTTCATCAAGGAGCACATTTTATCCACACTGTCTGGAGCAGGGACTCCCATAGGGATTATTTTATTTTAATTAATTATTTCTTATTTTTTTCATTGCAGGAATTCTAACGAAACCTGATTTAATTGATAAAGGCACAGAGGAAACTATAGTTAATATAGTAAATAATAACATTATCCACCTAAAGAAAGGTTACATGATAGTGAAATGTAGAGGACAGCAGGAGATCCAGGAAAAGCTTTCACTGAAAGAAGCCATCGAGAAGGAGAAGATTTTTTTTGAAGATCATGAATATTTTTCGTGAGTTTCTCTTTAATGTCTTTTTCTATTTAATGTCTTTTTCTCTTAAGGGCCATTTACCAGCATGGGAGCCTGGGATACTTACAGTATATATTTGCTAATGTGTACCTAATTGTGTGTCAAGTGCATTTGAAGGCCGGCATCCATTTCCCAGACTTTGGAACTAACCCTGTCATACAGTATGTGCGGTGACGGGAAATCTGTCTGTATTTATTAGTTATTTAGTGCCTGATCGAAATGTATTAGTTAACATTTTGTCGATCTTATAACCCATTTAATTTATCGCTTACTCACTACCCTGAATAAGAAACTTTCTTTGGGGTCTATTTACTAAGCTTTGGAGATAGAGAAAGTGGAGGGAGATAAAGTACCAACCAATCAGCTCACAGTTGTCATTTTTCAAACACAGCCTGTAACATGACAGTTAGAAGCTGATTGGCTGATACTTTACCTCCGTCCACTTTCTGTCTCTCCAAGGCTTAGTAAATATCTGTACCTGTACCTATCTGTAGTGGTATTTAGTTTCTCCATTATATTACTGTAGGGATCTTCTGAGTGAAGAAAAGGCCACTGTCCCATTCCTAGCACGACGACTGACAACGGAACTCGTGGAACACATCAATGTAAGCTGGTTGTGATGTGTTGTTATTATTGTAGTTGTGGCGTCTTGTTACATCACTTGGATACATCTTACGACTAGATAGACATCTGTGAAACGCTCACCCTCAGGTGCTGTAGGGAGAGCTGCATTCATTTTCATTAAGGCCAGGTATCCATAGCTAGTGACTACTTTACTATAAGAAAACGGGAAGTGGTTAAAATAGTCAGGATCCCGGAGGAAGTGGTTAAAAGTCAGGATCCGGGAGGTCACAGTGCCAACTCTGGGATCCCGATTAGCTGTGAAATGCCGCCACCGAAATACCGGCGCCACAGCCTTTTCTCCTTCTGTGGGTGTCCACGAAACCCATAGAGGGAGAATAGAACCAGCGAGCCCGCAAGGGGCTTTCTAGCCCTTGCCCCACCGCCGGAATTACGGCGGACGGGATCCCGCTGTCGGTATCGTCACAGCCGGGGTCCCGTCTTCCAGCATCTCATACTGATCCCAAGATAACAGTACTACAAGTGGAAAAGTAACTATTGCAAGTGATAGAATACATTGCCGCCTCTATATTACTGTTATGGCGTGTATTGTACGTGCCCCTGGGTGTTTAGTACGTTACCGAAACATCAGCACTTTCCGCAACCTGAATTCTGTTACATTTGGCCTCATATATTATAGTATATAACTGACTACTCTGCCTGAGCCCCGGAGGATTCAGCATTTGGACACAGGGGTCTATGTACTAAGCCTTGGAGAACAATAATGTGAAGAGAGATAAAGTGCCAGCCAATCAGCTCCTAACTGTCATTTTTCAAACACAGCCTGAGGCATGGCAGTTAGGAGCTACTGTAATTGGCTGTGACTTTATCTACATCCAAGGCTTAGTAAATAGACCTAAATTATAGTTAGGAGCTTGTTGGTTTGTACTTTATATCTCTCCGCTTTATCTCTCTCCAATGTTTAGTACATAGACCCCATAGGTTAGGACCATACCTGATGAGATCAGAGCGCATACCCTGTACCTCGAGTTTCTGGATCTTACCACGGACAGACTCTGCGTCTCTCATCCAATGATAACTCTCTGCAATAAGAACGTTTTATTTCACTCTTAGAAATCGCTTCCGACTCTGGAGGAGCAGATAAAAGACAAACTTCAGAGCACAAGGGATGAGCTGGAGAAGTGCGGAAAAGGTGTTCCCGAGAACGAGGGCGACAAACTCGCCTTCCTGGTGGAGGTAAGCACGCCCAAATTTCATTCCAGTAAATGAACGTTCAGTGGCTGATTCTGGGGCGGACGCAGAGTGACTCTGTGTGCCTGATGCAGGGAAAGACGGATTTCCCGCCATGGGGCTAATGCGGAGGTCCGTGTGGCTAATGCGGAGGTCCGTGTGGCTAATGTGTGGGGTCCGTGTGGCTAATGTGTGGGGTCCGTGTGGCTAATGTGTGGGGTCCGTGTGGCTAATGTGGGGTCCGTGTGGCTAATGCGGGGGTCCGTGTGGCTAATGCGGGGGTCCGTGTGGCTAATGTGTGGGGTCCGTGTGGCTAATGTGGGGGGTCCGTGTGGCTAATGCGGGGGTCCGTGTGGCTAATGTGGGGGGTCCGTGTGGCTAATGTGGGGGGTCCGTGTGGCTAATGTGTGGGGTCCGTGTGGCTAATGCGGGGGTCCGTGTGGCTAATGCGGGGGTCCGTGTGGCTAATGTGGGGTGTCCGTGTGGCTAATGTGTGGGGTCCGTGTGGCTAATGTGGGGGGTCCGTGTGGCTAATGTGTGGGGTCCGTGTGGCTATTGCGGGGGTCCGTGTGGCTAATGCGGGGGTCCGTGTGGCTAATGTGTGGGGTCCGTGTGGCTAATGTGGGGGGTCCGTGTGGCTAATGCGGGGGTCCGTGTGGCTAATGTGGGGGGTCCGTGTGGCTAATGCGGGGGTCCGTGTGGCTAATGCGGGGGTCCGTGTGGCTAATGTGTGGGGTCCGTGTGGCTAATGTGTGGGGTCCGTGTGGCTAATGCGGGGGTCCGTGTGGCTAATGCGGGGGTCCGTGTGGCTAATGCGGGGGTCCGTGTGGCTAATGTGTGGGGTCCGTGTGGCTAATGCGGGGGTCCGTGTGGCTAATGCGGGGGTCCGTGTGGCTAATGTGGGGGGTCCGTGTGGCTAATGTGTGGGGTCCGTGTGGCTAATGCGGGGGTCCGTGTGGCTAATGCGGGGGTCCGTGTGGCTAATGTGGGGTGTCCGTGTGGCTAATGTGTGGGGTCCGTGTGGCTAATGTGGGGGGTCCGTGTGGCTAATGTGTGGGGTCCGTGTGGCTAATGCGGGGGTCCGTGTGGCTAATGCGGGGGTCCGTGTGGCTAATGTGTGGGGTCCGTGTGGCTAATGTGTGGGGTCCATGTGGCTAATGTGGGGGTCCGTGTGGCTAATGCGGGGGTCCGTGTGGCTAATGCGGGGGTCCGTGTGGCTAATGCGGGGGTCCGTGTGGCTAATGTGTGGGGTCCGTGTGGCTAATGTGGGGGGTCCGTGTGGCTAATGCGGGGGTCCGTGTGGCTAATGTGGGGTGTCCGTGTGGCTAATGTGTGAGGTCCGTGTGGCTAATGTGGGGGGTCCGTGTGGCTAATGTGTGGGGTCCGTGTGGCTAATGCGGGGGTCCGTGTGGCTAATGCGGGGGTCCGTGTGGCTAATGTGTGGGGTCCGTGTGGCTAATGTGTGGGGTCCGTGTGGCTAATGTGGGGGTCCGTGTGGCTAATGCGGGGGTCCGTGTGGCTAATGCGGGGGTCCGTGTGGCTAATGTGTGGGGTCCGTGTGGCTAATGTGGGGGGTCCGTGTGGCTAATGCGGGGGTCCGTGTGGCTAATGTGGGGGGTCCGTGTGGCTAATGTGGGGGGTCCGTGTGGCTAATGTGTGGGGTCCGTGTGGCTAATGCGGGGGTCCGTGTGGCTAATGCGGGGGTCCGTGTGGCTAATGTGTGGGGTCCGTGTGGCTAATGTGGGGGGTCCGTGTGGCTAATGTGTGGGGTCCGTGTGGCTAATGTGTGGGGTCCGTGTGGCTAATGCGGGGGTCCGTGTGGCTAATGCGGGGGTCCGTGTGGCTAATGTGTGGGGTCCGTGTGGCTAATGTGTGGGGTCCGTGTGGCTAATGCGGGGGTCCGTGTGGCTAATGTGGGGGGTCCGTGTGGCTAATGCGGGGGTCCGTGTGGCTAATGCGGGGGTCCGTGTGGCTAATGCGGGGGTCCGTGTGGCTAATGTGTGGGGTCCGTGTGGCTAATGTGTGGGGTCCGTGTGGCTAATGCGGGGGTCCGTGTGGCTAATGCGGGGGTCCGTGTGGCTAATGCGGGGGTCCGTGTGGCTAATGTGTGGGGTCCGTGTGGCTAATGCGGGGGTCCGTGTGGCTAATGCGGGGGTCCGTGTGGCTAATGTGGGGGGTCCGTGTGGCTAATGTGTGGGGTCCGTGTGGCTAATGCGGGGGTCCGTGTGGCTAATGCGGGGGTCCGTGTGGCTAATGTGGGGTGTCCGTGTGGCTAATGTGTGGGGTCCGTGTGGCTAATGTGGGGGGTCCGTGTGGCTAATGTGTGGGGTCCGTGTGGCTAATGCGGGGGTCCGTGTGGCTAATGCGGGGGTCCGTGTGGCTAATGTGTGGGGTCCGTGTGGCTAATGTGTGGGGTCCGTGTGGCTAATGTGGGGGTCCGTGTGGCTAATGCGGGGGTCCGTGTGGCTAATGCGGGGGTCCGTGTGGCTAATGTGTGGGGTCCGTGTGGCTAATGTGGGGGGTCCGTGTGGCTAATGCGGGGGTCCGTGTGGCTAATGCGGGGGTCCGTGTGGCTAATGTGTGGGGTCCGTGTGGCTAATGTGGGGGGTCCGTGTGGCTAATGCGGGGGTCCGTGTGGCTAATGTGGGGTGTCCGTGTGGCTAATGTGTGAGGTCCGTGTGGCTAATGTGGGGGGTCCGTGTGGCTAATGTGTGGGGTCCGTGTGGCTAATGCGGGGGTCCGTGTGGCTAATGCGGGGGTCCGTGTGGCTAATGTGGGGGGTCCGTGTGGCTAATGTGGGGGGTCCGTGTGGCTAATGTGTGGGGTCCGTGTGGCTAATGCGGGGGTCCGTGTGGCTAATGCGGGGGTCCGTGTGGCTAATGTGGGGGGTCCGTGTGGCTAATGTGTGGGGTCCGTGTGGCTAATGTGTGGGGTCCGTGTGGCTAATGTGTGGGGTCCGTGTGGCTAATGCGGGGGTCCGTGTGGCTAATGCGGGGGTCCGTGTGGCTAATGTGTGGGGTCCGTGTGGCTAATGTGGGGGGTCCGTGTGGCTAATGTGGGGGGTCCGTGTGGCTAATGTGTGGGGTCCGTGTGGCTAATGCGGGGGTCCGTGTGGCTAATGCGGGGGTCCGTGTGGCTAATGTGTGGGGTCCGTGTGGCTAATGTGGGGGGGTCCGTGTGGCTAATGCGGGGGTCCGTGTGGCTAATGTGGGGGGTCCGTGTGGCTAATGTGGGGGGTCCGTGTGGCTAATGCGGGGGGTCCGTGTGGCTAATGCGGGGGTCCGTGTGGCTAATGTGGGGGGGTCCATACGACTAAGGTGAGGATCCAGACGGCTTCAAGCGGGCAGTTGCTCCGTCCGCTATTTTTCCATGCTAGGTGCAGGAGTTGCATCAGTCACAGTCTTCCCTTCCCCATACACATGGCTCCGAATAACACAGACTTTTAGATACACGCCCATGACACTTACATGACACGCCCACAAAACAGTTCTGTGCAATCACATTGTCGCCGCCCAGCTCTCACCCTGAAACTCCCGTCTCACGGAAAGACAGACCTGGCACAGATCCGCCCCGACTCAGCATCAGACGGAGATAGGCTTACATGCGTAAATTCACATCTGCGCATGTGCTGTGTGCTAAACCCCCTATATGCGTCCTGCAAAGACCCACCCGACTCAGAACCAGCCCCACAGGGTCTAGACCTACAATATAAACCTGAATTATCCACAATCATGTTGTTTCTATCCTCCAGTTTTTGCATTGTGAGTAAATGAGGCGCAGATTACCCTGCAGAGATCTTTGGCGCGGCGCGCTATCATTTGCGAGCTGCACGTAATGGGAACATAATTCCGGATCCTGCTGCAAACAGATCACGAATGGAACGCTAATGGAACTCTTCTTAGTCGCAAATATCGATACTATTGTCAAAAAATAATAATAATTAACCCTTGTGTGATAAGTATATGCATTCACATGTGATAGGGGATATAGGTTGTTAGCTCCACTGGGGCAGGGACTGATGTGAATAGCAAAATATTCTCTGTAAAGCGCCGCGGAATATGTGTGCGCTATTGCAATAACTGGTAATAAATAATAAAATTGCCGATGTCCTGTCCTACTTACTCTCCGGGAGATACAGATGTCAGCTGATAGGGACGGGGCCTGACTATTTATGTCATTAGGCCCCTCGCGAAAGAATGTTTTGAATCACGAGTCTAAGAAGTGGGGTGGGGCCACATCATATTGACCCCGCCCCCTCCCCACAGACGCTCGATTCCTGGCATTATTCTCCAGTGCGGTGTAAATGGGCCTATTGCCAATTCCCGGGTCGTCTGACCCGGTAATTCAACCTGGGTTATAAGAAGGATTATTCCTGGGTTGAACACCGGGTCAGGGGCAGTGTGAATGGGTTGCCAGGTCGAAGCATAGAGAGAGGCCGCCCTCAATCGCTATGGCAACCTGTCCCAGCATATTGCCGGGTCGGGGAGCCAGCTGTTAGGGTCCAATGCCGTCGCAATGTAATTGTGAACGCATCGATTTGAGGATGACCCCTGCCTGCGCAGCCAGGCTGTGCTGGCAGGCGATCCTGTGTCGTTTTTCTTCTTGGAGCGGCTGCATCGTTGCTCCTCCGATGTCCGCCGATGTCAATCACCTTACGCCCGTATCCTTTTGGCCACAGTGCGCAGACCCGATGGACACGGCCACTGCATGTAAAGGCAGCGGCTGCGTCCGTTTCTGAATAACCATAATTCTTTGGGAACTCCTGCTAACAATTTCATATAGAATTTCAATTATAATATACAGAGATGGTAATGTCTCTACAGAGTATGAAAATGCAAGGGTCTGCCTAAAGGCGCCGGAAGCGCAGGCATTATTATATACGTGTGCGTAATGGACAAATGCTTTTTATTAACCACAAATAGTCCTTCATGTCATTACTGTTTATCAACTTTACTAATAACTTTAAATATGTCACATTACAGAAAATTCAGCAGTTTAACCAGGAGATAGCCCAGGTCACACAAGGCGAGGAATTCCTACCGTCAAGAAAAAACCCTAAACTTTTTGCAAAGGTTCGAACGTTCTTCAATACTTGGCAGGAGGAACTGGACCAGTCCATCATGCGATGTAAGCTATGGCACTGCTCTCTGTGTAATAATTGTGTGATCCAGGTGACCCCTAGTGGTGATGTGTGATATTGCGCTTCTAATTCATCAGTTATATGAGCAAATGATTACTGGAGGTTTTATTTCAATGTTTGAAATGTCTGTCATTGCTGTCTACAAGGAAAGTTACCATAGTTTTACCAGCACAGAACGTAGCAACTGTTCCAGCATTAGGAAAATTATATGTTATTGTTTTAAAAATGTGGAACACTACATTGAAATTACCTATTTAGATATTGATCCTGAGTAAAAGCAGAGGATCAGACAAGAGCTGGGTACACACCTCAGCGATCTGGCAACCATGCGAGGCAACAGGAGCAGATCTAGGTAAGGTAAGTAGGGCGGGCGCCCGGGGCACTGTGGCCCGCGGGGGCGGGCGCTGTCACCCCACAGGCACCCCCGCATCCCACACTCCGGCTGCAGCAAGCAGCCGGCTCCATTGTCAGATAGACACTAGAGGTCATAATTGACCTCTAGTGTCTGTGCGGCGCTATGGGAGGAGCCGGCGGCGGCCAGAGACGGAGCGGCAGCAGCGGTCGGCAAGCAGGAGCGGGGCTGGTGAGTATTGTATTTTTTTTTTTGTGTGTGTTTGTAAGCGCCGCTACTAGGGGGCATAACAACAGGGGCATCTCTATTGGTGGCACATCTAATGGGGCAAATCTACAGGGGGCATCTCTACTGGGGGCACATCTAATGGGGCAATCTACAGGGGGCATCTCACTAGGAGCACATCTAATGGGGCAAATCTACAGGGGGCATCTCTACTGGGGGCACATCTAATGGGGCAAATCTACAGGGGGCATCTCTACTGGGGCACCTCTAATGGGGCAAATCTACAGGGGGCATCTCTACTGGGGGCACATCTAATGGGGCAAATCTACAGGGGGCATCTTTACTGGGGGCATAACTACAGGGGCA
The DNA here is from genome assembly GCF_028390025.1 of Pseudophryne corroboree. Lineage (NCBI taxonomy): Eukaryota > Metazoa > Chordata > Amphibia > Anura > Myobatrachidae > Pseudophryne > Pseudophryne corroboree. Next base: position 1,012,166,129 of record NC_086445.1, on the reverse strand, counting down.
TCTCTACTGAGGCAAATCTACAGGGGGCCTCTTTACTGGGGGCATCTCTACTGGGGGCACATCTAAGGGGGCATCTCTACTGGGAGCACATCTAATGGGGCAAATCTACAGGGGGCATCTCTACTGGCGGCACATCTAATGGGTTAAATCTACAGGGGCATCTCTACTGGGGCAAATCTACAGGGGGCATCTCTACTGGCGGCACATCTAAGGGGGCATAACTACAGGGGGCATCTTTACTGGGGGCAAATCTACAGGAGGCATCTCTACTGGCAGCACATCTAATGGGTTAAATCTACAGGGGCATCTCTACTGGGGCAAATCTACAGGGGTCATCTCTACTGGGGGCACATCTATGGGGGCATAACTACAGGGGGCATCTTTACTGGGGGCAAATCTACAGGAGGCATCTCTACTGGCAGCACATCTAATGGGGCAAATCTACAGGGGGCATCTCTACTGGGGGCACATCTAATGGGGCAATCTACAGGGGGCATCTCTACTGGGGGCACATCTAATGGGGCAATCTACAGGGGGCATCTCTACTGGGGGCACATCTAATGGGGCAATCTACAGGGGGCATCTCTACTGGGGGCACATCTAATGGGGCAAATCTACAGGGGGCATCTCTACTGGGGGCTAATTCAGGTCGGATCGCAACCAGAATTTTTACGATCGACCCGCGGATAGGGGCGGGGGGGGGGGCGCAGAAAATGCAATCGCCTCTGCCTGTCAATTAGGCAGAGGCGGTCGCGGGGCTGGGGGGTGCAGGAAACGCTCCATTCCCAGTGAGGAGATGGAGCGTTGCGGGGACGGTGCTGCGCGAACGGGGGCGGAGGCGGCCAAACGGGGGCATGATCACGGCAGCTGCGTGATGTCACACGCAGCCGCCGCAATCGGGAAGGAGGCATCCTTAGTTTCTGCTAACAAGCAGAAATTGCGATGCGATCGCAATTTCGGCTTGTTCAACAGGGGGAGGCTCCGGTCAGCATGCTGGGCGGCCCCCAGGGTGCGCTCCAAGGGATTGCAAATACTGCTAATTACCAAAATTTGCAATCCTTACTGAATTAGGCCCTATATCCTTTAAAATAATAATAATAATAATAATAATAAAAAAAAACTTTTTGCTTTCTGATTTCTTTCAGTTAATACGGCGCTAAGAGACGAAGTTGATGAATATGAGAAGGTGCACCGTGGGAGGGAACTTCCCGGGTTTATTAATTATAAGACGTTTGAAGCAATCGTTAAAGATAAAATTGGTAAAATGGAAGATCCCGCCAGGGGAGTGCTGAAAGCTGTGATGGGTGAGGCTGTCCCGGCATGTTATGTGATATACACCTCCTGTATACAGTATAAGTGGTTCTAGCCATGCTGGTGCGGATATACAGTGCATCCGCAAAGTATTCACAGCGCTTAACTTTTTCCACATTTTGCTACTGTATGTTACAGCCTTATTCCAAACTGGAAAAAAAAAAAATTTTTCCTTCATAATTCTACACACAAAGGCCCTCATTCCGAGTTGTTCGCTCGTTAATTTTCTTGGCACCGCAGCGATTTTCCGCTTACTGCGCATGCGCAATGTTCGCACTGTGGCTGCGCCAAGTAAATTTGCAAAGAAGTTTGGTATTTTACTCACGGCATTACAAGGTTTTTTCTTCGTTCTGGTGATAGGAGTGTGATTGACAGGAAGTGGGTGTTTCTGGGTGGAAACTGGCCGTTTTATGGGAGTGTGTGAAAAAACGCTGTCGTTTCTGGGAAAAACGCAGGAGTGGCTGGAGAAACGGGGGAGTGTCTGGACGAACGCAGGGTGTGTTTGTGACGTCAAACCAGGAACGACAAGCACTGAACTGATCGCACTGGAGGAGTAAGTCTCGAGCTACTCAGAAACTGCAAAGAAAAATCTTTTCGCTATATTGCGAATACTTCGTTCGCTATTCTGCTAAGCTAAGATTCACTCCCAGTAGGCGGCGGCTTAGCTTGTGCACTGCTGCGAAAATCGGCTAGTGAGCGAACAACTCGGAATGAGGGCCTATACCCCATGACAACATGAAAAACGTTTTTTTGAGATTTTTGCAAATGTATTAAAAGTAAAAAACTAAGAAATCACATTGAACATAAGTATTCACAGCCTTTGCTCAATATTACAATTACAGCCTCAAGTCTTTTTGAATATGAATCCACAAGCTTGGCACACCTATCTTTGGGGAGTTTCGCCCATTCCTCTTTGCAGCACCTCTCAAGCTCCATCAGGTTGAATGGGAAGCGTCGGTGCACAGCCTTTTTCAGATCTTTCCAGCTGTGTTCAATCGGATTCAAGTCTGGGCTCTGGCTGGGCCACTCAAGGACATTCACAGAGTTGTCCTGAAGCCACTCCGTTGATATATTGGCTGTGTGCTTAGGGTCGTTGTCCTGCTGAAAAATTAACCGTCGCCCCAGTCTGAGGTCAAGAGCGCTCTGGAGCATGTTTTCATCCAGGATGTCTCTGTACATTGCTGCATTCATCTTTCCCTCTATCGTGACTAGCCTCCCAGTTCCTGCTGCTGAAAAACATCCCCACAGCATGATGCTGCCACCACCATGCTTCACTGTAGGGATGGTATTGGCCTGGTGATGAGCGGTGCCTGGTTTCCTCCAAAATGACGCCTGGCATTCACACCAAAGAGTTCAATCTTTGTCTCATCAGACCAGAGAATTTTGTTTCTCATGGTCTGAGAGTCTTTCAGGTGCATTTTTGGCAAACTCCAGGCATGCTGCCATGTGCGTTTTACTAAGGAGTGGCTTCCGTCTGGCCACTCTACCATACAGGCCTGATTGGTGGATTGCTGCAGAGATGGTTGTCCTTCTGGAAGGTTCTCCTCTCTCCACAGAGGAATGCTGTATCTCTGACAGAGTGACCATTGGGTTCTTGGTCACCTCCCTGACTAGGGCCCTTTTCCCCCGATCACTCAGTTTAGACGACAGGACAGCTCTAGGAAGAGTGCTGGTGGTTCCGAACTTCTTCCATTTACGGATGATGGAGGCCACTGTGCTCATTGGGACCTTCAAAGCAGCAGATTTTTTTCTGTACCCTTCCCCAGATAGTGCCTCGAAACAATCCTGTCTCGGAGGTCTACAGACAATTCCTTTGACTTCATGCTTGGTTTGTGCTCAGACATGCACTGTCAAGTGTGGGATCTTATATAGACAGGTGTGTGCCTTTCCAAATCATGTCCAATCAACTGAATTTACCATAGGTGGACTCCAATTAAGCTGTAGGAACATCTCAAGGATGATCAGCGGAAACAGGATGCACCTGAGCTCAATTTTGAGCTTCATGGCAAAGGCTGTGAATACTTATGTACATGTGATTTCTTAGTTTTTTATTTTTTAACAAATTTGCAAAAATCTCAAAAAATCGTTGTCATTATGTGGTATTGTATGTAGCATTTTGAGGGAAAAAATGTATTTATTCCAGTTTGGAATAAGGCTGTAACATAACAAAATGTGGAAAAAGTGAAGCGCTGTGAATACTTTCCGGATGCACTGTAATGATGTACACAGGGTAGTACTACTGTATGTAGTCTCTGGAGAGAGTTTGCCAGGAGTGTGAGCATCTCGTCCACTGTCCTCCCATAGTGATGCTGACAGTCAGGCGGCCCCATCTCTTACTCTCCCTAGTGTCAGACAGCTGTTCATGAGTGTGGATGGTTTGCAGGATGAGAACCCCAACTTCCCTTAGTATATACATTTGAATGTCTGCTCTCACGAGCAGGGCCCTCTTCCCTCATGTGCTTATCCTTTTCTTACTTTAATAATCCTCAACTGCCCAAATCCTGCAGTTTTTTGGCCGCCTTGAAATCTCTGTGTCGTCTACTGGTGTAGTTATGCTTAGTTACCCTGTACTTGTCCTATATTGTCTTCAACTGTAAGTCACTGTTTTCCTGTTTTGATTATGTGCATATGTACTCTGTACTTGGGCGCTGCGGAACCCTTGTGGCGCCATATAAATAAAGGATAATAAAAATAATACTAGTAGTACCTACTCCCGGCACTACAGAAGGAGACTGGCACATAGGCACAGACTATTACCCTGATCAGTAGCTCCTGCTGTCAGACTGGGGCCCTAGGGAGCTTGTAGAGGCTCCCTCCATCTCCTGGGGCCCTGTGTAGTAATCCTCTACACTGTTGGAGACGGGAAGCTGAGGATCTCTGCACATAAGTCTTGCTACCAGTATACGGCTCTGCACATAAGTCTTGCTGTCAGGATATAGCTCTGCACATGAGTCGTGCTGCCAGTATATGGCTCTGCACTTTAGCCTTGCTGCCAGGATGTGGCTCTGCACTTTAGCCTTGCTGCCAGGATGTGGCTCTGCACATTAGCCTTGCTGTCAGGATATAGCTCTGCACATGAGTCGTGCTGCCAGGATATGGCTCTGCACATAAGACTTGCTGCCAGGATATGGCTCTGCACATGAGTCATGCTGCCAGTATATGGCTCTGCACATGAGTCGTGCTGCCAGGATATGGCTCTGCACATGAGTTTTGCTGCCAGGATATGGCTCTGCACATAAGACTTGCCGCCAGGATATGGCTCTGCACTTTAGTCATGCTGCCAGTATATGGCTCTGCACATGAGTCGTGCTGCCAGGATATGGCTCTGTACATGAGCATTGCTGCCAGGATATGTTATATACTGTATTGACATCGCTTAGGTTAGAGAAGGTGGATATACTGACATACTGTAAATGTAATAGATATTTATTTTTCATCCACTAGGGGTCACTGGCGTACTCTTGGGATATGGACAGGGCGTTAGCAGGGATAGGCACATTTAAATATTTAAATTAGTAACCCTTTTCTCCCTCCATACTCCCAAGATGCCTCAGTGTTTTTTGTGCCTACCAGAAGGCACGTTCTGGACTCAGCTCCAGACTTTACTTTTAAACTTTTTATTTTTTCAAGGCACAGCCCTTCCCAGCTTACTAAGAAGCTTGGGTCCGGGACTGTGTGTGCTGTTACAACCAGCAAAAGGCTTGTCGACGCTTGGATAAGAAGCACCGCCATAGACCTTAATCAGCGTTAGCTGATTTCAGCCTTGGCTGCAGGAGCAGGTGGGTGTAGAAGCCCCGTCAGAGCCTCCAGACCCCGGCAGAAGGTAAGGAGTGGGCGGTCAGCTCACGCTGCTGCCGCTCTGTGTGGTCGTTTTTACAGGGTGAGATGGGCAGCATGTAGCGCCTGCTACCGCTCCGTGTATAGATGTGATTGCCGGGGAGGAAGGTGACCGTAACACTGGGCTGCACCCGTCACCGCTCTCCCCAAATCCCCTCTACACAGAGCGACTGAGTACTATGTAAGTGGGTGGTCAGCTCACGCTGCCGCCGCTTAGTGGTGGGTATAGTCGCCGGGCTGCGCAGTCCTTCTCCCCAGTCTCACAGCTAGCTGGGTCTTCCTGCGTTCGCCAGGAAAGCACCGCGGCTCACTGCATTGTATAGTAATAAGCGGTGGAGGGAGATATATTGGCGGCCCCTGTCCAGCGATTCCCCTCAGCATAAGGGGAGGCGGTCATGGACACTGTGCTTCCTGTTGTTACATATGTTTAGTGCATAGCTAAAACCTGCTATTAAGCCCATGCTGAGCATATATGTTTTCAAAAATAAAAAAAAAGTGCATGGTGTGGATACCATTTTAGAATGACTTCCTGCTTCTTCCTGCAGGAATTTGGTGTGTGTCCTACAACATACGGCCACTGGAGGGGGCAGGGGTGTTAGTAGGTTTTTCAGTGAAGCACAAACTTAACGGAATTAGTTTGTACCAGGGTGCGGTCTTACACACTTCAGTTATATTTTACTGAGTCATGAGGACTTTTGTTTCACTGTATTACTGTCTGTCTGTTTGCAAAAGCAGCCTGTCTTTGATAACTGTGATAATGTGTTACGTGATGGAACTTCCACTTTCACAGTGTGTCTTGCAAATTCGGGTCCAAATATGGACCTCTGCCCTGATCCTCCTTGTGCTATGATGGCAGGTGTGATGGCTGATTTGGCGTCAGAATTGTCTGCTGCACGGAAGGACCGTAAGGCGGCAAAGTCTGATCCAAAGTCAATGCCATCTGAGCAGCCAGAGTGGGCTCAGGATATTTTGAGAACTTTGCAGGGTTTACAAAAGTCCATGAATAGTTCAAATCCTAAGAGTAGTCATCGTTTGTCTCATAATTTACCAGTTTCCTCGATTTTACACTCTGTCGATTCAATACCAGACCTTGTATCTCAGGAAGAAGAGGAGGAAGGTGAATTGGGCCAGGAGTCAGATAGTGAGGTCACTGATAGCCCGGGCATTGATGATCTCATCAGGGTGGTACGCCAGGTGCTAGATTTTACTGAGACAGAGGAGCCTCTATCAAAAGATGAGGTTTTATTTGCTAAGTGACAAAGGGCGACTGTGTGTTTTCCTTTTTCAGATTCTCTTAATAAGCAGTTGACGGAAGCATGGCAAAATCCAGATAAACGCTTTTCTATGCCAAAGCGATTTCTGTCTAACTACCCTTTACCACAGTCTATGACAACTAAATGGGAAAATTCGCCACCAGTGGATTCTTCAGTTTTCATATCTTTCAAAGAAGTTAGCTATTCCAGTCCCTGCCGCAATGACGCTTAAAGACCTGTCGGAGCATAATCTAGAGGCCATGCTAAAGTCCATTTTTACAGCAGTAGGGGTGTTGCTTAGACCTGCTTTAGTTGGAGTTTGGGTTAACAAGGCTGTAGTAGCATGGGCGAAACAGCTCAGGTTAGGCCTACAACAAGGTCTTTCCTCAAACCAGCTTATACTTCTAACCGATCACATTTGCGAATCGGCTGAGTGTTTGGCTACGGCATCTATGGATGTTGGACAAGTCAGTTCTCGGATTTCAGCCTCTATTATTGCGGTATGTTATTTGGTCCTGAATTGGACAAATTGATTTCTCAGGCTACACGGGGGGGGGGGGGGGGGGGAATCTGTGTTCGTACCATTGCCCGCACCAGTTCCTAAAAGTCCTTTCGAGGCCGTGCTCGAGAAACAACCGTACAGAGTAGACGTGGTAGAGCATGTGATTTTCAACAAACCACTAACCGTCGTCAAGAAACAAAGCCAGCTGGCAAACCAGTAGCATGACGGGCTTCCAGCCCATCTCGGATCTTCAGTTGTGGGAGCACGCCTTCAAACAAT